>NC_143181.1:15812500-16123125 GCF_047325235.1 Durio zibethinus
AACCCATGAAATGAGCGTGTAGGCACTCAACCGGTTGGAGAGGCATAATGCGCAATCCGGGGATCAGCCCAATCCCTCTCTGCATGCTGTCGATCTCGCTACCGATCCTGTTGCCACAACCCTCAATCCGGCTGGGACTTAGACGTGGAATGAACTCCGTATGCATAAGCCAACCCACGAAACGAACGTGCAGGCGCTCAGCTAGCCGGAGAGGTAGAATGAGCAAGTCGAGGATCGGTTCGGTCCCCCCTACGTGCTGCCGATCCTGCTGCCGTAACCCTCGGTTCGATCCAATCTTAGACTGGGAATAAACTCTGTATGCATAAGTCAACCCATGAAACAAGCGTGCGATCGCTGAGCCAGCCAAAAAGGTATAATGCGCAAGCCGGAGATCGGCCCAGTCCCCCTTTACGTGCTGCCAGACCCGCTGCCACAACCCTCGGTCCGGCTGGGGCTTAGACATGGAATCAACTCCCTATGCCTAAGCCAACCCACAAAATGGGCATGCGGGCACTCAGTCAACCGGAGAGGTAGAATGCGCAAGCCGAGGACCTACCCGATCCCCCTACGTGCTACCGATCCTGCTGTCGCAACCCTCGGTCCCGTCCGATCTTAGACTGGGAATGAACTCTGTATGCTTAGACTGGGGATGAACTCCGTATGCCTAAGTCAACCCATGAAATGAGCATGCGAGCGCTCAGTCGGTCGGAGAGGCATAATGCGTAAGCCGGGGATCAACACGGTCCCCCTCTGCGTGCTGTCGATCTCGCTGCCAGTCCTGCTACCACAACCCTCGGTTCGACTGGGGTTTAGACATGGAATGAACTTCGTATGCCTAAACCAACCCACGAAATGAGCGTGCTGGTGCTCAGCTGACCAGAGAGGCAGAATGCGCAAGCCGGGTGTCGGCTCGATCCCCTCTGCGTGCTGCCAATCCTGCTATCGCAACCCTCGATCCGGTTTGATCTTAGACTGGGAATGAACTCCGTATGCTTAGACATGGAATGAACTCCGTACGCCTAAGCCAACCCACGAATCGAGCGTGCGAGCGCTACTCGATCGGAGAGGCAGAATGCACAAGCCAGGGATTGGCCCAGTCCCCCTGCATGCTATCGATCCTACTATCGCAACCCTAGGTCCGATCCGATCTTAGGCTGGGAATGATCTCCGTATGCCTAAGTCAACCCAAGAAATGAGTGTGCGGGTGCTGAGCCGATCGAAAAGGCATAATGCGCAAGTCAGGGATTGGCCCGATCCCCCTCTACGTGCTGCCGGTCCCGCTGCCACAACCCACGATTCGGCTGGGGCTTTGACATGCAATGAACACCCTATGCCTAAGCCAACCCACGAAACGGGCGTACAGGGCGCTCAACCGATTGGAGAGGCAGAATACGAAAGTCCGATCTGATCTGTCGTTCAGTCCGGTCTGATCTTAGACTGGGAATGAACTCCGTATGCTTAGATTAGGGATAAACTTCGTATGCCTACGTCAACCCATGAAATGAGTGTACGGGTACTCAACCGATCGGAGAGTCATAAGGCGCAAGCTGGGGATCAGCCCGATCCCCCTTTGCTTGCTGCCGATCTTGCTATCGGTCCTGCTGTCACAACCCTCGATCCAACTGGGGCTTAGACATGGAATGAACTCCGTATGCCTAAGCCAACCCATGAAACATGCGTGCGAGTGCTCAATCGATTGAAGAGGCAGAATGCGCAAGCCGGGCATTGGCCCGATCCCTCCTTGCCTGCTGCCCATCCTGTTGCTGGTTCTGTTGCTGCAACCCTAGATCCGATCTGATCTTAGACTGGGAATGAACTTTGTATGCTTAGACATGGAATGAACTCCGTATGCCTAAGCCAAGCCACGAAACGAGCGTGCGGGCGCTCAGCTAGCCGGAGAGGCAAAATGCGCAAGCCGGGGATCGGCCCGGTCCCCCCTACATGCTGTCGATCCTACTACCGTAACCCTCGATCTGGTCTGATCTTAGACTGGGAATGAACTTCGTACATTTAAGTCAACCCACGAAACGAGTGTGCGGGCGCTGAGCCAGCCGGAGAGGCATAATGCGCAAGCCAGGGATTGGCCCGGTGCCCCTCTACGTGCTGTCGGTCCTGCTGCCACAACCCTCAGTCTGGCTGGGGGTTAGACATTGAATGAACTCCCTATGCCTAAGCCAACCCATGAAACGGGCCTACGGGTGCTCAACCGGTCGATGAGGCAAAATGCATAAGCCGGGGATTGGCCCAGTCCCCCCTGCGTGCTGCCGATCCTGCTGCCGCAACCCTCGATCTGGTCTGATCTTAGACTGGGAATAAACTCCATATGCTTAGACTGGGGATGAACTCCGTATGCCTAAGTCAACCCATGAAACAAGAGTGCGGGCACTCAGCCGACCAGACAGGCAGGATGCGTAAGTCGAGGATCGAACGGGTGGTAGGTTGGTTCAAGCACATCTTCATGTTTCTCTCCTACCAATGCCATTTTTATGGCTTGTAAATTCATACAATGGTCCCCTAAGCCTTCATGTGAAGTTTCATGGCAAGATGACCTGTTTTCTATTTTTAACGATTTTCAAAACATTTTGCGGTTCGGGATTTTTTAAAATTTTGTTAGGAAGCATTTTGTCCCTAAATTTGGTAGAGGTGATCCTTGTATTTTTGTTGGCATGCATAAAAAAATTCAGCTAAAAACTCAAAGTGGAGAAGATTTTGTGATCGTTTGAAAAAAGTGTCCCCATTTCAGACACTTTAATGGCTACTGGCAGCAAAGCTATAAAATGTCAAATGCTCTTTAAAGGGGTGTGAGTTCTTGAGGTTTGATAAGGGATAGGGGGCCAATATAAGGGCCAAGCATAACGCCCTGGGCGGGCATGCCAGGCACATCAGTCATGCTGGCGGGTATCTGCACGCAAAGCCTAGCAAACGAGTTCAGAACGGCCGCCCAACTGCAGGCCAGCCCGTCAGACCAAGGCCTGGCATACAAGCTGCCCACACCACATCCAGAAGGGCCCAAGGTGCTGGACACAAAAGGGAAGCTTCCAGAAGCAGGCAAGATCAACAGCAGCATCCTGGTATATTTGGTTGACCCTGAAAATCAGGAGTTAGTATCCTGATTGATTGTAATCTGTATAATCCCATGATTTTAGCCTTTATTCTAGGGATATTTCAATTAAGTGTAAGCTGGAGCCTCAACTATAAATAGAGGGCTGCTCCTCCCTCATTTGTACACCATCAAACACTTCTGTTTCAGTGAATACAAGAGCATTTCTCGAATTCTGCCTTATTATCCTATTTCTCTTTAACTTGCGTAATCAGCCCTTCTTGTTGTTCTAGTGCCCATACGCTTGTGTTTTTGGCTGACTTAGGCATAAAGGAGGAGATTCCAAGCCTAAGGCCACACGGTTTCTGAGTCTAAGGTTAGAGCCCATGACAGTTGGTATCAGAGCAAGTTCGATTCTGCTTGTTTGTGTTATGCAGGTTAGAAGAGATGGCATCCCAAAGTGATGCTGCTAACCAACAACCAGAGGCCCAGAAGCATGGGCATGGAAGAGGGAGGAAAGCCAGTCCTAGAGATATTTGGTCTACCTGGACGGTAGGCTGGCCAAGGTGGAGGTGACCATGGGCGACATGAGGGAGAAGCTTGAGGGGGTAGAGACTCACATTGGATCGCTAGACTCCATGGGGGAGGAGATCCAAAGTGAGTTGCAAGCTGCTCTCAACAAAGGTTTGGACGTGTTCACCCAAAAGAATCAGACCTTAGAGGCTGAAGTGCTGACCTTGCGTGATGGCATGGAGGCCATGCGCCAGCAGATCGAGGAGCTTACCAGTGAGCTTATTGCTTGCAAGACTGCCATTGGGAATGGCATGTTTGCTGGAGTGTCCAAGTCCATATTGGATGTCCCCAAGCCTAAGGAGTTCAAGGGGACTAGGGTGGCCAAGGGAGTAGATAACTACCTTTGGGGTATGGAGCAGTACTTCCAGGCCATGGGCATACAAGACAAGGCGATAAAGGTAAGCACCGCTACTATGTATCTCACTGATGTAGCCTTATTGTGGTAGAGGCACAAGTGTGATGATGTCAGGTGTGGGAGTTCCAAGATTGGAACCTAGGTAGAGTTCCAAAAGGAGTTCAGAGAACAATTTTACCTGGAGTATGCTAATGATGAGGCACGGGCAAAGTTGCGTAGGCTGAGCCAGTAAGGGGACATAAGGGAGTATGTCCAAAAATTCTCTGAACTAATGCTACAGATCTCAGATCTAGGTGAGAAGGACACCTTATTTGCTTTCATGGATGGGCTGAAGCCGTGGGTGAAGCATGAGCTACAAAGGAGAGGAGTTCATGACTTGGCTAAAGCCATGACTACTGCCGAGGCCTTGATGGAGTTCAAGCCTCTGAACAAGTTCGAGTCTACCAAGCCCAAGGGTAAGGGCAGGGACGATAGGGATCGAAAGAAGCAGTCCAAGGGGAAGGACCATGATCAGGAGTCCAAGGATGGAGACTGAGATCGTTAAACAAAGGATGGCGAGAGGAAGCCACCAGCAGGCAAGTGGAAAGCAAAAGGGGACCGAGAGCCACTAGCATGCTACCTATGTGGAGGGAGCCACATAGCGTGCAATTACCCACAGAAGGGCAAGCTGGCTGCTGTAGACAAGGAGTTTGACGAGGAGCCAGAGTCAGGGGCAGTAAAGCTTGGGTCGTTGGTGCTCAATGCTGTCCAGAGTAAGGGAAGCCGCAAGCCAAAGAGCTTGATGTTTACGGATCTGATGGTTGCGGGTCAAAAGGTGAGCGCACTGGTGGACACATGTGCCTCACATCTTTTTATTTCTGGTGATAGAGCCCGGAAGCTCGAACTAAAGGTGCAGAAAAAGATTGGTACCATCAAAACGGTGAACTCCAAGGAAGTTGTAGCGCGAGGAGTGGAGTTACAGCTTAGAGACCGGAAAGCAAGGAGACTATTGAGGTAATACCCCTTGATGACTATGAGTTTGTGATTGGGTTAGATTTCCTTGTTCGGATTAATGCCCTCCTTGTGCCTTTTGCCGATTGTGTTTGCATCTTGGATGCACGGTGCCATGCCCAGTGCCATTGAAGAGAGGGTCAGGAGTTGGGTCACGGGTGGTGTCAGCCATCCAATTTGCCAAGGCGGTAAGCAGACAAGAAGACACCTTCTTGGCAGCCTTGAAATATGATGAGCCAAGGGAGAAGGAGACCGAGTCACCCTTAGAGGTGCTAAAGGTGCTAAAGACCTTTAGTGATGTGATGCCCACAAAGCTACCTAGCAAGCTACCACCTAAGAGGGAGGTAGACCATAAGATCGAGCTGGTGTCTGAGGCCAAGCCACCAGCTAGAGCCCCTTACCGAATGTCTCCACCAGAGTTGGAGGAGTTGAGGAAGCAGCTTAAAGAGTTAGTTGATGTTGGCTTCATCAGGCCATCGAAGGCACCCTATGGTGCACCGGTTTTATTTCAACCCAAGCATGATGGGTCGTTGCGGCTGTGCATAGACTATCGGGCTTTGAACAAGCTGACCATCAAGAACAAGTACCCCATCCCACTTATTACGGACTTGCTCAATCAACTTGGGAGCGCAAGGTGGTTCACCAAGCTGAATTTGAGGTCAACTACTATCAAGTCAGGATCACAGAGAGAGATGAGCCAAAGATAGCATGTGTCACTCGATATGGTTCATATGAGTTCTTGGTGATGCCTTTCGGACTCACGAACGCCCTAGCAACATTCTGCACCCTTATGAACAAGGTACTTCAGTCATTCCTTGATCAGTTTGTTGTGGTTTATTTGGATGACATTGTGATCTATAGCCAAACTTTGGGAGAGCATGTAGACCATTTGAGACAGGTGTTCGAGGTGTTGTAGGCGCACAAGCTATTTGTTAAAAGGGAGAAGTGCTCATTTGCCCAGTAGGAGATCCCATTCTTTGGCCACATAGTGGGAGGTGGCAGGATACACATGGATGAAAGTAAGATACACGCCATCTTGGAGTGGCAACTGCCAGCCAAGGTTACTGAGTTGAGATCATTCCTTGGGTTGGTCAACTACTACAGATGCTTCATCAAAGGTCACTCAGCAATAGCCACACCATTGACTGCCTTGCTCAAGAAAGGGAAAGCATGGGAGTGGAGCGCAGGGTGCCAGGAAGCCTTTGACAGGTTGAAGCGGGCTCTGAACAAGGAGCCAGTCTTGGCCTTGCCAGACCATGCCAAGCCGTATGAGGTGCATATGGATGCATCAAACTTTGCCATAGGGGGTATGTTGATGTAGGAGGGATGTCCAGTCGCATTCGAGAGCAGGAAGCTAAACGAAACTGAGCGCAAGTACACGATCCAAGAGAAGGAGATGATTGTAGTGGTGTACTACTTGCGCACTTGGTGCCATTACCTGTTGGGGTCGAGGTTTGTGGTTAGAGCGGATAATGTGGTGACCAGTTACTTTTAGACGCAAAAGAAGTTGTCCCCCAAGCAGTCGAGATGGTAAGATTTTCTTATGAAATTTGATTTCCAGATGGAATACAAGCCAGGGTGGGTGAACCTAGTGGTAGATGCCCTGAGCAGGAAGGCTAACCTTGCTGCCATTAGCCAACCAGAGGGGTCACTGGTGTCGCGCATCAAGGAGGGACTTACGCATGATCCTACAGCCAAGGCTTTGATGGAGTACGCCCAGCAATGTAAGACTAGGCGATTTTGGTTACAGGATGGCTTGCTGTACACCAGGGGAAGTAGATTGTTTGTGCCGTAGCACGAGAAGCTCCGTAAGGAAGTTTTGCAAGAATGCCATGATTCAAGGTGGGCTGGACACCCCGAAGTGAGCCGTACCTTGGCGTTGATCGAGGATCGATACTACTGGCTGCACATGAGGGACGATATGGAGGCCTATGTGAAGAGTTATCTTGTGTGCCAACAGGATAAGGTGGAGCTCAAGAAACCAGGCGATCTTTTGGAGCCATTTCCAATGCCAGAGGGACCATGGGAGAGTGTTTCTCTGGACTTTACAGTCAGTCTACCCAAAGCAAAAGGGTTTGGAAGCATCATGGTAGTGGTGGACAGGTTTTCCAAGTATGGAATCTTCATTCCAGCAACCAAGGAGTGCCCACCCGAGGAGGTAGCTCGATTGTTCTTGAAGAACATGGTTAAGTACTGGAGAGTGCCGAGGACCATTGTTAGTGATCAGGACGGGCATTTCACGAACAGGTTTTGGACTGAGTTGTTCAAGCTGTTGGGGTCAAACTTGAACTTTTCCACCAGCATGCATCCGTAGACCGATGGGCAGACAGAACGAGTGAATGGACTATTGAGGTCTACCTCAGGCACTTTGTGAGTGCCACACAAAGGGACTGGCCAAAGCTGCTATATATTGCACAGTTTTCCTACAACTTGTAAAGGAGTGAGGCAACGAACCAGAGCTCATTTGAGGTTGTGACAGGGTAACAACCACTAACACTCAGTTTGATTGCTACAGGTTATACAAGGTCAAATCCAGCAGCATACAAGTTTGCCAAGGCATGGCAGGAGCAAACTGACTTAGCCAGAGTTTGTCTACATAAGGTGGCCAAGAGGTCGAAGAAGTGGGCAGACCAGAATAGACGGGATGTGCAGTTCCAGGTTGGAGACTTGGTGTTGGTGAAGCTGCATCCCATTGTACGCCATAGAGGGCTGCACAAAGGCCTAGTCCAGAGCTATGAGGGACTTTTCGAGTAGTCAAGAGGGTAGGCAAGGTTGCCTATAAGCTGGATATGCCACCCAAGCTAAGGGTACACCCGATGTTCCATGTGAGCATGCTCAAGCCGTTCCATGAAGATGAGGGAGATCCAGGATGGGCAGAGTCAAAGCGTGTGCCATTGGGAGCAAGGACCTCATATGAGAAGGAGGTCCACAGCATCATAGCTGATCGAGAGGTGAGACGGAAGAACTATCAGCCAAGATAAGAGTACTTGGTGCACTGGAAGGGACTTTCAGACAGTGAGGTGAGCTGGGAACCAGCAGATGACTTATGGTAGTTCAGAGACCAGATCAGGTAATACCATGCAGAAGATGCAATGAGGGCATTGTGCAATCAGGTGGGGGAGAATGTCATGCCCTGGGTGGGCACGCTAGGCACATCAAGTGCACCAGCAGGTGAGCTAGAGGTTGAGGCCCACAGACTAGGCGTGCTGGTGGGTATCTACATGTAAAGCCTAGCAAACGAGTTCAGAACACCAGCCCAACTTGCAGGCCAGCCCGTGAGACCAAGGCCTGGCATACAAGCTACCCACACCACATCCAGAGGGGCCCAAGGTGCTGGACATGCAAGGGAAGCTTCTGGAAGCAAGTAGGATTAGCAGCAGCAACCTTGTAGATTTGGTTGACCCTGAAAATCAGGAGTTAGCATCCTGATTGACTGTAATCTGTATAATCCCATGATTTTAGCCTTTATTCTAGGGATATTGCCATTAAGTGTAAGCTGGAGCCTCAACTATAAATAGAGGGCTGCTCCTCCCTCATTTGTACACCATCAAACACTTCTGTTTCAGTGAATACAAGAGCATTTCCAAAATTCTACCTTCTTATCCCGTTTCTCTTTAACTTGCATAATCAGCCCTTCCCATTGTTCTAGTGCCCTTACGCTTGTGTTTTAGGCTGACTTAGGCCATTGCACATCATGTGTGCATACCCCCCAGCCCCCTCAATTATTGGAACCCCCAATGTCATCGGTTAGGCTCTCCGACGATGGTGCCTCGAGCGAAAAAAATATGACACTAGCACATGCTCGAGCCCAGCATGTGGATCGTGGCTCAAACTCTTAGACTGGGAATGAACTCCATATGCTTAGACATGGAATGAACTCCGTATGCCTAAGCCAACCCATGAAACGAACGTGCGGGTGCTTAGCATGTCGAAGATGCAGAATGCACAAGTCAGGGATCAGCCTAGTCCCCCTCTGTGTGCTGCCAATCCCGCTACCACAACCATCGATTCTGCTGGGGCTTAGTCATGGAATGAACTCCCTATTCCTAAGCCAACCCATGAAACGGGCATGCGGGCGCTCAGTCGATCGAAGAGGCAAAATGCGTAAGCCAAGGCTCGGCCCAGTCCCCCTTACGTGCTACCGATCTTGCTACCGCAACACTCGATCTGATTCGATCTTAGACTGGGAATGAACTCTGTATGCTTAGATTAGGGATGAACTCCGTATGCCTAAGTCAACCCATGAAACAAGTGTGTGGGCACTCAGTCAATCGAAGAGGTCGGTCGGAGAGGTAGAATGCAAAAGCTGGGGATCAGCTCGATCCCTCCTGCATGTTGCCGATCCTACTGCTGGTCCTGCTACCGTAACCCTCGATCCGATCTGATCTTAGACTGGGAATGAACTCCATAGGCTTAGACATGGAATGAACTCCGTATGCCTAAACCAACCCATGAAACGAACGTGCAGGCGTTCAGTCGACCAAAGAGGCAGAATGCGTAAGCCGAGGACCGACACGATCCCCCCTACGTGCTGTCGATCCTGCAGCCGCAACCCTCGATCCGATTCGATCTTAGACTGGGAATGAACTCTATATGCCTAAATCAACCCACGAAATGAGCGTTCGGGTGCTGAGCCGACCGAAGAGGCATAATGCGCAAACCGGGGATCGACATGGTCCCCCTCTGCGTGCTGTCGGTCCCGCTGCCACTACCCTCGGTTCACCTGGGGCTTAGACATGGAATGAACTCCCTATGCCTAAGCCAGCCCACGAAACGGGTGTATGGGTGCTCAGTCGGTCAGAAAGGTAAAATACGCAAGCCAAGGATTCGCTCGGTCCTCCCTGCGTGTTACCGATCCTGCTGTCGCAACCCTCGGTCTGGTCCAATCTTAGATTGGGAATGAACTCTGTATGCTTAGATTGGGGATGAACTCCGTATGCTTAGACTGAAGATGAACTCTATATGCCTAAGTCAATTCACGAAACGAGTGTACAGGTGCTCAACCGACCAGAGAGGCCGACCGAAGAGGCATAATGCGTAAGCCGAGGATCAGCTCGGTCCCCCTCTACGTGCTACCGATCCTCCTACCATAACCATTTGTTCGACTGGGGCTGAGACATTGAATGAACTTCGTATCCCTAAGCCAACCCACGAAACGAGCGTGCGGACTATCGATTCCCCCTGGGTGCTATCGATCCTGCTACTGCAACCCTTGGTCCGGTCCGATCTTGGACTGGGAATGAACTCCGTATGCTTGGACTGGGGATGAACTCCGTATGCCTAAGTCAACCCATGAAATGAGTGTGCGGGTGTTCAGCTGATCGGAAAGGTAGAATACGCAAGTCGAGGATCGGCCTGGTCCCCCCTTACATGCTGCTGATCCAGCTGCTGGTCTTGCTACCGCAACCCTCAGTCTGGTCTGATCTTAGACTGGGAATGAACTCCGTATGCTTAGACATGGAATGAACTCCGTATCCCTAAGCCAACCCACGAAATGAGAGTGCGGGCACTCGGCCGGTTGGAAAGACAGAATGCGTAAGCCAAGGACCGGTCTAGTCCCCCCTGCGTGCTATCGATCCTGCTGCCACAACCCTCAATCCGATCCGATCTTAGATTGGGAATGAACTTCGTATGCCTAAGTCAACCCACGAAACGAGCATTCGGGCGTTGAGCCTGCCAGAGAGGCATAACGCGCAAGCCAGGGATTGGCCCGATCCCTCTCTGTGTGCTGTCGATCCCGCTACCACAATCCTCAGTCCGACTGGGGCTTAGACATGGAATGAACTCACTATGCCTAAGCCAACCCACAAAACGGGCGTGCAGGCACTCAGCCGATCAGAGAGGCAGAATGCGCAAGCCGGGGATCGGCCCAGTCCCCCCTGCATGTTATTGATCCTGTTGCTGGTCCTGCTGTTGCAACCCTCAGTCTGGTCCGATCTTAGACTAGGAATGAACTCTGTATGCTTAGACATGGAATAAGCTTTGTATGCCTAAGCCAACTCATGAAACAAGCGTGCGAGCACTCAGCCGACCGGAGAGGGAGAATGCACAAGCCGGGGACCAACCTGGTACCCCACTACATACTGTCGATACTACTACCACAACCTTCGGTTCGGTCTGATCTTAGACCAGGAATGAATTTCGTATGCCTAAGTCAACAGACAAAATGAGTGTTCGAGCGTTGAGCCGATCGAAGAGCCATAATGCACAAGCTGGGGACAACCCGATCTCGCTCTACGTGTTATCGGTCCCACAGCCACAACCCTCTGTCGGGCTGGGGCTTAGACATGGAATGAACTCCCTATGCCTAAGCCAACCCACGAAACAGGCGTGTGGGCGCTTAACCGATCGGAGATGCAGAATGCGCAAGCTGGGGAACGGCCCAATCTCCCTTGCGTGCTGTCGATCTTACTGCCGCAACCCTCGATCCGATCCGATCTTAAGCTGGGAATGAACTCCGTATGCTTAGACTGGGGATGAACTCCGTATGCCTAAGTCAACCCATGAAACAAGCGTATGGACGCTCAGCCGACCAGAGAGGCAGGATGCGCAAGCCAAGGATCGAATGGGTGGTAGGTGGGTTCAAGCACATCTTCCTATTTCTACCATACCAATGCCATTTTTATGGCATGCAAATTCATACAATGGTACCCGACGCCTTCATGTGATGTTTCGTGGTAAGACGACCTATTTTCTATTTTTCATGATTTTTAAAACTTTTTACGGTTCGGGATTTTTTAAAATTTTTTTAGAGAGAGTTTTGTCCCCAAATTTGGTAGAGGTGATCCTTGTATTTTTTTGGCATGCACAAAAAAATTCAGCCAAAAACTCGAATTGGAGAAGATTTTGTGATTAAGTGAAAAAAGTGCAGTAACAGCACATGCCCGAGCCCAGCATGTGCATCGTGGCTCAAACTCTTAGACTGGGAATGAACTCTGTATGCTTAGACATGGAATCAACTACGTATGCCTAAGCCAACCCACAAAATGAGCGTGTAGGCGCTCAGCCAGTCGGAGAGGTAGAATGCGCAAGCCGGGGACCGACCCGATCCCTCCTCTACGTGCTATCGATCCCGTTGCCACAACCCTTGGTCCAGCTAGGGCTTAGACATGGAATGAACTCCCTATGCCTAAGCCAACCCATAAAACGGGTGTGTGGGCACTTAGCCGGTCGGAGAGGCAGAATGCACAAGCCTAGGATCGACCCAATCCCCCCTGTGTGCTGTCGATCCTACTACCGCAACCCTCGGTCTAGTTTGATCTTAGACTTGGAATGAACTCCATATGCTTAGACTGGGGATGAACTCCGTATGCCTAAGTCAACCCACGAAATGAGCATACGGGCGCTCAGTCGGTAGGAGAGGCCGGTCGAAGAGGTAGAATGTGTAAGTCAGGGATCGACCCGATCCTCCCCTGTGTGCTACCAATATTGCTGCTGTTCCTACTGTCACAACCCTCGGTCCGGTTCGATCTTAGACTTGGAATGAACTCCGTATGCTTAGACATGGAATGAACTCTGTATGCCTAAGCCAACCCACGAAATGAGCGTGCAGGCGCTCAATCAGCCAGAGAGGCAGAATACGTAAGCCGGGGACCGACCCGGTCCCCCCTGCATGCTGTCGATCCTGCTACCGTAACCCTCGGTCCGGTCCGATCATAGACTAGGAATAAACTCCGTATGCCTAAGTCAACCTCGAAAATGAGCGTTCCGGTGCTGAGCCGGTCGGAGAGGCATAATGCGCAAGCCAGGGATCAACATGGTCCCCCTCTGCGTGCTGCCGGTACATACCATAACCCTCGGTCCCACTGGGGCTTAGACATGGAATGAACTCCCTATGCCTAAGCCAACCCACGAAATGGGTGTGCGGGCACTCAACCGGTCAGAGAGGCAGAGTGCGCAAGCCGGGGATCAGCTCGGTCCCCCCTACGTGCTGTCGATCCTGGGACTGTAACCCTCGGTCTGGTCCAATCTTTGACTAGGAATGAACTTCGTATGCTTAGACTGGGGATGAACTCCGTATGCTTAGACTAAAGATGAACTTCGTATGCCTAAGTCTACCCACGAAACGAGCGTGCGGGTGCTCAACCGACTGGTGTGGCCGGCCGGAGAGGTATAATGCGCAAGCCGAGAATCAGTTCAGTCCCCCTCTACGTGTTGCCGGTCCTGTTGCCGGTCCTGTTGCTGCAACACTCTGTTCGGTCCGATCTTAGACTGGGAATGAACTCCGTATGCCTAAGCCAACCCACGAAACGAGTGTGCGGGCACTCAGCCGACCGAAAAGGTAGAATGCATAAGCCGGGGACCGACCCAGTCCCTCCCTGTGTGCTGTTGATCTTGTTGTCGCAACCCTCGATCCGGTCCGATCTTAGACTAGGAATGAACTTCGTATGCCTAAGTCAACCCATGAAACGAATGTGCGGGCGCTAAGCCGGTCGGAGAGGCATAATGTGCAAGCTGGGGATCAGCCCGATCCCCCTCTGCGTGCTGTCGGTCCCACTGCCACAACCCTCAGTCGGGCTGAGGCTTAGACATGGAATGAACTCCCTATGCCTAAGTCAACCCATGAAATGGGCGTGCGGGTGCTCAGCCGGCCGAAGAGGCAGAATACGCAAGCCGAGGATCAGTCCGATCCCCTTTACGTGCTACCGATATGCTGTCGTAACCCTCGGTCTGGTCTGATCTTAGACTAGGGATGAACTTTGTATGCTTTGACTGGGGATGAACTCTGTATGCTTAAGTCAACCCACGGAATGAGCGTGTGGACGCTCAGCCGACCAGAGAGGCAAGATGCGCAAGCCGGGGATCGAATGGGTGGTAGGTGGGTTCAAGCACATCTTCATATTTCAGCCATGCCAATGCCATTTTTGTGGCTTGTAAATTCATACAATGGTCCCCTACGCCTTCATGTGAAGTTTCATGGCAAGACGACCCGTTTTCTAATTTTCATGATTTTTGAAACTTTTTATGGTTCGGGATTTTTTAAAATTTTTTTAGAAAGAGTTTTCTCCCCAAATTTGGTAGAGGTGATCCTTGTATTTTTTTTGGCATGCATAAAAACATTCAGCTAAAAATTCGAAGTGGAGTAGATTTTGTGATCGTTTGAAAAAAGTGTCCCCATTTCAGACACTTTAATGGCTACTGGCAACAAACCTATAAAATCTCAAATGCTCTTTAAGGGGGTGTGAGTTCTCGAGGTTTGATGAGGGATAGGGGGCCAATATAAAGGCCAAGTACCAGCACCCATCGCACATCATATACGCACAACCCCCCTGGCCCCCCCAATCGTCGAAACCCCCAATGTCACCGGTTAGGCTCTCCGGTGATGCTCTGCCGATGCTCCGGTGATGCTTCGGCAATGGTGCCCTGGGTGAAAAGAATGCAGCACCAGCACATGCTCAAGCCCAGCATGTATACCATGGCTCAAAATCTTAGACTGGGAATGAACTCCGTATGCTTAGACAAGGAATGAACTCTATATGCCTAAGCCAACCCACGAAACAAGCGTACGGGCGCTCAGTCGGCCGGAGAGGTAGAATGCGCAAGCTAACGATCGACCTGGTCTCCCCCTATGTGTTGTCGATCCTGCTGCCACAAACCTTGGTCCGGTCCGATCTTAGACTGGGAATGAACTCCGTATGCATAAGTCAACCCACGAAACGAGCGTGCAGGCGCTGAGCCGGTCGAAGAGGCATAATGCGCAAGTCGGGGATTGGCTCGGTCCCCCTCTGCGTGCTGCCGGTCCCACTGCCATAACCTTCGGTCCGTTGGGGCTTAGACATGGAATGAACTCCCTATGCCTAAGCCAACCCACGAAACAAGCTTACAGGTGCTCAGTCGACCGGAGAGGCAGAATGCGCAAGCTGAGGATCGACCCGATCCCCCCTGCATGCTGTCAATCCTGCTGTCGCAACCCTCAGTTTGGCCTGATCTTAGATTGGGAATGAACTCCAGTGCTTAGACTGGGGATGAACTCCGTATGCCTAAGTCAACCCACGAAATGAGCGTGCGGACGCTCAGCTGACCGAGAGGTAGGATGCGCAAGCCGGGGATCGAACAGGTGGTAGGTGGGTTCAAGTACATCTTCATATTTTTGCCATGCCAATGTCATTTTTATGGCTTGTAAATTCATGCAATGGTCCCCTAAGCCTTCATGTGAAGTTTCGTGGCAAGACGATCCATTTTCTATTTTTCATAATTTTTGAAACTTTTTGCGGTTCGAGATTTTTTAAAATTTTTTTAGAAAGATTTTTGTCCCCAAATTTGGTAGAGGTGATCCTTCTATTTTTGTTGGCATGCGCAAAAAATTCAGCTAAAAACTCGAAGTGGAGAAGATTTTGTGATCGTTTGAAAAAAATGTCCCCATTTCAGACAATTTCATGGCTACTGGCAGCAAACCTATAAAATCTCAAATGCTCTTTAAGGGGGTGTGAGTTCTCGAGGTTTGATGAGGGATAGGGGGCCAATATAAGGGCCAAGTACCAGCACCCATCGCACATCATGTGCGCACACGCCCCCGGCCCGCAATCGCCAGAACCCCCAATGTCGTCGGTTAGGCTCTCCAGTGATGCTCCGACGATGGTGCCCCGGGTGAAAAAAATGTGGCACCAGCACATGCCTGAGCCCAGCATGTGCACTGTGGCTCAAAATCTTAGACTGGGAATGAACTTCGTATGCTTAGACATGGAATGAACTCCGTATGCCTAAGCCAACCCACGAAACGAGCGTACGGGCGCTCAGCCGACCGGAGAGGCAAAATGTGCAAGCCGAGGATCAGCCCAGTCCCCCCTATGTGCTGTCGATCCTACTGCTGCAACCCTCAGTCCGGTCTGATCTTAGACTAGGAATGAACTCCATATGCATAAGTTAACCCACGAAATGAGCGTGCGGGTGCTGAGCCGATCGAAGAGGCATAATGCGCAAGCCGAGGATCGGCCTGATCCTCCTCTACGTGCTGCCGGTCCAGCTGCCACAACTCTCGGTCTGGCTGGGGCTTAGACATGGAATGAACTCCCTATGCCTAAGCCAACCCATGAAACGGGCGTGCGGGCGCTCAGCCGGTCGGAGAGGCAGAATGCCTAAGTCGGGGATCGGCTCAGTCCCCCATGCGTGCTGTCAATCCTACTACCGCAACCCTCGATCCGATCCGATCTTAGACTGGGAATGAAGTCTATATGCTTAGACTGGGGATGAACTTCATATGCCTAAGTGAACCCACAAAACGAGCGTGCGGGCGCTCAGTCGACTAGAGAGGCAGGATGAGCAAGCCGGGGATCAAACGGGTGGTAGGTGGGTTCAAGCACATCTTCATATTTCTGCCATGCCAATGTCATTTTTATGGCTTGTAAATTCATACAATGGTCCCCTAAGCCTTCATGTGAGGTTTCGTGGCAAGACGACCCATTTTCTATTTTTCACGATTTTTGAAACTTTTTACGGTTCAGGATTTTTTAAAATTTTTTTAGAAAGAGTTTTCTCCCCAAATTTGGTAAAGGTGATCCTTGTATTGTTGTTGGCATGCAAAAAACAATTCAGCCAAAAATTCGAAGTGGAGAAGATTTTGTGACCGTTTGAAAAAAGTGTCCCCATTACAGACACTTTCATGGCTACTGGCAACAAACCTATAAAATCTCAAATGCTCTTTAAGGGGGTTGTGAGTTCTTGAGGTTTGATGAGGGATATGGGGCCAATATAAGGGCCAAGTACCAGCACCCATCGCACATCATGTGCACACACCCCTCCGGCCCCCCTAATCGCCAGAACCCCCAATGCCGCCGGTTAGGCTCTCTGGCGATGCTCTGACGATGGTGTCCCAGGCGAAAAAAATGTGGCACCAGCACATGCCCGAGCCCAGCATGTGCACCGTGTCTCAAACTCTTAGACTGGGAATGAACTTCGTATGCTTAGACAAGGAATGAACACCGTATGCCTAAGCCAACCCATGAAATGAGCGTGCGGGCGCTCAGCTGACCGGAGAGGTAGAATACGTAAACCGGGGATCGACCCGATCCCCCCTACGTGCTATCGATCCTACTGTCACAACTCTCAGTTTGATCTGATCTTAGACAGGGAATGAACTCCATATGCAAAAGTAAACCCACGAAATGAGCATGCGGGCGCTGAGCTGACCGAAGAGGCATAATGCGTAAGCCAAGGATCAGCTCGATCCCCCTCTGCGTGCTGCCGGTCTCACTGCCATAACCCTCAGTCTGGCTGGGGCATAGACATGGAATGAACTCCCTATGCCTAAGCCAACCCATGAAACGGGCGTGCGGGCACTCAACCGACCGAAGAGGCAGAATGCACAAGTCGGGGATCGACTCGATCCCCCCTATGTGCTGTCGATCCTACTGCTGCAACCCTCAGTCTGGTTCGATCTTAGACTGGGAATGAACTTCGTATGCTTAGACTGGGGATGAACTTGGTATGCCTAAGTCAACCCACGAAACGAGAGTGCGGGTGCTTAGCCGGCCAGAGGGGCTGGTCGAAGAGGCATAATGCGCAAGCCGAAGATCAGCCCGATCCCCCTCTGTGTGCTGTCGATTCTGCTGCCGGTCCTGCTGCCACAACCCTCAGTCCAGCTGGGGCTTAGACATGGAATGAACTTCGTATGCCTAAGCCAACCCACGAAACGAGCGTGTGGGCGCTTAGCCGATCGGAGAGAAGAAATGCGCAAGATGGGGATCGACACAGTCCCTCCTACGTGCTGTCGATCCTATTGTCGTAACCTTCGGTTCGATTCGATCTTAGACTAGGAATGAACTCCGTATGCCTAAGTCAACCCATGAAATAGGCGTGCGGGTGCTGAGCCGACTGGAGAGGCATAATGCGCAAGTCAGGTGTCATGAGCCAACCTTGTATAGGGCCATGACTGGGACTTAGGTTGCCATAAGCCACCCATGTATAAGGCCATGGCCAGGTAGATTCCTTGTGCTAGGAAAAGTGTCCCCATTTTAAACATTGTAATGGTTACTGGTAGCATAGCTCTAAAATCTTTAAGGCTCTTTAGGGGGTTGAGCCGATAGCGTAGTGTTGGGCTGTCTCACCGGTTGCTATGCGAGCCTAGGCCACCCACCAAGGGCTGCCCCCCTGGCCCTGGTGATGGTGGGGGTCCCGATGTATGATTCCTGACTATAATAAAACTCACCCTGATTGAATGTCCCGATTGTTGCCTCGATGTGTTTTTCTTTTTCTCGATGCGAATATGCCTTCTTGTGTGTGTGGTTGAGATTGATCTCGATATATTGTGTCTTATTGTGAATGCTTGGGACTAACCATGGCTTATGGTTATTTGTTTAGATATCGATCTATTGAAGGCTGACTTGGTTCAGAGCGCCCATTTAAGTGCCGCATGGTTTATTGCTTGCCAAGAGAAAGCTTAGTCCGTGACACGTGGTATCAGAGCACGGTTGAGAAGTGCTAGAAAAATGGATGAGATGGCCACAAGTGGTGCACCCAATCATCAACAGAGAATTGAGGAACTTGAGGCCACGGTGGCCGTAATGAAAACTCATATGGCAACTAAAGACTGAGTGAGGGAGATCAAGACAACCCAGCGGGAGTTGTCCGATACTCTCCACAACGTGAGTGAAGAGGCTAGAGATGCCTTGAACATTCTGCAAAAGGAGTTTGAGGAGCTCAGAGCACAGGTGAGCATCCTACAAATGGCTGTGGCCAGATCGGGTTTGAGCTCGATGGAAAGAGGAAAAAGGCCTAAGGTGCCGGAGCCTCGATGCTATGAGGGGGCAAGGGATGCTAAGGAACTTGAAAATTTCTTGTTTGACATGAAGCAGTACTTTCGAGCTGTACACACAGATTTAGAGGAAGACAAGGTAGCAATGGTGTCGATGTACCTCGCAAGGGATGCCAAGCTGTGGTGGCGTTCCAAGTTTGTCGATGACGAGTGCCCGATTAAGACTTAGACGGATCTGAAGCGAGAATTGAAAAACCAATTTTTCCCTCAGAATGTGGAGTATATGGCTCGAAAGAGACTTCGAGAATTGGTGCAAACAGGAACAGTGCGAGAGTTTGTAAGGAGCTTTTCTACCTTGATGTTGGATATTCGAGACATGTCCGAAAAGGACAAGATTTTCTATTTTCTTGAGGGCCTCAAGCCTTGGGCGAGGATAGAACTACAAAGGCAGAAAGTGCAAGACGTGGCCACAACCATGGCTGTAGCTGAACGTCTCCATGATTACAATGATGGCTTTTCAAAATGGAAAAATCCTTCATCAGTTGGCAGTAGCTTCAACTTTGGGAGTGGGGGAAAGATGATTAGGTTGGACCGGCCCTTCAGTGGGGGATCGGACAGGAGGTCCTTTGGTTGAGATAGCACCCAACCCAAGACAAGCAACGCAGGGATTTTCAAGCCTAGGCAACCGTTAGCTTGCTTTCTTTGCAAGGGGCCGTATCGGGTGGCTGAATGCTCGTATAGGGGAGCCTTTAATGCCTTATGGACCTTGTCTCAAGAGTCCGCAAAAGTGCCAAAGAGCATTGAAGAAGCTGAAGAGGAGCCAGCCAGGATGGGTTCAATAAGGTTCCTCAATGCCCTCCGTACCCAATTGAACACTATAAAGAAATACCAGAGTAGAGGCTTGATGTATGTGAACTTGACGATCAATGAGAAAGCCATTAAGGCTATGGTGGATACAGGTGCAACCGACACTTTCATCACACCAGAAGAAGCAAAAAGGTGTGGTCTTCAGATTAGTAAAGACTGTGGACGAATGAAGGTGATCAACTCGCCAGCCTTTACGATCAGTGGAAGCTCCAAGAGTGTGACAACCCAATTGGGGCCATAGGAAGGAAAGGTAGACTTTACAGTTTCCTCCATGGATGACTTTGATGTTGTTCTCAGATTGGACTTCATGATGTTAGCTCAGGTCATCCCTATCCCCACTGCTAGCTGCTTATTATTCTTAGGGGAAAACCCATGTGTGGTGCCAACCAACATCTTACCAAATAGTGGGAAGAAAATGATTTCAGCTTTGCAGTTAAAGAAAGGGGTAAAGAGAGGGGAACCCTCCTTTGTGGTTGTGCCGATCTACAAAGAAGGGTCAAAAGTAGAACCAATACCTTATTGTGTGGGAAAAGTGTTGGAAGAATTCGAAGAGGTGATGCCAGAGATGTTGCCTAAGGTTCTACCCCCTCGACGAACAATGGACCATGAAATTGAGCTCCTCCCAGGAGCGAAACCCCTTGCTAGAGCTCCTTACTGCATGGCCCCGCTAGAGTTGGCTGAACTAAGAAAATAGTTAGATGAGCTGCTACAAGCCGGGTTCATCAGACCATCAAAGGCTCTTTTCGGAGCGCCAGTGCTATTTCAGAAGCAGCATGATGGAAGTTTGTGATTATGTGTTGACTACAGGGCCCTGAACAAAGTCACCATAAGAAACAAATATCCTATCCCCCTTATAACAGACTTGTTTGATCAATTGAGCTGGGCCAAGTACTTCTCCAAATTAAACCTGAGATCTGGCTACCATCAGGTCAGAATTGTTGAGGGAGATGAACCAAAGACCACTTGTGTGACACAGTATGGTGCATTTAAATTTCTTGTTATGCCCTTTGGACTGACCAATGCTCCTGTCACATTTTGCACATTGATGAATCAGGTATTCCATGACTACCTAGACAAATTTGTAGTCATTTATTTAGACGATATAGTGGTATATAGCTCTACCTTGGAAGAACATCAAGAACACCTATGCAAGGTACTTTAAAGATTATAGGACCACCAGTTATACGTAAAAAGGGAGAAGTGTGCGTTTGCTCAGATCCAAATCCATTTTCTTGATCACATTGTCAAATGTGGCCACATTCGAATGGACATGGAAAAGGTTAGGGCCATCAAGGAGTGGACAACACCGAAGAATGTTAGTGAGCTCCGCTCATTTTTGGGACTAGCCAACTATTATAGAAGGTTTGTGAAAGGGTACTCTCGCAAGACCATGGCCCTCATGGAGCTATTGAAGAAGGAGCATAAATGGTGTTGGACTAGTGAGTGCCAAGAGGCCTTTGAGGGATTGAAAGATGCTATTATGAAGGATCCCATCTTAGCTCTCCCTGATATTGAAAAGCCTTTTGAAGTTCAGACGGATGCATCTGATTTTGCTATTGGAGGAGTGCTTTTGCAACAACATCGACCGATAGCGTTTGAAAGTAGGAAGCTAAGTGAAGCTGAAAGGAAATATATGGCCCAAGAAAAAGAACTCCTGGCGATGGTTCACTGCTTGAGGGCTTGGTGACATTACTTGTTGGGTTCACACTTTTTCGTGAAGACAGACAATGCGGCCGTTAGCAATTTTCTCACCCAACCAAGGCTTACAGCAAAACAAGCTAGGTGGCAAGAATTTTTACCGGAGTTTGACTTTTGTTTTGAGCACACTGCTGGAAAGACCAATCAAGTGGCCGATGCATTGAGCAAGCGAGCAGATTTAGCGACCCTTAGAAGAATTGCCCCAATGGCAGCTAGCAGAGCCACTACAGACATTCACAAGTTGATTGGAGATCACTTAGGGAAGGACCCGCAAGCTTGTGCCATCTTGAAGCTAGTGGAAAAAGCGAAGTCCAAATACTTATGGCAAGAAAATGGGATCTTATGAACCAAGGGGCCTGAGTGTTTGTGCCAAGAGCAGAAGGTCTGAAACAGATACTGATGAGGGAATGTCATGACACACCATGGGTGGGACACCCGGGCTAGCAACGCACTTTGGCGTTATTGAAACAGGGATACTATTGGCCTCACATGCGACAAGATGTGATGGACTATACGCAGACTTGCCTTATTTGCTAACAAGACAAGGTTGAAAGGAGGAAACCTGCAGGCATGCTTGAACCACTACCAGTACCCGTCAAACCGTGGGAAAGCATCTCCCTCGATTTAATTTTGAGCCTACCCAAGGTTGGTGACCTTGGAGCTATTTTGGTGGTGATTGACTGGTTCTCTAAGTACACCACATTCATTCCCACTCACAAGTATTGCACAACGAAAGACACAGCTCAATTATTGTTCAAACATGTGGTCAAATACTGGGGCCTCCCTCAAAACATTGTCAGCGATCGAGATCCGAGATTCACGGGGTCCTTATGGAGAGAACTTTTCAAGATATTGGGGTCCCAACTCAACATCTCATCAAGCTATCACCTCAAACCGATGGTCAAACAAAACGGTTCAATGGATTATTAGAGGAATACTTGAGGCACTTTGTTTAAGCCAATCAGAAAGACTGGCCTTCATTATTAGACATGGCTCAACTCTGCTTTAATTCCAACAAAAGCTCTTCCACCAATAAGAGCCCATTTGAGGTGGTCACCAGACAATTACCAAGGCTACCCCACACTTCTTTGGAACAATATGGAGGAAAAAATCTGAGAGCCTTCAATCTCAGCAAGGAGTGGAAACAAGACACAAAGATTGCACAAGCCTACCTGGAGAAAACATCAAAGCGGATGAAGAAATGGGTAGACAAGGGTCATAGGGCTCAACAATTTCAAGTTGGTGATTTGGTTCTTATCCGACTAGCTCCTGAACAAACCAGGTTCTTAAGAAAGAGAGATCGTAGACTGGTGCGTAAATATGAAGGTCCAGTAAGGGTCCTTTCCAAGGTGGGGAATGCTTCTTACAAAATTGACCCACCAAAGTGGATGAAGGTGCACCCAGTATTTCATATGAGCAACCTGAAACCTTTCCATGTAGATCCTATAGATGCTAGCCAAAGGGAGCTAACCAGAGTCGCCATTACCATGAAGCCACCCTCAGAGCATCGAGTCAAAGAGATCTTAGCTGACAGGGAAACCAAGATATCTCAAAGATTAGTTTGGGAGTACTTAGTGAAGTGGGAGGGATTAGGACTAGAAGAAACCAGCTGGGAGAGAGAACATGACCTCCAGAGATTTCAAAGGAAGATCAAAGAATTTCAAGCCAACAAGTCGACAACGACATTGATAGAATAGGTGGGGGAGGTTGTCATGAGCCAACCTTGTATAGGGCCATGACCGGGACTTAGGTTGCCATAAGCCACCCATGTATAGGGCCATGGTCGGGTAGATCTCTTGTGCTAGGAAAAGTGTCCCCATTTCAAACATTGTAATGGTTACTGGTAGCATAGCTCTAAAATCTCTAAGGCTTTTTAGGGGGGTGAGCCGATAGCGTAGTGTTAGGCTGTCTCACCAGTTGCTATGCGCGCCTAGGCGACCCACTAAAGGCTGCCCCCTGGCCCTGGTGATGGTGGGAGGTCTTGATGTATGATTCCTGACTATAATAAAACTCACCCTGATTGAATGTCCTGATTGTTGCCTCGATGTGTTTTTCTTTTTCTCGATGCGAATATGCCTTCTTGTGTGTGTGCTTGAGATCGATCTCGATATATTGTGTCTTATTGTGAATGCTTGGGACTAACCATGGCTTATGATTATTTGTTCAGATATCGATCTATTAAAGGCTAACTTGGTTGGGAGCGCCCATTCAAGTGCCACACGGTCTATTACTTGCTGAGAGAAAGCTTAGTCCGTGACATCGGGGATCGGCCCGATCCCCCTCTGCGTACTGTCGGTCCCGCTACCACAACCCTCAGTCCGGTTGGGGCTTAGACATGGAATGAACTCCCTATGCCTAAGCCAACCCACGAAACGTGCGTACGGGCGCTCAGCCGGCCGGAGAGACAGAATGTGCAAGCTGGGGATTGGATCGGTCCCCCCTGTATGTTGCCGATCCTACTGTCGCAACCCTCGGTCCAGTCTGATCTTAGACTGAGAATGAACTCCGTATGCTTAGATTGGGGATGAACTTCGTATGCCTAAGTCAACCCACGAAACGAGTGTAAGGGCGTTCAACCGGTCGGAGAAACCGATCGGAGAGGCATAATGTGCAAGCCAGAGATCAGCTCGGTCCCCCTCTGCGTGCTGCTGATCCCGCTGTCGGTCCTACTGCCATAACCCTCGATCTGGCTAGGGCTTAGACATGGAACGAACTTCGTATGCCTAAGCCAATCCATTAAACGAGTGTACGGGTGCTCAACCGACCGGAGAGGTAGAATGCGTAAGCCGAGGATCGGCTCGATCCCCCATGCGTGCTACCTCGGGTGAAAAAAATGCGGCACCAGCACATGCCTGAGCCCAGCATGTGCACCGTGGCCCAAAATCTTCGACTGGGAATGAACTCCGTATGCTTAGACATGGAATGAACTTTTTATGCCTAAGCCAACCCACAAAACGAGTGTGCAGGCGCTCAACCGGCCAGAGAGGTAGAATGCATAAGCTGGGGATCGGCCTAGTCCCCCTATCGTGCTGTCGATCCTGCTACCGCAACCCTCAGTCTGGTCTGATCTTAGACTGGGAATGAACTCTGTATGCATAAGTCAACCCACGAAATGAGTGTGAGGGCGTTGAGTCGGTCGAAGAGGCATAATGCGCATGCCATGGATCGACCCGGTCCCCCTCTGCGTGATGTCGGTCCCGCTACCACAACCCTCGGTCCGGCTGGGGCTTAGACATGGAATGAACTCCCTATGCCTAAGCCAATGCACGAAATGGGCGTGCGGGCGCTCAACCGATCGAAAAGGTAGAATACGCAAGCCGAAGATCAGCTCGGTCCCCCATGCGTGCTGTCGATCCTGCTCCCGCAACCCTCAATCTGATCTGATCTGATCTTAGATTGGGAATGAACTCCGTATGCTTAGACTGGGGATGAACTCCGTATGCCTAAGTCAACCCACAAAATGAACGTATAGGTGCTCAACCAGTCGGAAAGGCATAATGCGCAAGCCGAGGATCAGCCTGGTCCCCTACCACGTGCTGCCAATCCCGCTGTCGGTCCTGCTACCACAACCTTCTGTCCGGTTGGGGCTTAGACATGGAACGAACTCCGTATGCCTAAGCCAACCCATGAAATGAGCGTACGGGTGCTCAGTCGGCCGGAGAGGCAAAATGCACAAGTCGAGGATCAGCCCGATCCCTCCCTGCGTGCTTTTGATCCTTCTGCTGGACCTGTTGCCGCAACCTTCGGTTCGGTCCGATCTTAAATTAGGAATGAACTCCGTAAGCCTAAGCCAACCCACGAAACGAGCGTGTGAGTGCTCAGCCGGTCGGAGATGCAGAATGCGTAAGTCGGGGATCGACCCGGTACCCCCTGCATGCTGTCGATCTTGCTATCACAACCCTCAATTCGGTCTAATCTTTAATTGGGAATGAACTCCGTATGCCTAAGTCAACCCATGAAATGAGTGTGCGGGCACTGAGAGGACCGAATAGGCATAATGTGCAAGCCGGGGATCGGCCCGGTCCCCCTCTGTGTGCTACCGGTCCCGCTACCACAACCCTCGATCCGACTGGGGCTTAGACATGGAATGAACCCCCTATGCCTAAGCCAACCCATGAAACAGGCATGCTGGTGCTCAGCCGACTGGAGAGGCAGGATGCGTAAGCCGGGGATCGAACGGGTGGTCGGTTGGTTCAAGCACATCTTCATATTTCTACCATGCCAATGCCATTTTTATGGCTTGTAAATTCAAACAATGGTCCCCTAAGCCTTCATATGAAGTTTCGGGGCAAGACGACCCATTTTCTATTTTTCACGATTTTTTAAACTTTTTACGGTTCGGGATTTTTCAAACTTTTTTTAGAAAGGGTTTTGTCCCCAAATTTGGTAGAGGTGATCCTCGTATTTTTTTTGGCATGCACAAAAAAATTCAGCTAAAAACTTGAAGTGGTGAAGATTTTGTGACCCTTTGAAAAAAGTGTCCCCATTTCAGACACTTTAATAGCTATTGGCAGCAAACCTATAAAATCTCAAATGCTCTTTAAGGGGGTGTGAGTTCTCGAGGTTTGATGAGGGATAGAGGGCCAATATAAGGGCCAAGTACCAGCACCCATCGCACATCATGTGTGCGCACCCCTCGGCCCCCCCAATCGTTGAACCCCCAATGCCGCCGGTTAGACTCTCCGGCGATGCTCTGGCGATGGTGCCACGGGCGAAAAAAATGTGGTACCAGCACATGCCCTAGCCCAGCATGTGCACCGTGGCTCAAAATCTTAGACTGGGAATGAACTCCGTATGCTTAGACATGGAATGAACTCCGTATGCCTAAGCCAAACCCACGAAACGAGAGTGCGGGCACTCAGTCGGCCGGAGAGGCAGAATGCACAAGCTGGGAATCGACCCAATCCCCCCTTGCGTGCTGTCGATCTTGCTGTTGTAATCCTCGGTCCGGTCCAATCTTAGACTGGGAATGAACTCCGTGTGCATAAGTCAACCCACGAAACGAGCGTGCGGGCGTTGAGCCGGTCGAAAAGGCATAATGCGCAATCCAGGGATCAGACCGGTCCCCCTCTACGTGCTGTCAATCCCGCTACCACAACTCTCGGTTCGACTGGGGGTTAGACATGAAATGAACTCCCTATGCCTAAGCTAACTCGCGAAACGGGCGTGCGGGCATTCAACCAGTCGGACAGGTAGAATGCGCAAGCTGGGGATCGGCTCGTTCCCCCCTGCGTGCTGTCGATCCTACTGCTGTAACCCTCGATCCGATCTGATCTTAGATTGGGAATGAACTCCGTATGCATAAATTGGGGATGAACTCCGTATGCCTAAGTCAACCCATGAAATGAGCGTACGGGCGCTCAGCCGACCGAAAAGGTATAATGCGCAAGTCGAGGATCAGCCCGATCTCCCTCTGCATGCTGCCGATCCCGCTGCCGGTCCTGCTACCACAACCCTCGATCCAGCTGGGGCTTATACATAGAATGAACTCCGTATGCCTAAGCCAACCCACGAAACGAGCGTGCGGGCGCTCAGCCGGCCGGAGAGGCAGAATGCGCAAGCCAGGTATCGAAAGGGCGGTAGGTGGGTTCAAGCACATCATCATATTTCTGCCATGCCAATGCCATTTTTATTTCTTGTAAATTCATACAATGGTCCCCTAAGCCTTCATGTGAAGTTTCGTGGCAAGATGACCCATTTTCTATTTATCACGATTTTTAAAGCTTTCTACAGTTCAGGATTTTTTAAAATTTTTTTAGAAAGAGTTTTATCCCCAAATTTAGTAGAGGTGATCCTTGTTTTTTTGTTGGCATGCACAAAAAAATTCAGCTAAAAAATCGAAGCGGAGAAGATTTTGTGACACTTTGAAAAAAGTGACCCCATTTCAGACAATTTAATGGCTACTGGCAGCAAACCTATAAAATCTCAAATGCTCTTTAAGGGGGTATGAGTTCTTAAGGTTTGATAAGGGATAGGGGGCCAATATAAGGGCCAAGTACCAGCACCCATCGCACATCATTTGTGCACACCCCCCGGCCCCCCAATCATCGGAACCCCCAATGTCGCCGATCAGGCTCTCCGGCGATGCTTCAACGATGCTCTGGCGATGGTGCCCTGGGGGAAAAAAATGTGGCACCAGCTCATGCCTGAGCCCAGCATGTGCACCATGGCTCAAAATCTTAGACTGGGAATGAACCCCGTATGCTTAGACATGGAATGAACTCCGTATGCCTAAGCCAACCCATAAAACGAGCGTGCGAGCGCTCAGCCTGCCGAAGAGGCAGAATGCGCAAGCCGGGGATCGGCCCGATCCCCCCTACGTCCTGTTGATCTTGCTGCCACAACCCTTGGTCTGGTCTGATCTTAAACTAGGAATGAAATCCGTATGCATAAGTCAACCCACGAAACGAGCGTGCGGGCACTGAGCCGGTCGAAAAGGCATAGTGCGTAAGCCGAGGATCGGCTCGGTCCCCCTCTTCGTGCTGCCAGTCCCGCTACCACAACCCTTGGTCTGGCTGGGGCTTAGACATGGAATGAACTCCCTATGCCTAAGCCAACACACAAAATAGGCGTGCGGGCACTCAGCCGACCGGAGAGACATAAATGCGCAAGCCAGGGATCGGCCCAGTCCCACCTGCGTGCTACCGATCCTGCTGCCGCAACCCTCGATGAAGTCTGATCTTAGACTAGGAATGAAATCCGTATGCATAAATCAACCCACGAAATGAGCATCCAGGCACTGAGCCAGCCAAAGAGGCATAATGCACAAGTCGAGGATCGGCCCGGTCCCCCTCTGCATGCGTCCAGTCCCGCTACCACAACCCTCGGTCCGACTGGGGCTTAGACATGGAATGAACTCCCTATGCCTAAGCCAACCCATGAAACGAACGTGCGGGTGCTCAATCGGCCGAAGAGGCAGAATGCGCAAGCCGGGGATAGACCCGATCCCTCCTGTGTGCTACCGATCCTGCTGCCGCAACCCTCAGTTCGGTCTGAGCTTAGACTGGGAATGAACTCTGCATGCTTAGACTGGGGATGAGCTCCGTATGCTTAGACTGGGGATAAACTCCGTATGCCTAAGTCAACCCGCGAAATGAGTGTGCGGGCGCTCAGCCGACCAGAGAGGCAGGATGCGCAAGCCAGGGATCGAACGGGTGGTAGGCTGGGGCTTAGACATGGAATGAACTCCCTATGCCTAAGCCAACCCATGAAATGGGCATGCGGGTGCTCAATCGACCGGAAAGGCAGAATGCGTAAGCCGGGGATCGGCCCGGTCCCCCCTACGTGCTGTTGATCCTGTTACCACAATGCTCGGTCTGGTCCAATCTTAGACTAGGAATGAACTCTGTATGCTTAGACTGGGGATGAACTTCGTATGCCTAAGTCAACCCACAAAACGAGCATGTGGGCGTTTAGCCGACCAGAGAGGCAGGATGCGCAAGCCGGGGATCGAACGGGTGGTAGGTGGGTTCAAGCACATCTTCATATTTTTGCCATGCCAATGCCATTTTTATGGCTTGTAAATTCATACAATGGTCCCCTAAGCCTTCATGTGAAGTTTGGTGGCGAGATGACCCGTTTTCTATTTTTCATGATTTTTGAAACTTTTTGCGGTTTGGGATTTTTTAAAATTTTTTTAGAAAGAGTTTTGTCCCCAAATTTGATAGAGGTTTGATGAAGGATAAGGGGCCAATATAAGGGCCAAGTACCAGCACCCATCGTACATCATGTGCACATAACCCCCTAGGCCCCCAATCGTCGGAACCCCCTATGCCGTCGGATAGGCTCTACGGTGATGCTCCGACGATGGTGCCCCAAGCGAAAAAAATACGGCACCAGTACATGCCCGAGCCCAGCATGTGCACTGTGGCTCAAAATCTTAGACTGGGAATGGACTCTGTATGCTTAGACATGGAATGAACTCTATATGCCTAAGCCAACCCACGAAACGAGCGTGCGGGCGCTCAGCCGGGGATCAGCCTGGTCCCCCCTATATGCTATCGATCCTGCTGCTATAACCCTCGGTCCGGTCTGATCTTAGACTAGGAATGAACTCCGTATGGATAAGTCAACCCCTGAAATGAACGTGCGGGCATCGAGTCGGCCGAGGAGGCATAATACGCAAGCCGGGGATCGGCCCAGTCCCACTCTGCGAGCTGCCGATCCAGCTGACACAACCCTCAATCCGGTTGGGGCTTAGACATGGAATGAACTCCCTATGCCTAAGCCAACCCACGAAAGTGGAAAGCAAAAGGGGACCTAGAGCCACTAGCATGCTACCTATGTGGAGGGAACCATAAAGCACGTAATTACCCGTAGAAGGGCAAGCTGGCGACTGTAGATAAGGAGTATGATGAGGAGCCAGAGTCAGGGGCAGCAAAGCTTGGATCGTTGGTGCTCAATGCTGTCCAGAGTAAGGGGAACCGCAAGCCAAAAGGCTTGATGTTTGCGGATCTGATGGTTGTGGGTTAGAAGGTGAGTGCACTGGTGGACACAGGTGCCTCACATCTTTTTATTTCAGGTGATAGAGCCCGGAAGCTCGGACTAAAGGTGAAGAAAGGGACTGGTACCATCAAAATGGTGAACTCCAAGGAAGTGATTTGGAGTTGCAGCTTGGAGGCTAGAAAGGCAAGGAGACCATTGAGGTAATACACCTTGACAACTATGAGTTTGTGATTGGGTTGGATTTCCTTGTTCGGATTAATGCCCTCCTTGTGCCTTTTGTTGATTGTGTTTGCATCTTGGATGCATGGTGCCAATGCCTAGTGCCATTGAGGAGAGGGTCTGGAGTTGGGTCGCGGGTGGTGTCAGCCATCCAATTTGCCAAGGCGGTTAGCAGACAAGAAGACACCTTCTTGGCAGCCCTGAAATATGATGAGCCAAGGGAGAAGGAGACTGAGTCAGCCTTGGAGGTGCTAAAGGTGCTAAAGACCTTTAGTGATGTGATGCCTGCAAAGCTACCTAGCAAGCTACCACCTAAGAGAGAGGTGGACCACAAGATCGAGCTGGTGTCCGAGGCCAAGCCACCAGCTAGAGCCCCTTACTGAATGTCTCCACCAGAGTTGGAGGAGTTGAGGAAGCAGCTTAAAGAGTTAGTTGATGCTGGCTTCATCAGGCCATCGAAGGCAGCCTATGGTGCACCGGTTCTATTTTAGCACAAGCATGATGGGTCGTTACGGCTGTGCATAAACTACCGGGCTTTGAACAAGCTGACCATCAAGAACAAGTACCCCATCCCACTCATTGCAGACTTGTTCGATCAACTTGGGAGCGCAAGGTGGTTCACCAAGCTGGATTTGAGGTCAGGCTACTATCAAGTCAGGATCACGAAGGGAGATGAGTCAAAGACAGCATGTGTCACTCGATATGGTTTGTATGAGTTTTTGGTGATGCCTTTCGGACTCACGAACGCCCCAGCAACATTCTGCACCCTTATGAACAAGGTACTTCAGTCATTCCTTGATCAGTTTGTTATGGTTTATTTGGATGACATTGTGATCTACAGCCAGACTTTGGGAGAGCATGTAGACCACTTGAGATAGGTGTTCGAGGTGTTGTGGGTGCACAAACAGTTTGTCAAGAGGGAGAAGTGCTCATTTGCCCAGCAGGAGATCCCATTCCTTAGCCACATAATAGGAGGTGATAGGATACGCATGGATGAAGGCAAGATACACGCCATCTTGGATTGGCAACCACCAGCCAAGGTCACTGAGTTGAGATCATTCCTTGGGCTGGTCAACTACTACAGGCGCTTCATCAAAGGTCACTCAGCAATAGCCACGCCATTGACTGACTTGCTTAAGAAAGGGAAAGCATGGGAGTGGAACGTAGGGTGCCAGGAAATCTTTGACAGGTTGAAGCAGGCTGTGATCGAAGAGCCAGTCTTGGTCTTGCCAGACCATGCCAAGCCGTATGAGGTGCATACAAATGCATCAGACTTTGGCATAAGGGGCGTGTTGATGCAGGAGGGACGTCTAGTCACGTTCGAGAGTAGGAAGCTGAACGAGACTGAGCGCAAGTACACGGTCCAAGAGAAAGAGATGACTGCAGTGGTGCACTGCTTGTGCACTTGACGCCATTACCTGTTGGGGTCAAGGTTCGTGGTTAGGACAGACATGTGGTGACCAGCTACTTCCAGACACAAAAGAAGCTATCCCCTAAGCAGGTGAGATGGCAAGATTTTCTTTCAAAATTTGATTTCCAGGTGGAGTACAAGCCGAGGCAGGTGAACCTAGTGGCAGACGCCCTGAACAGGAAGGCTAACCTTGCTGCCATTAGCCAACCAGAGGGGTCATTGGTGCCACGCATCAAGGAGGGACTTACGCATGATCCTACAGCCAAGGCTTTGATGGAGTACGCCCAGTAAGGTAAGACTAGGCAGTTTTGGTTGTAGGATGGCTTGCTATACACCAGGGGAAGGAGACTATTTGTGCCATAGCACGGGAAGCTCTGCAAGGAAGTTTTGCAAGAATGCCATGATTCAAGGTGGGTTGGACACCTCGGAGTGAGTCATACCTTGGCATTGATCGAGGACCGATACTACTGGCTGGACATGAGGGACGATGTGGAGGCCTATGTGAAGACTTGTCTTGTGTGCCAACAGGACAAGGTGGAGCTCAAAAAACTAGGCGGTCTCTTGGAGCCATTGCCACTGCCAGAGCAACCATGAGAGAGTGTTTCTCTGGACTTTGTAGTCTATCTACCCAAAGTAGAAGGGTTTGAAAGCATCATGGTAGTGGTGGACAAGTTTTCCAAGTATGGAATCTTCATTCCAGCAACCAAGGAGTGCCCAACCGAGGAGGCAGCTCGATTGTTCCTGAAGAACATGGTTAAGTATTGAGGAGTGCCGAGGACCATTGTTAGTGATCGGGACGGGCATTTCACAGGCAGGTTCTAGATTGAGTTGTTCAAGCTGTTGGGGTCAGACTTAAACTTTTCCACCAGCATGCATCCATAGACCGATGGGCAGACAGAATGAGTGAATGGACTATTGAAGGTCTACTTCAAGCACTATGTGAGTGCCACACAAAGGGATTGGCCAAAGCTGCTAGTTATTACGTAGTTTTCCTACAACTTGCAAAGGAATGAGGCAATGAACCAGAGCCCATTTGAGGTTGTGACAGGGCAACAACCACTAACACCCGACTCGATTGCTGCAGGTTATACAAGGCCGAATCTAGCAGCATACAAGTTTGCCAAGGCATGGCAGGAGCAAACTGACTTGGCTAGAGTTTGTTTACACAAGGCGGCCAAGAGGTCGAAGAAGTAGGCAGACCAGAATAGGCGGGAAGTGCAGTTCCATGTTGGAGACTTGGTGTTGGTGAAGTTGCATCCCATTGTGCACCATAGAGGGCTACACAAAGGCCTAGTCCGGAGGTATGAGGGACCTTTTCGAGTAATCAAGAGGGTAGGCAAGGTTGCCTACAAGCTGGATATGCCACCCAAGCCAAGGGTACACCCGATGTTCCATGTAAGCATGCCCAAGCCATTCCATGAGGATGAGGGAGATCCAGGACGGGCAGAGTCAAAGCATACACCATTGGGAGCAAGGGCCTTATATGAAAAGGAGGTCTTGATTAATTGTAATCTGTCTAATCCCATGATTTTAGCCTTTATTCTAGGGATATTGCCATTAAGTGTAAGCTGGAGCCTCAACTATAAATAGAGGGTTGCTCCTCCCTCATTTGTACACCATCAAACACTTTCATGTCAGTGAATACAAGAGCATTTCTAGAATTTTGCCTTCTTATCTTGTTTCTCTTTAACTTGCAAAATCAGCCCTTCCCGTTGTTCTAGTGCCCGTACGCTTGTGTTTTAGGCTGACTTAGGCATAAAGGAGGAGATTCCAAGCCTAAGGCCACATGGTTTCTAAGTCTAAGGTCAGAGCCTGTGACACAAGTACCAGCACCCATCGCACATCATGTGCACTCACCCCCCGCCCCCCCAATCACCGAAACCCCCAATGTCGTCGGTTAGGCTCTCCGGTGATGCTCCAACAATGGTGCCCCGGGCAAAAAAAAAGTAACACCAGCACATGCCCGAGCCCAACATGTGCACCGTGGCTCAAAATCTTAGACTGGGAATGAACTCCATATGCTTAAACATGGAATGAACTTCGTATGCCTAAGCCAACCCATAAAACGAACGTGCGGGCGCTCAGCCGACCAGAGAGGCAGAATGCTCAAGTCAGGGATCGACCCGATCCCCCTTGCATGCTACCGATCCTGCTGCTGGTCTTACTGCTGCAACCCTCAGTCCAGTCCGATCTTAGATTGGGAATGAACTTCGTATGCTTAGACTAGGGATGAACTCCGTATGCCTAAGTCAACCCACGAAACGAGAGTGCAGGCACTCAGCCGACCGGAGAGGCTGATCGAAGAGGCAGAATGCGTAAGTCGGGGATCGACCTGATCCCCCCTGCTGCTAGTCCTGCTATCGTAACCCTCGGTCCAGTCCGATCTTAGACTGGGAATGAACTCCGTATGCCTAAGTCAACCCATGAAACGAGTGTTCGGACGTTGAGCCAGCTAGAGAGGCATAATGCGCAAGCCGGGGATCAGCCTGGTCCCCCTCTGCGTGCTACAAGTCTCGCTGCCACAACACTTGGTTCGGCTGGGGCTTAGACATGGAATGAACTCCCTATGCCTAAGCCAACCCACGAAATGGGCGTGCGGGCGCTCAGTCGGCCGGAGAGGCAGAATACCCAAGCCAGGGATAGGCCTAGTCCCCCCTACATGCCGTCGATTTTGCTACCGCAACCCTCGACCCGGTCTGATCTTAGATTGAGAATGAACTCTGTATGCTTAGACCGGGGATGAACTCTGTATGCCTAAGTCAACCCACAAAATCAGCGTACGGGCACTCAACCGACTGGAGAGGCCAGTCAAAGAGGCATAATGTGCAAGCTGGGGATTAGCTCGTTCCCCCTCCATGTCCTGCCAATCCCACTGTCGGTCCTGCTACCACAACCCTCGATCCGACTGGGGCTTAGACATGGAATGAACTCTGTATGCCTAAGCCAACCCACGAAATAGGCGTGCGGGCGCTCAGTCGGCCAGAGAGGCAGAATGCGCAAGCCAGGGATTGGCCTGGTCCCCTCTGTGTGCTATCAATCCTGCAACCGCAACCCTCAACTTAGTCCGATCTTAGACTGAGAATGAACTTTGTACGCTTAGACTGGGGATGAACTCCGTATGCCTAAGCCAACCCATGAAATGAGCATGTGGGCGCTTAGCCGACTGGAGAGGCCGATCGAAGAGGCATAATGTGCAAGCTGGGGATCAACTCGTTCCTCCTCTGCGTCCTACCAATCCCAATGCCGGTCTTGCTATCACAACCCTCGATCCGACTGGGGCTTAGACATGGAATGAACTCTGTATGCCTAAGCCAACCTACGAAACGAGCGTGCGGGCACTCACCGGTCAAAGAGGTAGAATGCGCAAGCTGGGCATCAGCCCGATCCCTTACTGTGTGCTACCAATCCTGCTGCCGCAACCCTCCGTTCGGTCTGATCTTAGACTCAGAATGAACTCCGTATGCTTAGACATGGAATGAACTCCGTATGCTTAGACATGGAATGAACTCCGTATGCCTAAGCCAACCCACGAAACGACCTTGCGGGTGCTCAGTCGGCAGGAAAGGCAAAATATGCAAGCCGAGGATCGACCCGATCCCCCCTGCGTGCTGTTGATCCTACTATCGCAACCCTCGGTCTGGTCTGATCTTAGACTAGGAATGAACTCCGTATGCCTAAATCAACCCATGAAATGAGTGTTCGGGCGTTGAGCCGATCAGAGAGGCATAATGCGCAAGTCAGGGATCGGCCCGGTCCCCCTCTACGTGCTACCGGTCTCGCTGCCACAACCCTCGGTTCGATTGGGGCTTAACATAGAATGAACTCCCTATGCCTAAGCCAACCCACGAAATAGGCGTGCTGGCGCTCAGTCGATCGGAGAGGTAGAATGCATAAGCTGGGGACCAGCCCGGTCCCCCTGCATGCTATCGATGCTACTGCCACAACCCTCAGTCCGATCCGATCTTAGACTATGAATGAACTCTGTATGCTTAGACTGGGGATGAACTTCGTATGCCTAAGTCAACCCATGAAATGAGCGTACGGGTACTCAACCGATCGGAAAGGCATAATGCACAAGCCGAGGATCAACCCGATCCCCCTCTGTGTGCTATCGATCCCGTTGTCGGTCCTGCTGCCACAACCCTCGGTCCAGTTGGGGCTTAGACATGGAATGAACTCTGTATGCCTAAGCCAACCCATGAAATGAGTGTGCGGGTGCTCAACCGACTGAGGAGGTAGAATGCACAAGCCAAGGATCGACCTGGTCCCCTCTGCGTGCTATCGATCCTACTGTCGCAACCTTGGTCTGGTCTGATCTTAGACTGGGAATGAACTCTGTATGCTTAGACTAGGGATGAACTCTGTATGCCTAAGTCAACCCATGAAATGAGCGTACGGTCGCTTAGTCGACCGGAGAGGCCGATCAGAGAGGTAGAATGCATAAGTCAAGGATCGGCCCGGTCCCCCCTGTGTCTGCTGATCCTACTGTCGGTTTTGCTACTGCAACCCTCAGTCCAATGTGATCTTAGATTGGGAATGAACTTCGTATGCTTAGACATGGAATGAACTTCGTATGCCTAAGCCAACCCATGAAACGAGCGTGCGGGAGCTCAGTCGATTGGAGAGGTAGAATGCGTAAGTCAAGAACCGACTCGGTCCCCCCTGCGTGCTGTTGATCCTGCTGCTGTAACCCTCGGTCCAATCTAATCTTAGACTGGGAATGAACTCGTATGCCTAAGTCAACCCACGAAATGAGCATACGGGCACTCAGCCGCTCGGAGAGGCAGAATGCGCAAGCCAGGGATCGACCCGACCCCCCTGCGTGCTGTCGATCCTATTGCCACAACCCTTAATCCGATCCGATCTTATACTGGGAATGAACTCTGTATGCTTAGACTGGGGATGAACTCCATATGCCTAAGTCCACCCACCAAATGAGCGTGCGGACGCTCAGTCGACCAGAGAGGCAAGATGCATAAGCCGGGGATCGAACGGGTGGTAGGTGGGTTCAAGCACATCTTCATATTTCTGCCATGCCAATGCCATTTTTATGGCTTGTAAATTCAAACAATGGTCCCCTAAGCCTTTATGTGAAGTTTCCTGGCAAGACGACCCGTTTTCTATTTTTCATGATTTTTGAAACTTTTTTAGGTTTGGGATTTTTTAAAATTTTTTTAGAAAGAGTTCTATACTCAAAATTGGTAGAGGTACTGCTTGTATTTTTGTTGGCATGCATAAAAAAATTTAGCTAAAAACTTGAAGTGGAGAAGATTTTGTGACCGTTTGAAAGAAGTGTCCCCATTTCAGACACTTTAATGGCTACTGGCAGCAAACCTATAAAATCTCAAATGCTCTTTAAGGGGGTGTGAGTTCTCGAGGTTTGATGAGGGATAGGGGGCCAATATAAGGGCCAAGTACCAGCACCTATCGCACATCATGTGCGCACACCCCCCGGCCCCCCCAATCGTCGAAACCCTCAATGCCTTCGGTTAGGCTCTCCGACGATGCTCCGGTGTATGGTTAGACATGGAATGAACTTCGTATGCCTAAGCCAACCCACAAAATGAACGTGTGGGTGCTCAGTTGACCGAAGAGGAAGAATGCGCAAGCCATGGATTGGCCCGATCCCCTGCCATAACCCTCGGTCTGCTGCCACTCCTTATGCCTAAGCCAACCCACGAAACAGGTGTGCGGTTGCTCAGCCAGCCAGAGAGGTAGAATGCACAAGCTGGGGATCGGCTCGATCCCCCCTACATGCTGTCGATCCTGCTATCACAACCCTCGATCCGGTTTGATCTTAGACTGGGAATGAACTCCGTATGGTTAGACTGGGGATGAACTCCGTATGCCTCAGTCAACCCACAAAACGAGCGTGCGGGTGTTTAGTCGGCCGAAGATGTAGAATGCGCAAGTCGAGGATCAGATCGATCCCCTTCTACGTACTGTCGGTCCCGCCGCCATAACCCTCAATCTGGTTGGGGCTTAAACATGGAATGAACTCCCTATGCCTAAGCCAACCCACAAAACGGGTGTGAGGGTGCTCAGCCATCCGGAGAGGCAGAATGTGCAAGACAGGGATTGGCTTGATCTGGTTTGATCTGAGATAGGAAATGAACTCCGTATGCCTAAGTCAACCCATGAAACAAGCGTGCAGGTACTAAGCCAGCCAGAGAGGCATAATGCACAAGTCGGGGATCGGCCAGATCCCCCACTGCGTGCCGTCGGTCCTGCTGCCACAACCCTCAGTTCGACTGGGGCTTAGACATGGAATGAACTCCCTATGCCTAAGCCAACCCACAAAATTGGCATGCGGGCACTCAGTCGGCCAGAGAGGTAGAATGCGTAAGACGGGGATGGCTCAGTCCCTCCTGCGTGCTACCGATCCTGCTGCCGCAACCCTCGGTCCGGTTGGATCTTAGATTGGGAGTGAACTCCATTTGCTTACACTAGAGATGAACTCCATATGCCTAAGTCAACCCACGAAATGAGCGTGTGGGCGCTCAGTCGATCGGAGAGGTCAGTCAGAAAGGCATAATGCATAAGCCGAGGATCAGCTCAGTTTCTCTCTGTGTGCTATCGATCCCACTCTCGATGCTGCTACCACAACCCTCGGTTCGGCTGGGGCTTAGACATGGAATAAACTCTGTATGCCTAACCCAACCCACGAAATGAGCATACGAGCACTTAGTCGGCTGGAGAGGCAGAATGCGCAAGTCAGGGATCGGCCTGATCCCCCCTGCGTGCTACCGTTCCTGCTGCTGGTCCTGCTACCACAACCCTTGGTCTAGTCCGATCTTAGACTGGGAATAAACTTCGTATGCTTAGAAATGGAATGAACTCTGTATGCCTAAGCCAACCCACGAAACGAGCGTGTGGGTGCTCAGCCGATTGAAAGGCAGAATGCGTAAGTCGGGGACCGGTCTGGTCCCCCCTACGTGCTGTCAGTCCTGCTACCATAACCCTCGGTCTGATCCGATCTTAGATTGGGAATGAACTTCGTATGTCGAAGTCAACCCACAAAATGAGCGTGCGGGCGCTGAACTGATCGGAGAGGCATAATGAGCAAGCCGAGGATCGGCCCAATCCCCCTCTGCGTGCTGCCGGTCCCGCTGCCATAACCCTCGGTCCTGCTAGGGCTTAGACATGGAATGAACTCCCTATGCCTAAGCCAACCCATGAAACAGGCGTACGGGCGCTCAGCCGATCGGAGAGGCAGAATGCGCAAGCCGGGGATGCGCCTGATCCCCCCTGCGTGTTGTCGATTCGACTACTGCAACCCTCAGTCTGGCCTGATCTTAGACTGGGAATGAACTCCATATGCTTAGACCAGGGATGAACTCCTTATGCCTAAGTCAACCCACAAAATGAGTGTGCAGACGCTCAGCCGACCAGAGAGGCAGGATGCGCACGTCGAGGATCGAATGGGTGGTAGGTGGGTTCAAGCACATCTTCATATTTTTGCCCTGCCAATGCCATTTTTATGGCTTGTAAATTCATACAATGGTCCCCTACGCCTTCATGTGAAGTTTCGTGGCAAGACGACCCGTTTTCTATTTTTCATGATTTTCAAAACTTTTTACGGTTCAGGATTTTTTAAAATTTTTTTAGAAAGACTTTTGTCCACAAATTTGGTAGAGATGATCCTCATATTTTTTTTGGCATGCACAAAAAAATTCAACTAAAAAATCAAAGTGGAGAAGATTTTTTGTCCATTTAAAAAAAGTGTCCCCATTTCAGACACTTTAATGGCTACTAGCAGCAAACCTATAAAATCTGAAATGCTCTTTAAGGGGGTGTGAGTTCTCAAGGTCTGATGAGGGATAGGGGGCCAATATAAGGGCCAAGTACCAGCACCCATTGCACATCATGTGCGCACACCCCCAACCCCGCAATCGTCGGAACCCCAAATGCCGTCGGTTATGCTCTCCGGTGATGCTCTGGCGATGCTCCGGCGATGGTGGCTTGAGCGAAAAAAATGCGGCACCAGCACATGCCCAAGCCCAACATGTGCACCGTGGCTCAAACTCTTCGACTGGGAATGAACTCCATATGCTTAGATAAGGAATGAACTCTGTATGCCTAAGCTAACCCTTAAAACGAGCGTGCGGGCGCTCAGCCGGTCGGAGAGGCAGAATGCGCAAGTCAGGGATTGGCCCGGTCCCCCTCTACGTGCTGCCAGTCTCGTTGCCACAACCCTCGGTCTGGTTGGGGCTTAGACATGGAATGAACTCCCTATGCCTAAGCCAACCCACGAAACGGGCGTGCGACGCTCAGTCAACCAGAGAAGCAGAATGCGCAAGTCGAGGATCGGCCCGATTCCCTCTGTGTGCTGTCGATCCTACTGTCGCAACCCTCGGTCCGGTCCGATCTTAGACTGGGATTGAACTCTGTATGCTCTGACTGGGGATTAACTCCGTATGCCTAAGTTAACCCACGAAATCAGCGTGCGGGCACTCAGCCGACCAGAGAGGCAAGATGTGCAAGCCGGGGATCGAACGGGTGGTAGGTGGGTTCAAGCACATCTTCATATTTCTGCCATGCCAATGCCTTTTTTATGGCTTGTAAATTCATACAATGGTCCCCTAAGCCTTCATGTGAAGTTTCGTGGCAAGATGACCCATTTTCTATTTTTCACGATCTTTGAAACCTTTTACGGTGCGGGATTTTTTAAAATTCTTTTAGAAAGAGTTTTGTCCCCAAATGTGTTAAAGGTGATCCTTGAATTTTTTTTGGCATGCACAAAAAAATTCAGCTAAAAAATCAAAGTGGAGAAGATTTTGTGACCGTTTGAAAAAAGTGTCACCATTTCAGACACTTTAATAGCTACTGGCAGCAAACCTATAAAATCTCAAAAGCTCTTTAAGGGGGTGTCAGTTCTCGAGGTTTGATGAGGGATAGGAGGCAAATATAAGGGCTAAGTACCAACACCCGTCGCAGATCATGTGCGCACACCACACGGCCCCCCAATCACCGGAACCCCTAATGCCATCGGTTAGGCTCTCCGACGATGGTGTCTCGGGCGAAAAAAATGTGGCACCTGCACATGCCCGAGCCCAGCATGTGCACCGTGGCTCAAAATCTTAGACTGGGAATGAACTCTCTATGCTTAGACTTGGAATGAACTCCGTGTGCCTAAGCCAACCCACGAAACGAGCGTGCGGGTGCTCAGCCAGTCGGAGAGGCAGAATGCGTAAGCCGGGGATCGACCTGGTCCCCCCTGCGTGATGTTGATCCTGCTACTGCAACCCTCAGTTCAGTTTGATCTTAGACTGGGAATGAACTTCGTATGCATAAGTTAACCCATGAAATGACCATGCGGGCGCTGAGCCGACTGAAAAGGCATAATGCACAAGCCGGGAATCGGCCCCGTCCCTCTCTGTGTGCTACCAATCCCGCTGCCACAACCCTCGGTCTGGCTGGGGCTTAGACATGGAATGAACTCCCTATGCCTAAGCCAACCCATCAAACGGGCGTGTGGGTGCTCAACCGACCGGGGAGGCAGAATGCGCAATTCAGGGATTGACCCAGTCCCCCCTGTGTGCTGCTCATCCTGCTCCCGCAACCCTCGGTACGGTCCGATCTTAGACTGGGAATGGACTTTGTATGCTTAGACTGCTGATAAACTCCATATGCCTAAGTTAACCTACAAAATGAGCATGTGGGTGCTCAGCTGGCCGGAGAGGCCGGTCAAAGAGGCATAATGAGCAAGTCGGGGATCAGCCTGGTCCCCCTCTGCGTGCTGTCGATCCCCCTGCCAGCCCCACTACTACAACCCTCGGTCCAGCTGGGGCTTAGACATGGAATGAACTCCGTATGCCTAAGCCAACCCATGGAACGAGCGTGCGGGCGCTCAGTAGTCCAAAGAGGCAGAATGTAGGAGTCGGGGATCGGCCTGATCCCCCCTATGTGCTACCGATCCTGCTATCGCAACCCTTGAGCCGATCCGATCTTAGACTGGGAAAGAACTCTGTATGCTTAGACATGGAATGAACTCCATACACCTAAGCCAACCCACGAAACGAGAGTACGGGTGCTCAGTCAGCCGGAGAGGCAAAATGCGTAAGCCAGGGACCATATGCCGCAATGCTCGGTCTGGTTTGATCTTAGACTGAGAATGAACTCCATATGCCTAAGCCAACCGACGAAAGAGCATGTAAGCGTCGAGCCGACATGAGAGGCATAATGCGCAAGCTGGTGTTCAGCTCGATCCTCCTCTGCGTGCTGTCGGTCCCGCCACCACAACCCTCAACCCGACTGGGGCTCAGACATGGAATGAACTCCCTATGCCTAAGCCAACCCATGAAACGGGCATGCTGGTGTTCAACCGACTAGAGAAGCAGAATGAGCAAGCCGGGGATCGGCCTGGTCCCCCCTATGTGCTACCGATCATATTGCCGCAACTCTCGGTCCGGTCCGATCTTAGACTGGGAATGAACTTTGTATGCTTAGACTGGGGATGAACTTCGTATACCTAAGTCAACCCACGAAACGAGGGTGCAGGCGCTCAACCGACTAGAGAGGCAGGATGGGCAAGCCGGGGATCGAACGGATGGTAGGTGGGTTCAAGCACATCTTCATATTTCTGCTGTGCCAATGCCATTTTTATGGCTTGTAAATTCATACAATGGTCCCCTAAGCCTTCATGTGAAGTTTCATGGCAAGACGACCCGTTTTCTATTTTTCATGATTTTTGAAACTTTTTACAGTTGGGGATTTTTCAAAATTTTTTTAGAAAGAGTTTTATCCCCAAATTTGGTAGAGGTGATCCTTGTATTTTTGTTGGCATGCACAAAAATATTCAGCTAAAAAATCAAAGTGGAGAAGATTTTGTGACCGTTTGAAAAATGTGTCCCCATTTCAGACACTTCAATGGCTACTGGCAGCAAACCTATAAAATCTCAAATGCTTTTTAAGGGGGTGTGAGTTCTCGAGGTTTGATGAAGGATAGGGGGCCATTATAAGGGCCAAGTACCAGTACCCATCGCACATCATGTGCGCACACCCCCCAGCCCCCCCAATCGCTGGAACCCCCAATGCCATTGATTAGGCTCTCCGACGATGCTCCGGTGATGGTGCCCTAGGTGAAAACAATGCGGCACCAGCACATGCTCGAGCCTAGCATGTGCACCGTGGCTCAAAATCTTAGACTGGGAATGAACTTCGTATGCTTAGAGATGGAATCAACTCCGTATGCCTAAGCCAACCCACGAAACGAGCGTGTGGGCGCTCAGCCGGCCGGAGAGGTAGAATGCGCAAGCCGGAGATCGGCTTGATCCCCCCTGCGTGCTATCGAACCTACTGCCACAACCCTCGATCTGGTCTGATCTTAGACTAGGAATGAACGCCGTATGCATAAGTCAACCCACGAAGCGAGTGTGCAGGCACTGAGCCGACCGAAGAGGCATATGCGCAAGCCGGGGATCGGCCCAGTCTGCCTTTGTGTGCTATCAGTCCCGCTGCCACAACCATCGATCCGGCTAGGGCTTAGACATGGAATGAACTCTCTATGCCTAAGCCAACCCACGAAACGGGCGTGCGGGCGTTCAGCCGGTCAGAGAGGTAGAATGCGCAAGCCGAGGATCTGCCCGGTGCCCCCTGCGTGCTGTCGATCTTGCTGTCGCAACCCTCGGTCTGGTCCGATCTTAGACTAGGAATGAACTCTGTATGCCTAAGCAACCCACGAAACGAGCGTGCAGGCGCTGAGCTGGCCGAAGAGGCATAATACGCTAGCCGGGGATAGGCTCGGTCCCCCTCTGTGTGCTGTCGATCCCGCTGCCACAACCCTCGATCCGGTTGGGGCTTAGACGTGGAATGAACTCCCTATGCCTAAGCCAACCCATGAAATGGGCGTGCAGACGGTCAGCCAGTCGGAGAGGCAGAATGTGTAAGTCGGGGATCGGCCCAATCCCCCCTGCGTGCTATCGATCCTGCTACCGCAACCCTCAGTCCAGTCTGATCTTAGACTAGAAATGAACTCCGTATGCATAAGTCAACCCACGAAACGAGCGTGCGGGTGCTGAGCTAGCAGAAGAGGCATAATGCGTAAGTCGGGGATCGGCCCGATCCCCCTCTGCGTGCTGTCGGTCCCGTTGCCACAACCCTCGATCCGACTAGGGCTTAGACATGGAATCAACTCCCTATGCCTAAGCCAACCCATAAAACGGGCATGCAGGAACTCAACCGGTCGAAGAGGCAGAATGCGCAAGCCAAAGATTGGGTCGGCCCCCCCTGCGTGCTGTCGATCTTACTGTCGCAACCCTCGGTCTAGTCTGATCTTAGACTGGGAATGAACTCCGTATGCTTAGACTGGGGATGAACTCAGTATTCCTATGTCAACCCACGAAATGAACGTACGGGCATTCAGCCGACCAGAGAGGCAGGATGCGCAAGCCGGGGATCGAACGAGTGGTAGGTGGGTTCAAGCACATCTTCCTATTTCTGCCATGCAATTGCCATTTTTATGGCTTGTAAATTCCTAGTCTGATCTTAGACTGGGAATGAACTCCATATGCTTAGACATGGAATGAACCCCGTATGCCTAAGCCAACCGATGAAAGGAACGTGCGGGCGTTCAGCCGGTAGGAGAGGTAGAAAGCGCAAGCCGGGGATCGACCCGGTCCCCCACCTGCGTGCTATCGATCTTACTGCCACAACCCTCGATCCGGTCCGATCTTAGACTGGGAATGAACTCCATATGCCTAAGCAACCCACGAAACGAGCGTGCAGGCGCTGAGCCGATCGAAGAGGTATTATGCGCTAGTCGGGGATTGGCCCGGTCCCCCTCTGCATGCTATCGATCCCGCTGCCACAACCCTTGATCCGACTGGGGCTTAGACATGGAATGAACTCCCTATGCCTAAGCCAACCCACGAAATGGGCGTGCAGACGCTCAGCCAGCCGGAGAGGCAGAATGCGCAAGTCGGGGATCGGCCCAATCCCCTCTGCGTGCTATCGATCCTGCTGTCGTAACCCTCAGTCCGGTTTGATCTTAGACTAGAAATGAACTCCGTATGCATAAGTCAACCCACAAAATGAGTGTACAGGTGCTGAGCTGGCCGAAGAGGCATAATGCTCAAGCCAGGGATCGACCCAGTCCCCCTCTGCGTGATGTCGGTCCCGCTGCCACAACCCTCGATCCGGCTGGGGCTTAGACATGGAATGAACTCCCTATGCCTAAGCCAACCCACGAAATGGGCATGCAGGCGCTCAGCCGGTTGGAGAGGCAGAATGCGCAAGCTAGGGATCAACCCGATCCCCCCTATGTGCTGTCGATCCTACTGTCGAAACCCTCAGTCCGGTCCGATCTTAGATTGAGAATTAACTCCGTATGCATAAGTCAGCCCATGAAACGAGCGTGCGGGTGCTGAGCCAGCCGAAGAGGCATAATGCGCAAGCCAGGGATCGGCCCGGTCCCTCCTGCGTGCTGTCGGTCCTGCTGCCATAACCCTCGATTCGGATGGGGCTTAGACATGGAATGAACTCCCTATGCCTAAGCTAACCCACAGAACGGCCGTGCAAGCGCTCAGCCGGCCGAAAAGGCAGAATGCGCAAGCCAGGGATCAGCTTGATCCCCCATGCGTGCTACCAATCCTGCTGTCGCAACCCTCAGTTCAGTCCAATCTTAGACTGGGAATGAACTCTGTATGCTTAGATTGGGGATGAACTCCGTATGCCTAAGTCAACCCATGAAACGGGCGTGCGGGCGCTCAGTCAGCCGGAGAGGCATAATGCGCAAGCCGGGGATCTGCTTAGTCCCCCTTTGCGTGCTGTCGATCCCACTGCCACAACCCTCGGTCCTGCTGAGGCTTAGACATGAAATAAATTTCGTATGCCTAAGCCAACCCACGAAACAAGCGTGCGGGTGTTCTGTCGGCCGGAGAGATAGAATGCGCAAGCCAGGGATCAGCCCGGTCCCCCCTACATGCTACAGATCCTACTGCTGGTCCTGCTACCACAACCCTCAGTTCGGTCTGATCTTAGACTGGGAATGAACTCCGTATGCTTAGACATGGAATGAACTATGCCTAAGCCAACCCACAAAACGAGCGTGCGGACGCTCAACCGGTCGGAGAGGCAGAATGCGCAAGACGGGGATCGGCCCGGTCCCCCCTACGTGCTGTCGATCCTGCTATCGCAACCCTCAGGCCGATCTGATCTCAGACTGGGAATGAACACCGTATGCCTAAGTCAACTCAAGAAATGAGCGTGCGGGCACTGAACCGGCCGGAGAGGCATAATGCGCAAGTCGGGGATCGGCCTGGTCCCCCTCTGCGTGCTGTCGGTCCCGCTGCCACAACCCTCGATCCGACTGGGGCTTAGACATGGAATGAACTCCCTATGCCTAAGCCAACCCACAAAATGGGCATGCGGGCACTCAGCCGGTTGAAGAGGCAGAATGTGCAAGCTAGAGATCCGCTCGGTCCCCCCTGCGTGCTGCCGATCTTGCTGTCGCAACCCTCGGTCCAATCTAATCTTAGACTGGGAATGAACTCCGTATGCTTAGACTGGAAATGAACTCCGTATGCTTAGACTGGAAATGAACTCCGTATGCTTAGACTGGGGATGAACTCCGTATTCCTATGTCAACCCATGAAATGAACGTGCGGGCGTTCAGCAGACCAGAGAGGCAGGATGCGCAAGCCGGAGATCGAACGAGTGGTAGGTGGGTTCAAGCACATCTTCCTATTTCTGCCGTGCAATTGCCATTTTTATGGCTTGTAAATTCCTAGTCCGATCTTAGACTGGGAATGAACTCCATATGCTTAGACATGGAATGAACCCCGTATGCCTAAGCCAACGAAAGGAGCGTGCAGGCGTTCAGCCGGTCGGAGAGGTAGAAAGTGCAAGCCGGGGATCAGCCTGGTCCCCCACCTATGTGCTGTCGATCTTGCTACCGCAACCCTCGATCCGGTCCGATCTTAAACTGGGAATGAACTTTGTATGCCTAAGTCAACCCACAAAATGAGCGTACGGGCGTTGAGCCAGCCGAAAGGCATAATGAGCAAGTCGAGGATCGGCCCGATCCCCCTCTGCGTGCTATCGGTCCCGCTACCACAACCCTCGGTCCAGCTGGGGCTTAAAAATGGAATGAACTCCCTATGCCTAAGCCAACCCACAAAACGGGTGTGCGGGCGCTCGGCCAGTCGGAGAGGCAGAATGCGCAAGCCAGGGATCAGCCCGGTCCCCCCTGCATGATGCCGATCCTGCTGCCATAAACCTCAGTCCGATTCGATCTTAGATTGGGAATGAACTCCGTATGCTTAGATTGAAACTGAACTCCGTATGCATAAGTCAACCCACGAAACGAGCGTACGGGTGCTGAGCCGGCCGAAAAGGTATAATGCATAAGGCAGGGATCGGTCTGGTCCCCCATGCGTGCTACCGATCCCGCTGCCACAACCTTCGATCCAGATGGGGCTTAAACATGGAATGAACTCCCTAAGCCTAAGCCAACCCACGAAACGGACGTGCGGGCGCCCAACCGATCGGAGAGGCAGAATGCGTAAGCCGGGGATCGGCCCGGTCCCCCCTACGTGCTACCGATCTTGCTACCGCAACCTTCGGTCTGGTCTGATCTTAGACTGGGAATGAACTCCATATACTTAGACTGGGGATGAACATTGTATGCCTAAGTCAACCCAAGAAATGATCGTGCGGGTGCTCAGTCAGTCGGGGAGGCCTACCGGAGAGGCATAATGTGCAAGTCGGGGATCAGCTCGGTCCCCCTCTGCATGCTGCCGATCCCGCCGCCGGTCCTGCTACTACAACCCTCAGTCTGGCTGGGGCTTAGACATGGAATGAACTCCGTATGCCAAAGCCAACCAATGAAACAAGCGTGCAGGTGCTCAGCCGACCGGAGAGGCAGAATGCGCAAGCCAGGGATCAACCCGGTCTGCCTTTAGGTGCTGCCGATCCTGCTACTGGTCCTACTGCCACAACCCTCCGTCCGATCTGATCTTAGGTTGGGAATGAACTCCGTATGCTTAGACATGGAATGAACTCTGTATGCCTAAGCCAACCCACGAAATGACCGTACGGGTGCTCAGCTGGCCGAAGAGGCAGAATGCGTAAGTCGAGGACCGGTCTGGTCCCCCCTGCGTGCTATTGATCCTGCTATCGCAACCCTCGGTCTGGTCTGATCTTAGACAGGGAATGAACTCTGTATGCCTAAGTCAACCCACAAAATGAGCGTGGGGGTGCTGAGCTGGCCGGAGAGGCATAATGCGCAAGCCAGGGATCGGCCCGGTCCCCCTCTGCGTGCTGTCGGTCCCGCTGCCACAACCCTCGGTTGGGCTATGACTTAGACATGGAATGAACTCCCTATGCCTAAGCCAACCCATGAAATAGGCATGCGGGCACTCAACCGACCGGAGAGGCAGAATACGCAAGCCAGGGATCGGCCCGATCCCCCCTGCATGCTGCCAATCCTTCTGTCGCAACCCTCGGTCTGGTCTGACCTTAGACTATGAATGAACTCTGTATGCTTGGACCGGGGATGAACTCTGTATGCCTAAGTCAATGCATGAAACGAGCGTGCGGGCGCTCAGTCGACCAGAGAGGCGGGATGCCCAAGCCGGGGATCGAACGCATGGTAGGTGGGTTCAAGCACATCTTCATATTTCTACCATGCCAATGCCATTTTTATGGCTTGTAAATTCATACAATGGTCCCCTAAGTCTTCATGTGAAGTTTTGTGGCAAGATGACCCATTTTCTATTTTTCATGATTTTTGAAACATTTGGCAGTTAAGGATTTTTTAAAATTTTTTTAGAAAGAGTTTTGTCCCCAAATTAGGTAGAGGTGATCCTTGTATTTTTTTTGGTATGCATAAAAAAATTCAGCTAAAAACTCGAAGTGGAGAAGATTTTATGACCGTTTGAAAAAGGTATCCCCATTTCAGACACTTTAATGGCTACTGGCAGTAAACCTATAAAATCTCAAATGCTCTTTAAGGGGGTGTGAGTTCTTGAGTTTTGATGAGGGATAGGGGCTAATATAAGGGCCAAGTTTCATGCCCTGGGGGGGTGCGCCAGGCGCATCAGGTGCACCAACAGGCAAGCCAGAGGTTAAGGCCCGTAGACCAGGTGTGCTGGTGGGTATCTGCGCGCAAAGCCTAGCAAATGAATTCAGAACACCCGCCCAACTTGTAGGCCAGCCCGTGAGACCAAGGCCTGGCATACAAGCTGCCCCACCACATCCAAAAGGGACCAAGGTGCTGGACACGCAAGGGAAGCTTCTAGAAGGAGGCAGGATCAGTAGCAGCATCTTGGCAGATTTGGTTGACCCTGAAAATCAGGAGTTAGTATCCTGATGGATTGTAATCTGTATAATCCCATGATTTTAGCCTTTATTCTAGGGATATTGCCATTAAGTGTAAGCTGGAGCCTCAACTATAAATAGAAGGCTGTTCCTCCCTCATTTGTACACCATCAAACACTTCTATTTCAGTGAATACAAGAGCATTTCCAGAATTTTGCCTTCTTATCCTGTTTCTCTTTAACTTGCATAATCAGCCCTTCCCATTGTTCTAGTGCCCATACGCTTGTGTTTTAGGCTGACTTAGGCATAAAGGAGGAGATTCCAAGCCTAAGGCCGCCCAATTTCTGAGTCTAAGGTTGAAGCCCGTGACAGTTGGTATCAGAGCAAGTTCGATTCTGCGTGTTTGTATTGTGTAAGTTAGAGGAGATGGCATCCCAAAGTGACGCTGCTAACCAACAACCAGAGGCCCAGGAGCATGGGCATGGAAGAGGGAGGAAAGCCAGTTCTAGAGATATCTGGTCTACCATGGACGATAGGCTGGCCAAGGTGGAGGTGACCATGGGCGACATGGGGGAGAAGCTTGAGGGGGTAGAGACTCACATTGCATCGCTAGACTCTATAGGGGAAGAGATCCAAAGTGAGCTGCAAGCTGCTTTCAACAAAGGCTTGGATGTGTTCACCCAAAAGAATCAGACCTTGGAGGCTGAAGTGCTGACCTTGCGCGATGGCATGGAGGCCATGCACCAGCGGATGGAGGAGCGTACCAGTAAGCTCGTTGCTTGCAAGACTGCCATTGGGAATGGCATGTTTGCTGGAGTGTCCAAGTCCAGATTGGATGTCCCCAAGCCTAAGGAGTTCAAGGGGACTAGGGTAGCCGAGGAAGTAGATAACTACCTTTGGGGTATAGAGCAGTACTTCCAAGCCATGGGCATGCAAGATGAGGTGATAAAAGTAAGCACTGCTGTTATGTATTTCACGGATGTAGCCTTATTGTGGTGGAGGTGCAGGTGTGATGATGTCAGGCATGGGAGCACCAAGATTGGAACCTAGGCAAAGTTCCAAAAAGTGTTCAGAGAACAATTTTACCTAGAGTATGCCGATGATGAGGCACAGCCAAAGTTACACAGGCTGAGCCAGTAAAGGGACATAAGGGAGTATGTCCAGAAATTCTCTGAACTGATGCTATAGATCTTGAATCTAGGTGAGAAGGATGCCTTATTTGCTTTCATGGATGGGCTGAAGCTGTGGGTGAAGCATGACCTACAAAGGAGAGGAGTTCATGACTTGGCTAAAGCCATGACTACTGCCAAGGCCTTGATAGAGTTCAAGCCTCTGAACAAGTTCGAGTCTACCAAGCCCAAGGGTAAGGGCAGGGATGATAGGGATAAAAAAAAGCAGTCCAAGAGGAAGGACTGTGACTCAGAGTCCAAGGATGGAGATCGAGACCGTTCAACCAAGGATGACGAGAGGAAGCCACCAACAGGCAAGTGGAAAGCAAAGGGGGACCAAGAACCAGTAGCATGCTACCTATGTGGAGGGAGCCACATAACGCGTAATTACCCATAGAAGGGCAAGCTGGCTGCTGTAGACAAAGAGTCTGATGAGGAGCCAAACTTAGGGGCAGCAAAGCTTGGGTCGTTAGTGCTCAATGCTGTCCAGAGTAAGGGGAGCCACAAGCCAAAAGGCTTGATGTTTATGGATCTGATGGTTGTGGGTCAGAAGGTGAGCGCACTGGTGGACACAGGTGCCTCACATCTTTTTATTTCAGGTGATGGAGCCCGAAAGCTCGGACTAAAGGTGCAAAAAGGGACTGGTACCATCAAAATGGTGAACTCCAAGGAAGTTCCAGCCATTGGAGTAGCATGGGGAGTGGAGTTGAAGCTTGGAGACTGGAAAGGCAAAGAGACCATTGAGGTAATACCCCTTGACGACTATGAGTTTGTGATTGGGTTGGATTTCCTTGTTCGGATTAATGCCCTCCTTGTGCCTTTTACTGATTGTGTTTGCATCTTGGATGCACGGTGCCAATGCCTAGTGCCATTGAAGAGAGGGTCTGGAGTTGGGTCATGGGTGGTGTTAGCCATCCAATTTGCCAAGGTGGTAAGTAGATAAGAAGACACCTTCTTGGCAGCCCTGAAATATGATGAGCCAAGGGAGAAGGAGACTGAGTCACCCTTGGAGGTGCTAAAGGTGCTGAAGACCTTTAGTGATATGATGCCCGCAAAGCTACCTAGCAAGCTACCACCTAAGAGGGAGGTGGACCACAAGATCGAGCTGGTGTCTGAGGCCAAGCCACCAGCTAGAGCCCCTTATCGAATGTCTCCACCAGAGTTGGAGGAGTTGAGGAAGCAGCTCAAAGAGTTAGTTGATGCTGGCTTCATCAGGCCATCGAAGGCACCCTATGGTGCACCAGTTCTATTTTAGCGTAAGCATGATGGGTCGTTATGGCTGTGCATAGACTACCGGGCTTTGAACAAGCTGACCATCAAGAACAAGTACCCCATCCCACTCATTACGGACTTATTCGATCAACTTGTGAGCGCAAGGTGGTTCACCAAGCTGGATTTGAAGTCAAGCTACTATCAAGTCAGGATCACGGAGGGAGATGAGCCAAAGACAGCATGTGTCACTCGATATGGTTTGTATGAGTTCTTGGTGATGCCTTTCGGACTCACGAACACCCCAGCAACATTCTGCACCCTTATGAACAAGGTACTTCAATCATTCCTTGATCGATTTGTTGTGGTTTATTTGGATGACATTGTGATCTACAACCAGACTTTGGGAGAGCATGTAGACCACTTGAGACAAGTGTTCGAGGTGTTGTGGGTGCACAAGCTGTTTGTCAAGAGGGAGAAGTGCTCATTCGCCCAGCAGGAGATCCCATTCCTTGGCCACATAGTGGGAGGTGGTAGGATACGCATGGATGAAGGCAAGATACACGCCATCCTGGAGTGGCAACCGCCAGCCAAGGTCACTGAGTTGAGATCATTCCTTGGGCTAGTCAACTACTACAGGCGCTTCATCAAAGGTCACTTAGCAATAGCCATGCCATTGATTGACTTGCTCAAGAAAGGGAAAGCATCGGAGTGGAGCGCAGGGTGCCAAGAAGCCTTTGATAGGTTGAAGCGGGCTGTGACCGATGAACCAGTCTTGGCCTTGCCAGACCATGCCAAGTCGTATGAGGTGCATACGGATGCATCAGACTTTGCCATAGAGGGCATGTTAATGTAGGAGGAACGTCCAATCACGTTCGAGAGCAGGAAGCTGAACGAGATTGAGTGCAAGTACAAGGTCCAAGAGAAGGAGATGACTGTAGTGTTGCATTGCTTGCGCACTTAGCGCCATTACCTGTTGGGGTCGAGGTTCATGGTTAGGATGGACAATGTGGTGACCAACTACTTCCAGACGCAGAAGAAGTTGTCCCTTAAACAGGTAAGATGGTAAGATTTTCTTATGGAATTTGATTTCCAGATGGAGTACAAGCTGGGGCAGGCGAACCTAGTGGCAGACGCCCTGAGCAGGAAGCCTAACCTTGCTGCCATTAGCCAACCAGAGGGGTCACTGGTGCTGTGCATCAAAGAGGGACTTGCGCATGATCCTACAGCCAAGGCTTTGATAGAGTACGCCCAACAAGGTAAGACTAGGCGGTTTTAGTTGTAGGATGGCTTGTTGTACACCAGGGGCAGTAGATTGTTTGTGCCACAGCACGGGAAGCTTCGCAAGGAAGTTTTGCAAGAATGCCATGATTCAAGGTGTGCTAGACACCCCGGAGTGAGCCGTACCTTGGTGTTGATCGAGGACCGGTACTACTGGCCGCACATGAGGGACGATGTGGAGGCCTATGTGAAGACTTCTCTTGTGTGCCAACAGGACAAGGTGGAGCTCAAGAAACTAGGTGATCTCTTGGAGCTATTGCCAGTGCCAGAGCGACCATGGGAGAGTGTTTCTCTGGGCTTTATAGTCGGTTTACCCAAAACAGAAGGGTTTGAAAGCATCATGGTAGTGGTGGACAGGTTTTCCAAGTATGGAATCTTCATTCCAGCAACCAAGGAGTGCCCAGCTGAGGAGGTAGCTCGATTGTTCCTGAAGAACATGGTTAAGTACTGGGGAGTGCCGAGGACCATTGTTAGTGATCGAGATGGGCATTTCACGGGTAGGTTCTGAACTGAGTTGTTCAAACTGTTAGGGTCAGACTTGAACTTTTCCACCAGCATGCATCTGTAGATCGATGGGCAGACAGAATGAGTGAATGGACTATTAGAGGTCTACCTCAGGCACTATGTGAGTGCCACACAAAGGGACTGGCCAAAGTTCCTAGATATTACGCAGTTTTCCTACAACTTGCAAAGGAACGAGGCAACGAACTAGAGCCCATTTGAGGTTGTGACAGGGCAACAACCACTAACACCTGGTTCGATTGCTGCAAGTTATACAGGGTTAAATCCAGCAGCATACAAGTTTGCCAAGGCATGGCAGGAGCAAACTGACTTGGCCAGAGTTTGTCTACACAAGGCGGCTAAGAGGTCAAAGAAGTGGGCAGACCAGAATAGGCGGGACGTGTAGTTCCAGGTTGGAGACTTGGTGTTGATGAAGCTGCATCCCATTGTACGCCATAGGGGGCTGCACAAAGGCTTAGTCCGGAGGTATGAGGGACCTTTTCGAGTAGTCAAGAGGGTAGGCAAGGTTGCCTACAAGTTGGATATGCCACCCAAGCTGAGGATACACCCGGTGTTCCATGTGAGCATGCTCAAGCCGTTCCATGAGGATGAAGGAGATCCAGGATGAGCAGAGTCAAAGCGTGCGCCATTGGGAGCAAGGGCCTCAAATGAGAAGGAGGTCCACAGTATCATAGCTGACTGAGAGGTGAGACAGAAGAACTATCGGCTAAGACAAGAGTACTTGGTCCGCTGGAAGGGACTTCCAGACAGTGAGGCAAACTGGGAACTAGCAGATGACTTATGGTAGTTCAGGGACCAGATCAGGCAGTGCCATGCAAAAAATGCAATGAGGGCATTGCGTAATCAGGTGGGGGAGAATGTCACACCCTGGGCGGGCACGCCAGGCACATCAGGTGCACCAACAAGTGAGCCAAAGTTGAGGCCCGCAGACTAGGCGTGTTGGCAGGTATCTACGCGCAAAGCCTAGCAAACGAATTCAGAATGCCCGCCCAACTTGCAGGCCAGCCCGTGAGACCAAGGCCTAGCATACAAGCTGCCCGCACCACATCCAAAAGGGCCCAAGGTCCTAGACATGCAAGGAAAGCTTCTGGAAGCAGGTAGGATCAGCAGCAGCATCCTGACAGATTTGGTTGACCCTGGAAATCAGGAGTTAGCATCCTGATTGATTGTAATCTTTATAATCCCATGATTTTAGCCTTTATTCTAGGGATATTGCCATGAAGTGTAAGCTGGAGCCTCAACTATAAATAGAGGGCTGCTCCTCCCTTATTTGTACACCATCAAACACTTCTGTTTCAGTGAATAGAAGAGCATTTCCAGAATTCTACCTTCTTATCCTGTTTCTCTTTAACTTACGTAATCAGCCCTTCCTGTTGTTCTTGTGCCCGTACGCTTGTGTTTTAGGCTGACTTAGGCATAAAAGAGGAGATTCCAAGCCTAAGGTCGCACGGTTTCTGAGTCTAAGGTCGGACCCCGTGACATAAGTACCAGCACCCATCGTACATCATGTACGCACACCCCCCGACCCCCCCAATCGCCGGAACCCCCAATGCTATCGGTTAGGCTCTCCGGTGATGCTATGACGATGGTGCCCCGGGCAAAAAAAATGCGGCACCAGCACATGCCCGAGCCCAGCATATGCACCGTGGCTTAAAATCTTAGGCTGGGAATGAACTCCTTATGCTTAGACATGAATGAACTCCGTATGCCTAAGCCAACCCATGAAACGAGCATGCGAGTGCTCAGCCGGTCAGAGAGGTAGAATGCGCAAGCCACGGATCGACCCGATCCCCCCTGCGAGCTATCAATCCTGCTACCGTAACCGTCGATTCGATCCGATCTTAGACTGGGAATGAACTCTATATGCATAAGTCAACCCATGAAACGAGCGTACGGGCGTTAAGCTGGCTGAAGAGACATAATGTGCAAGATAGGGATCGACCCGATCCCCCTCTGCATGCTACCGGTCCTGCTGCCACAACCCTCGGTCTGGCTGGGGCTTATACATGGGATGAACTCCCTATGCCTAAGCCAACCCATGAAACGGGCGTACGGGCGCTCAGCCGACCGAAGTGGCAGAATGCGTAAGTTGAGGATCGGCTCGGTCCCCCCTACGTACTGTCGATCCTACCACCGTAACCCTCGATCCGATCTGATCTTAGACTGGGAATGAACTCTGCATGCTTAGACTGGGGATGCACTCTGTATGCCTAAGTCAAGCCACGAAACGAGCGTATGGGCACTGAGCCGGTCGGAAAAGCTGGTCGGAGAGGCATAATGCATAATTCGGGGATCAGCTCGATCCTTCACTGCCTGCTACTGATCCCACTGTCGGTCTTACTACCACAACCCTCGGTCCGGCTGGGGCTTAGACATGGAATGAACTCCGTATGCCTAAGCCAACCCATGAAACGAGCATGCGGGCACTCAGCCGATCGAAGAGGCAGAATGCGTAAGCTGGGGATCGACTCAGTCCCCCCTGCGTGCTGCCGATCCTACTGCTGGTCCTACTGCCACAACCCTCGATCCGATCCGATCTTAGACTGGGAATGAACTTCGTATGCTTAGACATGGAATGAACTCCATATGCCTAAGCCAACCCACGAAATGAGCGTGCGGGTGCTCAGCCAGCCAAAGAGGCAGAATACGTAAGCTGTTGATCGACCCGATCTCCCCTGCGTGCTGTCGATCCTGCTGCCGCAACCCTTGATCTGGTTCGATCTTAGACTGGGAATGAACTCTGTATGCCTAAGTCAACCCATGAAACGTGTGTGCGGGCGTTGAGCCGGTCGGAGAGGCATAATGTGCAAGTCGGGGATCGACCCGGTCCCTCGTTGCGTGCTGCCGGTCTCGCTACCATAACGCTCGGTCCGGCTAGGGCTTAGACATGGAATGAACTCCCTATGCCTAAGCCATCCCACGAAACGGGCGTGTGGGTGCTCAGCCGGCCAGAAAGGCAGAATGCGCAAGTCGGGGATTGGCCCGGTCCCTCTTACGTGCTGTTGATCCTGCTACCACAACCCTCTGTCCAGTCTGATCTTAGACTGGGAATGAACTCCATATGCTTAGACTGGGGATGAACTTTGTATGGCTAAGTCAACCCACGAAATGAGCATGCGAGCCCTTAGCAGACCAAAGAGGCAGGATACGCAAGCCGGGGATCGAACGGGTGGTAGGTGGGTTCAAGCACATCTTCATATTTTTGCCATGCCAATACCATTTGTATGGCTTGTAAATTCATACAATGGTCCCCTAAGCTGCTGGTCCTACTACTGTAACCCTCGATCCAGTCTGATCTTAGACTGGTAATGAACTCCGTATGCTTAGACATGGAATGAACTCTGTATGCCTAAGCCAACACACGAAATGAGCGTACGGGCGCTTAGCCGACCGGAGAGGCAAAATGCGTAAGTCAAGGATCGGCCCGATCCCCCCTGCGTGCGTCGATCCCGCTATCGCAACCCTCAGTGCGGTCCAATCTTAGACTGGGAATGAACTTCGTATGCATAAGTCAACCCACGAAATGAGTCGAAGAGGCATAATGCGTAAGCCGAGGATCGATCTGGTCCCCCTCTACGTGTTACCGGTCCTGTTGCCATAACCCTCAGTCCGACTGGGGCTTAGACATGGAATGAACTCCCTATGCCTGAGCCAACCCACGAAACGGGCGTACGGGTGCTCAGTCGGCCGGAGAGGCAGAATGCGTAAGTCGGGGATCAGCCTGGTCCCCCTTACATGCTGTTGATCCTGCTGCCACAACCCTCGGTCCGGCCCGATCTTAGACTGGGAATGAACTCCGTATGCTTAGACTGGGGATAAACTCCGTATGCCTAAGTCAACCCACGAAACGAGCGTGCAGGCGCTCAGCCGGTCGAAGAGGCCGACCGGATAGGCATAATGTGCAAGTTGAGGATTAGCCCGATCCTCCTCTGTATGCTGCCGATCCCACTTCCGGTCCTGCTACCACAACCCTCAATCTGACTGGGGCTTAGACATGGAATGAACTCCGTATGCCTAAGCCAACCCACAAAACGAGCGTGCGGGTGCTCAGCCGATAGGAGAGGCAGAATGCGTAAGCCGAGGATCGACCCAGTCCATCTCTGCATGCTGTCGATCCCGTTGCTGTAACCCTCGATCTGGTCTAATCTTAGACTGGGAATGAATTTTGTATGCATAAGTCAACCCACGGAACGAGCGTACGGGCACTGAGTCGACCAAAGAGGCATAATGCATAAGCCGGGGATCAACTCAGTCCCCCTCTGTGTGCTACCAGTCTCGCTACCACAACCCTCTGTTCGACTGGGGCTTAGACATGGAATTAACTCCCTATGCCTAAGCCAACCCACGAAACGGGCGTACGGGTGCTGAACCGGCCGTCAGAGGTAGAATGCACAAGCCAGTGATTGGCCTGATCCCATCTACGTGCTATCGATCCTACTGCTGCAACCCTTAGTCCGATTCGATCTTAGACTAGGAATGAACTACGTATGCTTAGACTGGGGATGAACTCTGTATGCATAAGTCAACCCACGAAACGAGTGTGCGAGTGCTCAGCCGATTGGAGAGGCCGACCGGAGAGGCATAATGCGTAAGCTTGGGATCAGCCCGATCCCTCTCTGCTTGCTACCGATCCCGCTGTCGGTCCTGCTACCACAACCCTCGGTCCAGCTAGGGCTTAGGCATGGAATGAACTCCGTATGCCTAAGCCAACCCACGAAACGAGGTGCGGGCGCTTAGCCGATCGGAGAGGCAGAATGCGCAAGTCGGGGATCGACCCGGTCCCTGCTGCTGGTCCTGCTGCCAATCCTGCTGCCGGTCCTGCTGCCGGTCCTACTGCCATAACCTTCGATCCGGTCCGATCTTAGATTCGGAATGAACTCTGTATGCTTAGACATGGAATGAACTTTGTATGCCTAAGCCAACACACGAAACGAGCGTGCGGGCGCTCAGTCGATCGGAGAGGTAGAATGCGCATGCCGGGGATCGACCTGGTCCCCCCTGCGTGCTGTTGATCTTGCTACAACAAACCTTCATCTGGTCCTATCTTAGACTAGGAATGAACTCCGTACGGCTAAGTTAACCTACAAAACGAGCATCCGGCCGTTGAGCCGACTGAAGAGGCATAATGCGCAAGCCGGGGATCGATCCGGTCCCCCTCTACGTGCTGCTGGTCCCGCTGCCACAACCCTCGGTCTGGCTGGGGCTTAGACATGGAATGAACTCCCTATGCCTAAGCCAACCCACGAAACAGGCGTGCGGGCGCTCAATCGGTCGGAGAGGCAGAATGCGCAAGCCGGGGATCGACCCGGTCCCCCCTGCGTGCTGTCGATCCTACTACCGCAACCATCGATCTGGTCAGATCTTAGATTGGGAATGAACTCCATATGCTTAGACTAGGGATGAACTCCGTATGCCTAAGTCAACCCATGAAACGAGCGTGCAGGCACTCAGTCGACCAGAGAGGCAGGATGCATAAGCCGGGGATCGAACGGGTGGTAGGTGGGTTCAAGCACATCTTTATATTTCTGCCATGCCAATGCCATTTTTATGGCTTGTAAATTCATACAATGGTCCCCTAAGCCTTCATGTGAAGTTTGGTTGCAAGACGACCCGTTTTCTATTTTTCACGATTTTTGAAACTTTTTGCGGTGCGAGATTTTTTAAACTTTTTTTAGAAAGAGTTTTGTCCCCAAATTTGGTAGAGGTGATACTTGCATTTGTGTTGGCATGCACAAAAAAATTCAGCTAACAAATCGAAGTGGAGAAGATTTCCTGACCGTTTGAAAAAAGTGTCCCCATTTCAAACACTTTAATGGCTACTGGCAGCAAACCTATAAAATCTCAAAGGTTCTATAAGGGGGTGTCAGTTCTTGAGGTTTGATGAGGGATAGGGGGCCAATATAAGGGCCAAGTACCAGCACCCATCGCACATCATGTGTGCACACCTCTGGCCCCCCCAATCGTCAGAACCCCCAATACCGTCGGTTCGGCTCTTCGGTGATGGTGCCCCAGGCTAAAAAGATGCGGCACCAACACATGCCCGAGCCCAGCATGTGCACCGTGGCTCAAAATCTTAGACTGGGAATGAACTCCGTATGCTTAGACATGGAATGAACTTCGTATGCCTAAGCCAACCCACGAAATGAGCGTGTAGGCACTCAGCCGGTCAGAGAGGCAGAATGTGCAAACTGGGGATCAACCCGATCCCCCCTTTGTACTGTCAATCCTGCTACCACAACCTTCGGTCGGGTCCTATCTTAGACTGGGAATGAACTCTGTATGCATAAGTAAACCCACGAAATGAGCGTACGGGCGTTGAGCCGACCGATGAGGCATAATGTGCAAGCCAGGGATCGGCCAGGTCCCCCTATGTGAGCTGTCGGTCCCGCTGCCACAACCCTTGGTCCAGCTGGGGCTTAGACACGAAATGAGCGTGCAGGCGCTAGCCAACCAGAGAGGCACGATGCACAAGCCGGGGATCGAACGGGTGGTAGGTGGGTTCAAGCACATCTTCATATTTCTGCCATGCCAATGCCATTTTTATGGCTTGTAAATTCATACAATGGTCCCCTGAGCCTTCATGTGAAGTTTTGTGGCAAGACGACCCGTTTTCTATTTTTCATGATTTTTTGAACTTTTTACGATTCGGGATTTTTTAAAATTTTTTTCGAAAGAGTTTTGTCCCCAAATTTGGTAGAGGTGATCCTTGTATTTTTTTTGGCATACAAAAACATTCAGCTAAAAACTGGAAGTGGAGAAGATTTTGTGACCGTTTGAGAAAAGTGTCCCCATTTCAGACTTTTTAATGGCTACTGGCAGCAAACCTATAAAATCTCAAATGTTTTTTAAGGGGGTGTGAGTTCTCGAGGTTTGATGAGGGATAGGGGGCCAATATAAGGGCCAAGTACCAGCACCCATCGCACATCATGTACGCACACCCCCTCGGGCGCCGAATCGCCAGAACCCCCAATGCTGTCGGTTAAGCTCTCCGGTGATGCTCCGACGATGGTGCCCTGGGCAAAAAAAATGTGACAGCAGCACATGCCCAAGCCCAGCATATGTACCGTGGCTCTAAATCTTAGACTAGGAATGAACTCGGTATGCTTAGACATGGAATGAACTCCGTATGCCTAAGCCAACCTACAAAACGAGCGTGCGGGCGCTCAGCCAGCCGGAGAGGCAGAATGCGCAAGCCAGGAATCGGCCTGATCCCCCCTGCATGCTATCAATCCTACTATCGCAACCCTCGGTCTGATCTGATCTTAGATTGGGAATGAACTCCGTTTACATAAGTCAACCCATGAAACAAGCGTGCGAAAGCTAAGCCAGTTGAAGAGGCATAATGCGCAAGCCGGGGATCGGCCCGATCCTTCTCTGCGGGCTGTCGGTCCCGCTGCCACAACCCTCAGTCCAGCTGGGGCTTAGACATGGAATGAACTCCCTATGCCTAAGGCAATCCATGAAACGGGCGTACGGACGCTCAGCCGACCGGAGAGGCAGAATGCGTAAGCCGAGGATCGACCCGGTCCCCCTACATGCTGTCGATCCTACTGTCGCAACCCTCAGTCCAGTCCAATCTTAGATTAGGAATGAACTCCATATGCTTAAACATGGAATGAACTCCATGTGCCTAAGCTAACCCACAAAATGAGCCTGCGGGCGCTCAGCCGGCCGAAAAGGCATAATGCGCAAGTCGGGGATCAGCCCGGTCCCACTTTGCATGCTGTCGATCCCGCTATCGGTCCTACTACCACAACCCTTGGTCCGACTGGGGCTTAAACATGGAATGAACTCCGCATGCCTAAGCCAACACATGAAATGAGCGTGCGGGCGCTCAGTCGGCCGGAGAGGCAGAATGTGTAAGCCGGGGATCAGCTCGGTCTGCCCTCGCGTGCTGTCAATCCTGCTGTCGCAACCCTTGGTCCGATCGTATCTTAGACTGGGAATGAACTCTGTATGCCTAAGTCAACCCACAAAATGAGCGTGCGGGCGCTAAGCCGGCCAGAGAGGCGTAATGCGCAAGCCGGGTATTGGCCCGGTCCCCTCTGCGTGCTGTCGATCTCGTTGCCACAACCCTCAGTCCAATTGGGGCTTAGACATGGAATGAACTCTCTATGCCTAAGCCAACCCACGAAACGGGCGTGTGGGCGCTCAACCGGGGGAAGAGGCAAAATGCGCAAGCCAGGGATTGGCTCGGTCCCCCTTGCGTGCTGTCGATCCTGCTGCTGGTCCTACTGCAGCAACCCTCAGTTCGATCCGATCTTAGACTGGGAATGAATTCCGTATGCTTAGACATGAAATGAACTCCGTATGCCTAAGCCATCCCATGAAATGAGCGTGCGGGCGCTCAGCCGATCGGAGAGGCAGAATGCGCAAGCCGAGGACCGGCCCGATCCCCCCCTGCATGCTGTCGGTCTTGCTACTACAACCATCGATCCGGTCTGATCTTAGACTGGGAATGAACTCCATATGCCTAAGTCAACCCATGAAACGAGTGTGCGGGCACTGAACCGGGTGGAGAGGCATAATGCGTAAGTCGGGGATCAGCTCGGTCCCCCTCTGCGTGTTGCCGGTCCCGCTGCCACAACCCTCGGTTCGGTTGGGGCATAGACATGGAATGAACTCCGTATGCCAAAGCCAACCCACGAAACGAGCGTGCAGGCGCTCAGCTGGGCGCAGAGGCAGAATGCGCAAGCAGGGGATCGGTCCGATCCCCCTTGTGTGCTGCCGATCCTGCTGCCGCAACCCTTGGTCCGGTTTGATCTTAGATTGGGAATGAACTCCGTACGCTTAGACTGGGGATGAACTCCGTATGCGTAAGTCAACCCACGAAACGAGCGTACGGGCGCTCAGCCGACCAGAGAGGCAGGATACGCAAGTCGGGGATCGAATGGGTGGTAGGTGGGTTCAAGCACATCTTCATATTTCTGTCGTGCCAATGCTATTTTTATGGCTAGTAAATTCATACAATGGTCCCCTAAGCCTTCATGTGCAGTTTCGTGGCAAGATGACCCGTTTTCTATTTTTCATGATTTTTGAAACTTTTTGTGGTTCGGGATTTTTTAAAATTTTTTTAAAAAGAGTTTTGTCCCCAAATTTTTAGTGGTGATCCTTGTATTTTTGTTGGCATGCACAAAAAAATTTAGCTAAAAACTCGAAGTGGAGAAGATTTTGTGACTGTTTGAAAAAAGTGTCCCCATTTTAGACACTTTAATGGCTACTGGCAGCAAACCTATAAAATCTCAAATGCTCTTTAAGGGGGTGTGAGTTCTTGAGGTTTAATGAGGGATAGGGGGCCAAGATGAGGGCCACGTACCAGTACCCATTGCACATCATGTGCGCACACCCCCCGGCCCCCCAATCGCCGGAACCTCTAATGCCGTCGGTTAGGCTTTCCGACGATGCTCTGGCGATGGTGCCCCGGGCAAAAAAAATGCAACACCAGCACATGCACGAGCCCAGTATGTGCATCGTAGCTCAAACTCTTAGACTGGGAATGAACTCCATATGCTTAGACATGGAATGAAATCTTTATCCCTAAGCCAACCCACGAAATGAGCGTGCGGGCGCTCAACCGACCGGAGAGGCAGAATGCACAAGCCGGGGATCGACCCGATCCCCCTCTGCATGCTGCCAATCCCGCTGCCACAACCCTCACTCTAGCTGGGGCTTAGACAAGGAATGAACTCCCTATGCCTAAGCCAACCCACGAAACGGGCGTGCGGGTGCTCAATCTGTCGAAGAGGCAGAATACGCATGTCGGGGATCGGCCCGGTCCCCCCTGCATGCTGTTGATCCTACTACCGCAACCCTCGGTCCGATTGGATCTTAGACTGGGAATGAACTTCGTATGCTTAGACTAGGGATGAACTCCGTATGCCTAAGTCAACCCACGAAACGAGTGTGTGAGCGCTTAGCCGACCGGAGAGGCAGAATGTACAAGCTGGGGATCAGCCCGGTCCCCCCCTGCATGCTGTCGATCCTGCTACTGGTCCTGCGGTCACAACCCTTGGTCTGATCCGATCTTAGACTAGGAATGAACTCCGCATGCTTAGACATGGAATGAACTCCGTATGCCTAAGCCAACCCATGAAACGAGCGTGTGGGCACTCAACTGGTCGGAGAGGTAGAATGCGCAAGCCAGGGACTGGCTTGGTCCCCCCTACGTGCTGTCGATCCTACTACTTCAACCCTCGGTCTGGTCCGATCTTAGACTGGGAATGAACTCTGTATGCCTAAGTCAACCCACGAAATGAGCGTTCGGGCGCTGAGCCAACCGGAGAGGCATAATGCGCGAGCCGGTCGGAGAGGCATAATGCGTAAATCGGGGATCAGCCTGGCCACCCTCTACGTGTTGTCGGTCCCGATGCCACATCCCTCAGTTCGACTGGGGCTTAGACATGGAATGAACTCCCTATGCCTAAGCCAACCCACGAAATGGGCGTACAGGCGCTCAGTCGGCCGGAGAGGCAGAATGCGTAAGCTGAGGATCGACCCGGTCCCCCTTGCGTGCTACCGATCCTGCTGCCATAACCCTCAGTCTGGTCTGATCTTAGACTGGGAATGAACTTCGTATGCTTAAACTGGGGATGAACTCCATTTGCCTAAGTCAACCTACAAAATGAGCGTGCGGACGCTCAACCGACTAGAGAGGTAGGATCAGCAAGTCGGGGATCGAACGGGTGGTAGGTGGGTTCAAGCACATCTTCATATTTCTGCCATGCCAATGCCATTTTTATGGCTTGTAAATTCATACAATGGTCCCCTACACCTTCATGCGAAGTTTCGTGGCAAGACGACCCGTTTTTTATTTTTCCCGATTTTCAAAACTCTTTGCTGTTTGGGATTTTTTAAAATTTTTTTAGAAAGCTTTTTGTCCCCAAATTGGGTAGAGGTGATCCTTGTATTTTTGTTGGCATGCACAAAAAAATTCATCTAAAAACTCAAAGTTGAGAAGATTTTGTGACCGTTTGAAAAAGGTGTCCCCATTTCAGAAACTTTAATGGCTACTAGCAGCAAACCTATAAAATCTCAAATGCTCTTTAAGAGGGTGTGAGTTCTCGAGGTTTGATGAGGGATAGGGGGCTAATATAAGGGCCAAGTACTAGCACCCATCGTACATCATGTGCACACACACCCTCGGCCCCCCCAATCGTCGGACCCCCCAATGTCTCCAGTTAGGCTCTCTGGCGATGCTCCGACGATGATGCTCTGGGCGAAACAAATGCGGCACCAGCACATGCCCGAGCCCAGCATGTGCACCGTGGCTCACACTCTTAGACTGGGAATGAACTCCGTATGCTTAGACATGGAATGAACTCCGTATGCCTAAGCCAACCCACGAAACGAGCATGCAGGCGCTCAACCGGTCGAAGAGGCAGACTGCGCAAGCCAGGGATCCACCCGGTCCCCTTTTGTGTGCTGCCGGTCCCACTACCACAACCCTCAAACCGGCTGGGGCTTAGACATTGAATGAACTCCCTATGCCTAAGCCAACCCATGAAACGGGCGTGCGGGTGCTCAGCCAGCCACAGGGGCAGAATGCGTAAGCCGGGGATCGGCCCGGTCCACCTTACGTGCTGTCGATCCTGCTGTCGCAACCCTCGATCTAGCTCGATCTTAGACTGGGAAGGAACTCCATATGCTTAGACTAGGGATGAACTCCGTATGCCTAAGTCAACCCACGAAACGAGCGTGCGTGTGCTTAGTCGACCGGAGAGGCAGAATGCGCAAGCTGGGGATCGGCTCGATCCCCGCCTACGTGCTGTCGATCCTGCTACTGGTCCTACTGGCACAACCCTCAGTCCGGTCTGATCTTAGACTGTGAATGAACTCCATATGCTTAGACATGAAAATAACACTGTATGCCTAAGCCAACCCACGAAATGAGCGTACGGGCACTAAGCTGACCGGAGAGGTAGAATGTGCAAGCCGAGGACCGGCCCAATCACCCCCTGCGTGCTATCGGTCCTGCTGCTGCAACCCTTGGTCTGGTCTGATGTTAGACTAGGAATGAACTCCGTATGCCTAAGTCAACCCACGAAATGGGCGTGCGAGCGCTAAGCCGACCGGAGACGCTAATGCACAAGCCGGGGATCAGCCCAGTCCCCTTCTGCGTGCTGTCGATCCCACTGCCAGTCCTGCTGCCACAACCCTCGGTCTGGTTGCGGCTTAGACATGGAATGAACTCCGTATGCCTAAGCCAACCTATGAAACCAGGGTGCGGGCACCCAGCAGACTGGAGAGGCAGAATGCGCAAGTCAGGGATCAGCCCAGTCCCCATCTGCGTACTGTCGGTCCCGCTGCCACAACCCTCGGTCTGACTGGGGCTTAGACATGGAATGAACTCGCTATGCCTAAGGCAACCCATGAAATGGACGTGCGGGCTCTCAGTCGGCCGGAGAAGCAGAATGTGCAATCGGGGATAAGCCCGATCCCCCTTATGTGCTTTCGATCTTATTATCGTAACCCCCGATCTGGTTAGATCTTAGATTGGGAATGAACTCTGTATACTTAGATTGGGGATGAACTCCGTATGCCTAAGTCAACCCACGAAATGAGCGTGAAGGCGCTCAGTCGATCGGAAAGGCAGAATACGTAAGCCGAGGATCGGCTCGGTCCCCCCCGACGTGCTGTCGATCCTATTGCTAGTCCTGCTACTGCAACCCTCGATCCAGTCCGATCTTAGACTAGGAATGAACTCCATATGCTTAGACATGGAATGAACTCCGTATGTCTAAGCCAACCCACGAAACGAGTGTGCGGATGCTCAGCCGGCCGGAGAGGCAGAATGCTAAGTTGGGGACCGACCTAGTCCCCCCTGTGTGCCATCGATCCTGCTACCGTAACCCTCGGTCTAGTCTAATCTTAGACTGGGAATGAACTCCATATGCCTAAGTCAACCCACAAAATGGGCGTGTGGGCATTAAGCCGATCAGTGAGGCATAATGCACAAGCTGGGGATCGACCCAGTCCCCCCCTGCGTGCTACCGATCCTGTAGCTAGTCCTGCTACCACAACCCTCGGTTCTGTCCGATCTTAGACAGGGAATGAACTCCGTATGCTTAGACATGGAATGAACTCTGTATGGCTAAGCCAACCCATAAAATAAACGTGCGGGCGGTCAGCCGGCCAGAGAGGCAGAATGCATAAGCTGAAGATCAACCTGATCCCCCATACATTCTGCCGATCCTACTCTCACAACCCTCGGTCCGATCTGATCTTAGGCCGGGAATGAACTCTGTATGCTTAGACTGGGGATAAACTCCGTATGCCTAAGTCAACCCATGAAATGAGCATGTGGGCGCTCAGCCGGGGATCAGCCCGAATCGCCCCTGTGTGCTGTCGATCTTGCTGCTGGTCCTACTGCTGTAACCCTCGGTCCAGTTTGATCTTAGACTAGGAATGAACTTCGTATGCTTAGACATGCAATAAACTCTGTATGCCTAAGCCAACCCATGAAACGAGCATGTGGGCACTCAGCCGACCGAAGAGGCAGAATGCACAAGCCGAGGATCGGCCTGTTCCCCCCTGCGTGCTGTCGATCCTACTGCCACAACCCTCGAAACAAGCGTGCGGGTGCTGAGACGACTGGAGAGGCATAATGAGCAAGCCGGGGATTGGCTTGGTCCCCCTCTGCGTGCCGCCGGTCCCGCTGCCACAACCCTTGGTTTGGTTGGGGCTTAGACATGGAATGAACTCCCTATGCCTAAGTCAACCCACAAAATGGGCGTGCGGGTGCTCAACCGACCGAAGAGGCAGAATGCGCAAGCCGGGGATCGGCCCGATCCCCCCTGCATGCTACCGATCCTACTATCACAACCCTCGGTCTGGTTCGATCCTAGACTGGGAACGAACTCAGTATGCTTAGACTGGGGATGAACTCTGTATGCCTAAGTCAACCCACAAAATAAGCGTGCGAACGCTCAACTGACCAGAGAGGCAGGATGCGCAAGTCGGGGATCGAACGGGAGGTAGGTGGGTTCAAGCACATCTTCATATTTCTACCATGCCAATGCCATTTTTATGGCTTGTAAATTCATACAATGGTTCCCTAAGCCTTCATGTAAAGTTTCGTGGCAAGACGACCCGTTTTCTATTTTTCACGATTTTTGAAACTTTTTGCAGTTCGGGATTTTTTTAAATTTTTTTAGAAAGAGTTTTGTCCCCAAATTTAGTAGAGGTGAGCCTTGTATTTTTTTTGGCATGCACAAAACAATTTAGCTAAAAACTTGAAGTGGAGAAGATTTTGTGACTGTTTGAAAAAATTGTCCCCATTCTAGACACTTTAATGGCTACTGGCAACAAACCTATAAAATCTCAAATGCTCTTTAAGGGGGTGTGAGTTCTTGAGGTTTGATGAGGGATAGGGGGCCAATATAAGGGCCAAGTACCAGCATCCATCACACATCATGTGCACACACCCCCTGCCCCCTAATCGACGGAACCCCCAATACCGCCGGTTAGGCTCTCCGACGATGCTCCGACGATACTCTGGCGATGGTGCCCCGGGCAAAAAAAATGTGGAACCAGCACATGCCTGAGCCCAATATGTGCACCGTGGCTCAAACTCTTAGACTTGGAATGAACTCCGTATGCTTAGACATGGAATGAACTTCGTATGCCTAAGCTAACCCACGAAATGAACATGCGGGCGCTCAGCCAGCCGGAGAGGCAGAATGCTCAAGCCAGGGATCGACCCGATCCCCCCTGCGTGCTGTCAGTCCCGCTGCCACAACCCTCGGTCTGGCTGGGGCTTAGACATGGAATGAACTCCCTATGCCTAAGCCAACCCACGAACGGGCGTGCGGATGCTCAGCCAGCCGGAGAGTCAGAATGCGCTAGGCCGGGATCGGCCCGGTCCCTCCTACGTGCTGTCAATCCTACTGCTGCAACCCTCGGTTTGATCCAATCTTAGACTGGGAATGAACTCCGTATGCTTAGGTTGAGGATGAACTCCGTACGCCTAAGTCAATAACCAAAACGAGCGTGCCGGCGCTCAGTCGACCGGAGAGGTCGGCCAGAGAGGCAAAATGTGCAAGTCGAGGATCAGCTCGGTCCCCCCTGCATGCTACCAATCCTACTGCCGGCACCCTTGGTCCTGTCAGATCTTAGATTAGGAATGAACTCCGTATGCTTAGACATGGAATGAACTCCGTATGCTTAAGCCAACCCATAAAACGAGCGTGCGGGTGCTCAGCCAACTGGAAAGGTAGAATGCATAAGTCAGGGACCGACCCGATCCCCCCTGAGTACTGTTGATCCTGCTATCACAACCTTCGGTCCGGTCTGATCTTAGACTGGGAATGAACTTCATATACCTAAGTCAACGCATGAAGCGAGCGTTCGGGTGTTGATCCATCCGGAGAGGCGTAATGCGCAAGCTGGGGATCGGCTCGGTCCCCCTCTGCATGCTGTCGGTCCCACTGCCACAACCCTCGGTCCGGCTAGGGCTTAGACATGGAATGAACTCCCTATGCCTAAGCCAACCCACGAAATGGGCGTACGGGTACTCAGTCGGTCGGAGAAGTAGAATGCGTAAGCCGAGGATCAGCTCGATCCCCCCTGCGTGCTACCGATCCTGCTACCACAAACCTCGGTCCAGTCTGATCTTAGACTGAGAATGAACTTCGTATGCTAAGACTGGGGATGAACTCCGTATGCCTAAGTCAACCCACGAAACGAGCATGCGGGCGCTCAGCCAGCTGAAGAGGCATAATGCGCAAGCCGAGGATCAGCCGATCCCCTTCTGCGTGCTGCCGATCCCACTATCGGTCCTACTACCACAACCATCGGTCCGACTGGGGCTTAGACATGGAATGAACTCCCTATGCCTAAGCCAACCCACGAAACGGGTGTGCGGGCGCTCAGCCGGTTGGAGAGGTAGAATACGTAAGCCGGGGATCAACCAGATCCCACTTGCGTGCTGTTGATCCTACTATCGTAACCCTTGGTCTAGTCTGATCTTAGACTGGGAATGAACTCTGTCTGCTTAGACTGGGGATGAACTCCGTATGCCTAAGTCAACCCATGAAACGAGCATGCGTACGCTCAACCAACCAGAGAGGCAGGATGCGTAAGCCGAGGATCGAACGGGCGGTAGGTGGGTTCAAGCTCATCTTCATATTTCTACCATTCCAATGCCATTTTTATGGCTTGTAAATTCATACAATGGTCCCCTAAGCCTTCATGTGAAGTTTCATGGCAAGACGACCCGTTTTCTATTTTTCATGATTTTCAAAACTTTTTACGGTTTGGGATTTTTTAAAATTTTTTTAGAAAACGTTTTGGCCCCAAATTTGGTAGAGGTGATTCTTGTATTTTTATTGGCATGCACAAAAAAAGTCAGCTAAAAACTCGAAGTGGAGAAGATTTTGTGATCGTTTGAAAAAAGTGTCCCCATTTTAGACAATTTAACGGCTACTGGCAGCAAACCTATAAAATCTCAAATGCTCTTTAAGGGGGTGTGAGTTCTTGAGGTTTGATGAGGGATAGGGGGCCAATATAAGGGCCAAGTACCAGCACCCATCGCACATCATGTGCGCACACCCCCCGGCCCCTCAATCGTCGAAACCCCCAATGCCGTCGGTTAGGCTCTCCGGCGATGCTCCGATGATGGTTCCCCGAGTGAAAAAAATGCATCACCAGCACAGGCCCAAGCCTAGCATGTGCACCGTGGCTCAAACTCTTAGACTTGGAATCATCTTCGTATGCTTAGACATGGAATGAACTCCGTATGCCTAGGCCAACCCATGAAACGAGCGTGCGGGCGCTTAGTCGGCCGGAGAGGCAGAATGTGCATGCCGGGGATCAGCTCGGTCCCCATCTGAATGCTACCGGTCTCACTGCCACAACCCTCGATCCGGCTTGGTTTTAGACATGGAATGAACTTCCTATGCGTAAGCCAACCCACGAAACGGGCGTGCGGGTGCTCAGTCGACCAGAGAGGCAGAATGCACAAGTCGGGGATTGGCTCGGTCCCCCCTGCGTGCTATCAATCCTACTACCGTAACCCTCAATCTGTCTGATCTTAGACTGGGAATGAACTCCGTATGCTTAGACTGGGGATTAACTCTATATGCCTAGTTCAACCCATGAAACGAGCGTGCGGGCGCTCAGTCGATCGGAGAGGTCGACCGGAGAGGCAGAATGTGCAAGTCGAGGATCGAACCAGTCCCCCCTATGTGCTATCGATCCTGCTACTGATCTTACTACTGCAACCCTCGGTCCGATCTGATCAGAGACTGGGAATGAACTCCGTATGCTTAGACATGGAATGAACTCCGTATGCCTAAGCCAACCCACGGAACGAGCGTGCGGGCGCTCAACCGGCCCGAGAGGCAGAATGTGCAAGCCAGGGATCGGCTTGATCCCCCCTGCGTGCTGTCGATCCTACTGTCGCAACCTTCGGTCCGGTCTGATCTTAGACTGTGAATGAACTCCGTATGCCTAAGTCAACCCATGAAACGAGCGTTCGGGCGTTGAGCCGGTCGGAGAGGCATAATGTGTAAGCTGGGGATTGACCTGGTCCCCTCTACGTGCTGCCGGTCCCACTGCCACAACCTTCGATTCGGTTGGGGCTTAGACATGGAATGAACTCCCTACGCCTAAGCCAACCCGCGAAACGGGTGTGCGGGTGCTCAGCCGACTGGAGAGGCAGAATGTGCAAGTCGGGGATCAGCCCGATCCCTCCTACGTGCTGTCGATCCTGCTGTCGTAACCCTCGGTCCAGTCCGATCTTAGACTGGGAATGAACTTTGTATGCTTAGATTAGGGATGAACTCCGTATGCCTAAGTCAACCCATCAAACGAGCGTGCGGACGTTCAGCCAACCAGAGAGTTCAGTCGGAGAGGCATAATGCGCATGTCGGGGATCAACCCGATCCCCCTCTGTGTGCTGCGGATCCCGTTGCCGGTGCTACTGCCACAACCCTCGATTCGATTGGAGCTTAGACATGAATGAACTCCCTATGCCGAAGCCAACCCACGAAATGGGCATGCGGGTGCTCAACCGGTCGAAGAGGCAGAATGCATAAGCCGAGGATCAGCTCGGTCCCTCCTGCGTGCTACCTATCCTGCTACCGCAACATTCGGTTTGATCCGATCTTAGACTGGGAATGAACTCCGTATGCCTAAGTCAACACATGAAATGAGCGTGCGGGTGCTCAGCCGACCAGAGAGGCAAGCCAGAGAGGCATAATGCGCATGCCGAGGATCAACCCAATCCCCCTCTACGTGTTGTCGATCCCGTTGTCAGTCCTGTCGCTACAACCCTTGATCCAACTGGTGCTTAGACATGGAATGAACTCCGTATGGCTAAGCCAACCCACGAAATGAGCGTGCGGGCACTCAGTCGGTCGGAGAGGCAGAATGCGTAAGCCGGGGATTAGCCCGATCCCCCCTGCATGCTGTCGATCCTGCTGCTGGACTTATTACCGCAACCCTCGGTCCGGTCTGATCCGATCATAGATTGGGAATGAACTCCGTATGCTTATACATGGAATGAACTCCGTATGCCTAAGCTAACCCACGAAAAGAGCGTGCGGGTGCTCAGCCGACCGGTGATGTAGAATGCATAAGTCGGGGACCATCTCGATCCCCCCTGCGTGCTATCGATCCTGCTACCGCAACCCTCGGTCTGATCCGATCTTAGACTGGGAATGAACTCCGTATGCCTAAATGAACATGCGGGCACTGAGCCGGTTTGAGAGGCGTAATGCAGAAGCCAAGGATCGACCCGGTCCCCCTCTGCGTACTGTTCGTCTCGCTGCCATAACCTTCAGTTTGGCTAGGGCTTAGACGTGGAATGAACTTCTTATGGCTAAGCTAACCCACGAAACGGGCGTGCGGGCGTTCAGCTGGTCGGAGAGGCAGAATGCGCAAGCCAGGGATCGGTCCGGTCCCCCCTGTGTGCTATCGATCCTGCTACCTCAACCCTTGGTCCGATCCGATCTTAGACTGGGAATGAACTCCGTATGCTTAGACTGATGATGAACTTCGTATGCCTAAGTCAACCCACAAAACGAACGTGCGGGCGCTCAGCCGACCAGAGAGGCAGGATGCGCAAGTCGAGGGATCGAATGGGTGGTAGGTGGGTTCAAGCACATCTTCATATTTCTGCCAAGCCAATGCCATTTTTATGGCTTGTAAATTCATACAATGGTCCCCTAAGCCTTCATGTGAAGTTTCGTGGCAAGACGACCCGTTTTCTATTTTTCATGATTTTTGAAACTTTTTACGGTTCGGGATTTTTTAAATTTTTTTAGAAAGAGTTTTGTCCCCAAATTTGGTAGAGGTGATCCTTGTATTTTTGTTGGCATGCACAAAAAAAATCAGCTAAAAACTCAATGTGGAGAAGATTTTGTGACCGTTTGAAAAAAGTGTCCCCATTTCAGACACTTTAATGGCTACTGGCAGCAAACCTATAAAATCTCAAATGCTCTTTAAAGGGGTGTGAGTTCTCGAGGTTTGATGAGGGATAGGGGGCCAATATAAGGGCCAATTACCAGCACCCATCACACATCATGTGCGTACACCCCCCGGCACCCCCAATCGTCGGAACCCCCAATGCCATCGATTAGGCTATCTGACGATGGTGCCCCGGGCGAAAAAAATGTGGCACCAGCATATGCCCTAGCCCAGCATGTGCACCGTGCCTCAAAATCTTAGACTGGGAATGAACTCCGTATGCTTAGACATGGAATGAACTCCGTATGCCTAACCTAACCCACGGAACGAGCGTGCCGGCGCTCAACCGGCCAGAGAGGTAGAATGCGCAAGCTGGGGATTGGCTCGATCCCCCCTGCGTGTTGTCGATCCTGCTGCCACAACCCTCGGTCCGGTCTAATCTTAGATTGGGAATGAACTCCGTATGCATAAGTTAACCCACGAAACAAGCGTGCGGGTGCTGAGCCGGCCGAAGAGGCATAATGCACAAGCTGGGGATTGGCTCGATCCCCCTCTGCGTGCTGTCGGTCCCGTTCCCACAACCCTCAGTCGGGCTGGGGCTTTGACATGGAATGAACTCCCTATGCCTAAGCCAACCCATGAAATGGGCGTGCGGGAGCTCAGCCGACCGGAGAGGCAGAATGCATAAGCCGGGGATTGGCCCGGTCCCTCTGCGGGCTGTCAATCTTGCGCCACAACCCTCGGTCCGGTCCGATCATAGACTAGGAATGAACTCCATATGCTTAGACTGGGGATGAACTCTGTATGCCTAAGTCAACCCACGAAACGAGCATACGGGCACTCAACCGATCGGAGAGGCATAATGCACAAGCCGAGGATCAACCCGGTCTCTCTGTGCGTGCTACCGATCTCGCTGCCGGTCCTGCTACCACAACCCTCGGTTCGATTGGGGCTTAGACATGGAATGAACTCCGTATGCCTAAGCCAACCCAAAAAATGAGCGTGCGGGCGCTCAGCCGATCGGAGAGGCAGAATGCGCAAGCCGGGGATCGACCTGGTCCCCCCTGCATGTTGTCGATCCTGCTGTTGCAACCCTCAGTCCGATCTGATCTTAGACTGGGAAAGAACTCCCTATGCTTAGACATGGAATAAACTCCGTATGCCTAAGCCAAGCAATGAAACGAGCGTGCGGGCACTCAGCCGGCTAGAGAGGTAGAATGTACAAGCCGAGGACTAGCCCGATCCCCCCCGCGTGCCGTCGATCCTACTGCCACAACCCTCAGTCCGATCCGATCTTAGACTGGGAATGAACTCTGTATGCCTAAGTCAACCCACGAAACGAGCATGCGGGCGCTCAGCTGGCCGAAAAGGCAGAATACGCAAGCCAGGGATCGGCCCGATCCTCCCCTACGTGCTGTCGATCCTGCTGTTGGTCTTGTTACTGTAACCCTCGGTTTGATCTGATCTTAGACTGGGAATGAACTCTGTATGCTTAGACATGAAATGAACTCCGTATGCCTAAGCCAACCCACGAAACGAGCGTGCGGGCACTCAGCCGGCCAGAGAGGTAGAATGCGCAAGTCGGGGACCGGCCCGGTCCCCCCTGCGTACTGTCGATCCTACAGCCGCAACCCTCAGTCCGATTTGATCTTAGACTGGGAATGAACTCTGTATGCATAAGTCAACCCACAAAACGAGCATGTGCGCGCTGAGCCGACCGAAGAGGCATAATACGCAAGATGGGGATCGACCCGATCCCCCTCTGTGCGCTACCGGTCCCGTTGCCACAACCCTCGATCCGGCTGAGGCTTACACATGGAATGAACTCCCTATGCCTAAGCCAACCCACGAAATGGGCATGCAGGCACTCAGCCGGTCGGAGAGGCAGAATGCGTAAGTCGGGGATCAACCTTGTCCCCCCTGCGTGTTGTCGATCCTGCTGCTGCAATGCTCGGTCATTCCGATCTTAGACTGGGAATGAACTTTCATATGCTTAGACTGGGAATGAACTCTGTATGCTTAGACTGGGGATGAACTCCGTATGCCTAAGTCAACCCACGAAACGAGCATGCGAGCACTCAACCGACCAGAGAGGCAGGATGCGTAAGCCGGGGATCGAACGAGTGGTAGGTTGGTTCAAGCACATCTTCATATTTCTGCCATGCCAATGCCATTTTTATGGCTTGTAAATTCATACAATGGTCCCCTAAGCCTTCATGTGAAGTTTCGTGGCAAGACGACCCGTTTTCTATTTTTCACGATTTTTAAAACTTTTTGCGGTTTGGAATTTTTTAAAATTTTTTTGGAAAGAGTTTTGTCCCCAAATTTGGTGTAGGTGATCCATTTATTTTTGTTGGTATGCATAAAAAAATTTAGCTAAAAACTTGAAGTGGAGAAGGTTTTGTGATCGTTTGAAAAAAGTGTCCCCATTTCAGACACTTTAATGGCTACTTGCAGCAAACTTATAAAATCTCAAATGCTCTTTAAGGGGGTGTGAGTTCTTGAGGTTTGATGTGGGATAGGGGGCCAATATAAGGGCTAAGTGTCATGCCCTGGATGGGCACGCCAGGCACATCAGGCGCCCCAGCAGGCGAGCCAGAGGTTGAGGCTCGTTGACCAAGCATGCTGGCGGGTATCTACGCACAAAGCCTAGCGTGCTATCGATCCTGCTACCGCAACCCTCGATTCAATCCGATCTTAGACTGGGAATGAACTTTGTATGCTTAGATTGGGGATGAACTTCGTATGCCTAAGTCAACCCATGAAACAAGCATGCCGGCGCTCTGCCGGTCGGAGAGGCCGGTTGGAGAGGCATAATGCGCAAGCCGGGGATCAGCCTTGTCCCCTTCTGCGTGCTACCGATCTCGCTGTTGATCCTACTACCACAGCTCTCAGTTTGGCTAGGGCTTAGACATGGAATGAACTCTGTATGGCTAAGCCAACCCACAAAACAAGCATACAGGCACTCAACCAATCGGAGAGGCAAAATGCGTAAGCCGAGGATCGGCCTGGTCCCCCCTACGTGCTGTCGATCCTGCTGGTAGTCCTGTTGCTGCAACCCTCGATCCTATCCGATCTTAGACTGGGAATGAACTCTATATGCTTAGACAAGGAATGAACTCTGTATGCCTAAGCCAACGCATGAAATGAGTGTGCGGGTGCTCAACCGACCGGAGAGGCAGAATGCGCAAGTCAGGGATCAGCCTGGTCCCCCCTTACGTGCTGTCGATCCTGCTATCAAAACCCTCAGTCCGGTCTGATCTTAGACTAGGAATGAACTCCGTATGCCTAAGTCAACCCATGAAATGAGCGTACGGGCACTGAGCCGACCGGAGGGGCATAATGCGTAAGCCGGGGATCGGCTCGATCCCCCTCTGCGTGCTATCGGTCCCGCTGCCACAACCCTCGGTCTGACTGGGGCTTAGACATGGAATGAACTCCCTATGCCTAAGCCAACCCATGAAACGGGCGTGCGGGCACTCAACCGATCGGAGAGGCAGAATGCGCAAGCTGGGGATTGGCCTGATCCCCCCTGCGTGCTGTCGATGCTACTGCCACAACCCTTGGTCCGATCCAATCTTAGACTAGGAATGAACTCTGTATGCTTACACTGGGGATGAACTCCGTATGCCTAAGTCAACCCACAAAACGAGCGTGCGAGTGCTCAGTCGACCAGAGAGGTAGGATGCGCAAGCCAGGGATCGAAGGGGTGGTAGGTGGGTTCAAGCACATCTTCATATTTCTGCCATGCCAATGCCATTTTTATGGCGTGTAAATTCATACAATGGTCCCCTAAGCGTTCATGTGAAGTTTCGTGGCAAGACGATCCGTTTTCTATTTTTCATGATTTTTGAAACATTTTGCGGTTTGAGATTTTTTTAAAAATTTTTTAGAAAGAGTTTTGTCTCCAACTTTGGTAGAGGTGATCCTTGTATTTTTGTTGGCATGTACAAAAAAATTCAGCTAAAAACGTGAAGTGGAGAAGATTTTGTGACCGTTTGAAAAAAGTGTACCCATTTCAGACACTTTAATGGCTACTAGCAGCAAACCTATAAAATCTCAAATGCTCTTTAAGGGGGTGAGTTCTCAAGGTTTGATGAGGGATAGGGGGCCAATAAAAGGGCCAAGTGTCATGCCCTGGGCGGGTGCACCAGGCACATCAGGCACACCAGCAGGCGAGCCAGAGGTTGAGGCTCACAGATCAAGAGTGCTGGCGGGTATATGCGCGCAAAGCCTAGCGAACGAGTTCAGAACGCCCGCCCAACTTGTAGGCCAGCCTGTGAGACCAAGGCCTGGCATACAAGCTGCTCGCACCACATCCAGAAGGGCCCAAGATGCTGGACACGCAAGGGAAGCTTCTGGAAGCAGGCAGGATCAGCAGCAGCTTCCTGGCAGATTTGGTTGACCCTGAAAATCAGGAGTTAGCATCCTGATTGATTGTAATCTGTATAATCCCATGATTTTAGCCTTTATTCAAGGGATATTGCCATTAAGTGTAAGCTGGAGCCTCAACTACAAATAGAGGGCTGCTCCTCCCACATTTGTACACCATCAAACACTTTTGTTTCAGTGAATACAAGAGCATTTCCAGAATTTTGCCTTCTTATCCTGTTTCTCTTTAACTTGCGTAATCAGCCCTTCCTGTTGTTCTAGTGCCCGTACACTTGTGTTTTAGGCTGACTTAGGCATAAAGGAGGAGATTCCAAGCCTAAGGCCGCACGATTTCTGAGTCTAAGGTCGGAGCTAGTGACAGTTGGTATCAGAGTAAGTTTGATTCTGCATGTTTATGATGTGCAGGTTAGAGGAGATGGCATCCCAAAGTGACGCTGCTAACCAACAACTAAAGGCCCAGGAGCATGGGCATGGATGAGGGAGGAAAGCCAGTTCTAGAGATATTTGGTCTACCATGGATGGTAGGCTGGCCAAGGTGGAGGTGACCATGGGCGACATGGGGGAGAAGCTTGAAGGGGTAGAGACTCACATTGCATCACTAGACTCCATGGGGGAGGAGATCCAAAGTGAACTGCAAGCTGCTCTCAACAAAGGCTTGGACGTGTTCACCCAAAAGAATCAGACCTTAGAGGCTGAAGTGTTGACCTTGCGCGATGGCATGGAGGCCATGCACCAGCAGATGGAGGAGCTTACCAGTGAGCTCGTTGCTTGCAAGACTACCATTGGGAATGGCATGTTTGCTGGAGTGTCCAAGTCCAGATTGGATGTCCCCAAGCCTAAGGAGTTCAAGGGGACTAGGGTGGCCAAGAAAGTAGATAACTACCTTTGGGGTATGGAGTAGTACTTCCAAGCCATGGGCATGCAAGACGAGGCGATAAAGGTAAGCACCGCTGCTATGTATCTCACTGATGTAGCCTTATTGTGGTAGAGGCACAAGTGTGATGATGTCAGGCATGGGAGCACCAAAATTGGAACCTAGGCAGAGTTCTAAAAGGAGTTCAGAGAACAATTTTACCCGTAGTATGCCGATGATGAGGCACGAGCAAAGTTGTGTAGGCTGAGCCAGTAAGGGGACATAAGGGATGCTACAGATCTCGGATCTAGGTAAGAAGGACACCTTATTTGCTTTCATGGATGGGCTGAAGCCGTGGGTGAAGCATGAGCTACAAAGGAGAGGAGTTCATGACTTGGCTAAAGCCATGACTACTGCCGAGGCCTTGATAGAGTTCAAGCCTTTGAACAAGTTCGAGTCTACCAAGCCCAAGGGTAAAGGCAGGGACAATAGGGATCGAAAGAAGCAGTCCAAGGGGAGGGACCGTGATCGGGAGTCCAAGGATGGAGACTGAGACCGTTCAACCAAGGATGGCAAGAGGATGCCACCAGCAGGCAAGTGGAAAGTAAAGGGTGACCGAGAGCCACCAGCATGCTACCTATGTGGAGGGAGCCACATAGTGTGCAATTGCCTACAGAAAGGCAAGCTGGCTGCTGTAGACAAGGAGTCTGACGAGGAGCCAGAGTCAGGGGTAGCAAAGCTTAGGTCATTGGTGCTCAATGTTGTCCAGAGTAAGGGGAGCCGCAAGCCAAAGGGCTTGATGTTTACGGATCTGAAGGTTGCGGGTCAGAAGGTGAGTGCACTGGTAGACACAGGTGCCTCACATCTTTTTATTTCAGGTGATAGAGCCCGGAAGCTCAGACTAAAGGTGCAGAAAGGGACTGGTACCATCAAAATGGTGAACTCCAATGAAGTTTCAACCATTGGAGTAGTGCGGGGAGTGGAGTTGCAGCTTGGAGATTGGAAAGGCAAGGAGACCATTGAGGTAATACCCCTTGACGACTATGAGTTTGTGATTGGGTTAGATTTCCTTGTTCGTATTAATGCCCTCCTTGCGTCTTTTACCGATTGTGTTTGCATCTTGGATGCACGGTGCCAATGCCTAGTGCCATTGAGGACAGGGTCTGGAGTTGGGTCGTGGGTGGTGTCAGCCATCCAATTTGCCAAGATGGTAAGCAGACAAGAAGACACCTTCTTGGTAGCCCTGAAATATGATGAGCCGAGGGAGAAGAAGATTGAGTCACCCTTGGAGGTGCTAAAGGTGTTGAAGACCTTTAGTGATGTCATGCTCGCAAAGCTACCTAGCAAGCTACCACCTAAGAGAGAGGTGGACCACAAGATCGAGCTGGTGTCCGAGGCCAAGCCACCAGCTAGAGCCCTTTACTGAATGTCTCCACCAAAGTTGGAGGAGTTGAGGAAGCAGCTCAAAGAGTTAGTTAATGCTTGCTTCATCAGGCCATCGAAGGCACCCTATGGTGCACCGGTTCTATTTCAACGCAAGCATGATGGGTCGTTATGGCTGTGCATAGACTACCGGGCTTTGAATAAGCTGACCATCAAGAACAAGTACCCCATCCCACTCATTGCGGACTTGTTCGATCAACTTGGGAGCGCAAGGTGGTTCACCAAGCTGGATTTGAGGTCAGGCTACTATTAAGTCAGGATCACGAAGGGAGATGAGCTAAAGACAGCATGTGTCACTCGGTATGGTTCATATGAGTTCTTGGTGATGCCTTTTGGACTCACGAATGCCCCAGCAACATTCTGCACCCTTATGAACAAGGTACTTTAGTCATTCCTTGGTCGGCTTGTTGTGGTTTATTTGGATGACATTGTGATCTACAGCCAGACTTTGGGAGAGCATGTAGACCACTTGAGATAGGTGTTTGAGGTGTTGTGGGTGCCCAAGCTGTTTGTCAAGAGGGAGAAGTGGTCATTCGCCCAGCGGTAGATCCCATTCCTTGGCCACATAGTGGGAGTTGGCAGGATACGCATGGATGAAGGCAAGATACACGCCATCCTGGAGTGGCAACCGCCAGCCAAGGTCACTGAGTTGAGATCGTTCCTTGGGCTGGTCAACTACTACAAGTGCTTCATCAAAGGTCACTCAGCAATAGACATGCCATTGACTGACTTACTCAAGAAAGGGAAAGCATGGGAGTGGAGCGCATGGTGCCAAGAAGCCTTTGACAGGTTGAAGCGGGCTGTGACCGAGGAGCCAGTCTTGGCCTTGCCAGACCATGCCAAGCCGTATGAGGTGCATACGGATGCATCAGACTTTGCCATAGGGGGCGTGTTGATGTAGAAGGGACATCCAGTCGTGTTCAAGAGCAGGAAGCTAAACGAGATTGAGCGTAAGTACATGATCCAAGAGAAGGAGATGACTGCAGTGGTGCACTGCTTACACACTTGGCACCATTACCTGTTAGGGTTGAGGTTCATGGTTAGGATGGACAATGTGGCGACCAGCTACTGCAGAAGAAACTGCCCCCCAAGCAGGTGAGATGGTAAGATTTTCTTACGAAATTTGATTTCCAGATGGAGTACAAGTCAGGGCAGGCGAACCTAGTGGCAGACACCCTGAGCAAGAAGGCTAACCTTGCTGCCATTAGCCAACCAGAGGGGTCACTGGTGCCATGCATCAATGAGGGACTTGCGCATGATCCTACAGCCAAGGCTTTGATGGAGTACGCCCAGCAAGGTAAGACTAGGCGGTTTTGATTGCAAGATGGCTTGCTGTACACTAGGGGCAGTAGACTATTTGTGCCACAGCACGGGTAGCTCCGCAAGGAAGTTTTGCAAGAATGCCATGATTCAAGGTGGGCTGGACGCCCTGGAGTGTGCCGTACCTTGGTGCTGATCGAGGACCGATACTATTGGCTGCACATGAGGGATGATGTGGAGGCCAATGTGAAGACTTGTCTTGTGTGCCAACAGGACAAGGTGGAGCTCAAGAAACCAGGCGGTCTCTTGGAGCCATTGCCAGTGCCAGAGCGACCATGAGAGAGTGTTTCTCTAGACTTAATAGTTGGTCTACCCAAAGCAGAAGGGTTTGGAAGCATCATGGTAGTGGTGGACAGGTTTTCCAAGTAAGGAATCTTCATTCCAGCAACCAAGGAGTGCCCAACCGAGGAGGCAGCTCGATTGTTCTTGAAGAACATGGTTAAGTACTGGGGAGTGTCGAGGAGCATTGTTAGTGATCGGGACGGGCGTTTCACGGGCAAGTTCTGGATTGAGTTGTTCAAGACGTTGGGGTCAGACTTGAACTTCTCCACCAACATGCATCCACAGACCGATGGGCAGACAGAATGAGTGAATGGACTATTGGAGGTCTACCTCAGGCATTATGTGAGTGCCACACAAAAGGACTGGCCAAAGCTGCTAGATATTGCATAGTTTTCCTACAACTTGCAAAGGAGCGAGGCAATGAACCAGAGCCCATTTGAGGTTGTGACAGGGCAACAACCACTAACACCCGGTTCAATTGCTGCAGGTTATACAGGGTCGAATCCAGCAGCATACAAGTTTGGCAAGGCTTGGCAGAAGCAAACTAACTTGGCCAGAGTTTGTCTATACAAGGCGGCCAAGAGGTCGAAAGTTGGCAGACCAAAATAGGTAGGACGTGCAGTTCCAGGTTAGAGACTTGGTGTTAGTGAAGCTGCATCCCATTATGTGCCATAGGGGGCTGCATAAAAGGCCTAGTTTAGAGGTATGAGGGACCTTTCCGAGTAGTCAAGAGGGTAGGCAAGGTTGCCTACAAGCTGGATATGCCACCCAAGCCGAGGGTACACCCAATGTTCCATGTGAGCATGCTCAAGCCATTCCATGAGGATGAGGGAGATCTAGGACGGACAGAGTCAAAGCGTGCACCATTAGGAGCAAGGGCCTCATATGAGAAAGAGGTCCACAGCATCATAGCTGATCGGGAGGTGAGACGAAAGAACTATCAGCCAAGACATGAGTACTTACTGTGCTGGAAGGGACTTCTAGACAGTGAAGTGAGCTAGGAACTAGCAGATGACTTATGGTAGTTCGGGGACCAGATCAGGTAGTACCGTGAAGAAGATGCAACAAGGGCGTTGCACAATCAGGTGAGGGAGAATGTCACGCCCTAGGCGGGTGCACCAGGCACATCAGGCGCACCAGTAGGCGAGCCAGAGGTTAAGGCCCGTAGACTAGGTGTGCTGGTGAGTATCTGTGCTCAAAGCCTAGCAAACGAGTTCAGAACGCCCGCCTAACTTGCAGGCCAGCCCGTGAGACCAAGGCCTGGCATACAAGCTGCCCAGACCACATTCAGAAGGGCCCAAGGTGCTGGACACACAAGGGAAGCTTCTGGAAGCTGGCAGGATCAGCAGCAGCATCCTGGCAGATTTGGTTGACCCTAAAAATCAGGAGTTAGCATCTTGATTGATTGTAATCTATATAATCCCATGATTTTAGCATTTATTCTAGGGATATTGCCATTAAATGTAAGCTGGAGCCTCAACTATAAATAGGGGGCTGCTCCTCCCTCATTTGTATACCATCAAACACTTTCGTTTCAGTGAATACAAGAGCATTGCTAGAATTTTGCCTTCTTATCCTGTTTCTCTTTAACTTGCATAATCAGCCCTTCCCGTTGTTCTAGTGCCCGTACGCTTGTGTTTTAGGCTGACTTAGGCATAAAGGAGGAGATTCCTGAGTCTAAGGTTGGAGCTAGTGACACAAGTACCAGCAGCCATTGCACATCATGTGCGCAAACCCCCCTGACCCCCCCAACCGTCGAAACCCCTAATGCCTCCAGTTAGGCTCTCCAGCGATGCTTCGACGATGGTACCTCGAGCGAAAAAAATGCAGCACCAGCACATGCCTGAGCCTAGCATATGCACCGTGGCTCAAAATCTTAGACTGGGAATGAACTCCGTATGCTTAGACGTGGAATGAACTCCGTATGCCTAAGCCAACCCACGAAACGAGCGTGCGGGCGCTCAGCCAGCTAGAGAGGTAGAATGCACAAGCCAGGGATCGGCCCGGTCCCCCCTGCGTGTTGTTGATCTTGCTATCGCAACCCTCGGTCTGATCTGATATTAGACTGGGAATGAACTCCGTATGCATAAGTCAACCCACGAAACGAGCGTGTGGGTGCTAAGCCAGCCGAAGAGGCATAATGCGTAAGACGGGGATTGGCCCAGTCCCCCTCTGTGTGCTGTCGATCCCGCTGCCACAACCCTCTATCCGGCTGGGGCTTAGACATGGAATGAACTCCCTACACCTAAACCAACCCACGAAACGGGCGTACGGGCGCTCAACCGGCCGAAGAGGTAGAATGTGCAAGCCGAAGATTGGCCCAATCCCCCTTGTGTACTGTCGATCTTGTAGCCACAACCTTCGGTCCAGTTCGATCTTAGAATGGGGATGAACTCCATTTGCCTAAGCCAACCCACGAAATGAGCAAGCGGGTGCTCAGTCAATCGGAGACGTCGACCGGAGAGGCATAATGCGTAAGCCGAGGATCAGCCCAGTCCTCTTATGCGTGTTCCCGATCCCATTGCCAATCCTATTGCCATAACCCTCAGTCTGGTTGGGGCTTAGACATGGAAGGAACTCCGTATGCCTAAGTCGACCCATGAAACGAGCGTGCGGGCACTAAGTCGGCCGGAGAGGTAGAATGCGTAAGCCAGGGATCGGCTCTGTCCCCCCTGTGTGCTACCGATCCTGCTGCTGGTCCTGCTACCATAACCCTCGGTCCGGTCTAATCTTAGACTGGGAATGAACTCCATATGCTTAGACATGGAATGAACTCCATATGCCTCAGTCAACCCATGAAACGAGCGTGCGGGCGCTCAGTCAATCGGAGAGGCAGAATGCACAAGCCAGGGACCGGCTCGGTCCCCCTACGTGTTATCGATTCTATTGCCGTAACCCTCGGTCCTATCCGATCTTAGACTGGGAATTAACTCCGTATGCCTAAGTCAACCCACGAAACGGGCGTTCGGGCGTTAAGCCGACCGGAGAGGCATAATGCGCAAGCCAGGGATCGATTCGGTCCCCCTCGACGTGCTGCCGGTCCTGCTGCCACAACACTCGATCCGACTAGGGCTTAGACATGGAATGAACTCCCTATTCCTAAGCCAACCCACAAAAAGGGCATGCGGGCGCTCAGCCGACCAGAGAGGTAGAATTCGCAAGCCGGGGATCGGCCTGGTCCCCCCTATGTGCTACCGATCCTGTTGTCGCAACCCTCGGTCTGGTCCGATCTTAGACTGGGGATGAACTCCGTATGCTTAAACTAGGGATGAACTCCGTATGCCTAAGTCAACCCACAAAATGAGCATGCGGGCGCTCATCCGGCTGGAGATGCATAATCCCCAAGTTGAGGATCAGTCTGGTCCCCCTCTGCGTGCTGTCAATCCCGCTACCGTTCCTGCTACCACAACCCTCGGTCCAGCTGGGGCTTAGACATGGAATGAACTATGTATGCCAAAGGCAACCCATGAAACGAGCGCACGGGCGCTCAGCCGATTGGAGAGGTAGAATGTGCAAGCCAAGGATCGGCCCGATCCCTCTGCATGCTGTCGATCCTGCTGCTGGTCCTGCTACCGCAACCCTCGGTCCGATCTGATCTTAGACTGGGAATGAACTCCGTATGCTTAGACATGGAATGAACTCTGTATGCCTAAGCCAACCCATGAAATGAGCGCACGGGGGCAGAATGCGCAAGCCGGGGACCAGCACGGTCCCCCCTGTATGTTGTCGATCCTGCTACCGTAACCCTCTATCCGGTCTGATCTTAGACTGGGAATGAACTCTGTCTGCCTAAGTCAACCCACAAAATGAGTGTGCGGGCACTGAACCGGCCGTAGAGGCATAATGCACAAACCGGGGATCGACCCGGTCCCACTCTGCGAGCTGCCAGTCCCGCTCCCACAACCCTCAGTTTGACTGGGGCTTAGACATGGAATGAACTCCCTGTGCCTAAGCCAACCTGCGAAACGGGTGTGCGGGTGCTTAGTCGATCGAAGAGGTAGAATGCGTAAGTCAAGGATCGGCTCGATCCCCCATGTGTGCTACCGATCCTGTTGCCCCAACCCTCGGTCTAGTCTGATCTTAGACTGGGAATGAACTCCATATGCTTAGACTGGGGATGAACTTTCACCTAAGTCAACCCACGAAATGAGCGTGCGAGCGCTCAGTTGGCCGGAGAGGCATAATGCTTAAGCCAGGAATCAGCCCAGTCCCCCTCTGTGTGCTACCAATCCCGCTACTGGTCCTGCTACCACAACCCTCAGTTTGGGGGCTTAGACATGGAATGAACTCCGTATACCAGCACCCATCGCACATGATGTGCGCACACCCCCCCGGCCCCCCCAATGTCGGAACTCCCAATGCCACCGGTTAGGCTCTCCGACGATGCTCCGGCGATAGTGCCCTGGGCGAAAAAAATGTGGCACAAGCACATGCCTGAACCCAGCATGTGCACCATGGCTCAAAATCTTAGACTGGGAATGAAGTCCATATGCTTAGACATGGAATGAACTCCATATGCCTAAGCCAACCCAAGAAACAAACGTGCGGGCGCTCAATCGACCGGAGAGGCAGAATGCGTAAGTCGGGGATCGGCCCGACCCCCCTGCGTGCTGTCAGTTATGCTGCTGCAACCCTCAGTCTGGTTCGATCTTAGACTGGGAATAAACTCCGTATGCATAAGTCAACCCACGAAACGAGCGTGCGTGTGTTGAGCCAGCCAAAGAGGCATATTACGCAAGTCGAGGATCAACCCGGTCCCCCTCTACGTGCTATCAGTCCCACTGTCACAACCCTCGGTCTAGCTAGGGCTTAGACATGGAATGAACTCCCTATGCCTAAGCCAACCCACGAAATGGGCATACGGGTGCTCAGCCGGCCGGAGAAGTAGAATGCATAAGTTGGGGATTAACCCGGTACCCCCTACGTGCTGCCGATCCTGCTGCCGCAACCCTCAGTCCGATCTGATCTTAGGTTGGCAATGAACTCCATATGCTTAGACTGGGGATGAACTCCGTATGCCTAAGTCGACCCACGAAACGAGCGTACGGGCACATAGCCGATCGGAGAGGCCGATCGGAGAGGCATAATGTGCAAGCCGATGATCAGCCCAGTCCCCCTCTGCATGCTGTCCATCCTGCTATCGGTCCTACTGCCACAACCCTCAGTTCGACTGGAGCTTAGACATGGAATGAACTCCGTATGCCTAAGCCAACCCACGTAACGAGCGTACGGGTGCTCAGCCGGCCAGAGAGGCAGAATGCATAAGCCAGGTATCGGCCCGGTCTCCCCCTGTGTGCTATCGATCCTGCTGCTGGTCCCATTGCTACAACCCTCGATCCGATCCGATCTTAGACTGGGAATGAACTATGTATGCTTAGACATGGAATGAACTCTGTATGCCTAAGCCAACCCACGAAACGAGCGTGTGGGTGCTCAACCGATCGGAGAGGCAGAATGCGTAAGTCGGGGATCACCCCAGTCCCCCCCAACGTGCTGTCGATCCTGCTACCGCAACCCTCGGTCTGATCCTATCTTAGACTGGGAATGAACTTCGTATGCCTAAGTCAACCCACGAAATGAGCGTGCGGGTGATGAGCCGGTCGGAGAGGTATAATGCGCAAGCCAGGGATCGACCTGATCCCCCTCTGCGTGCTACCGATCCCACTGCCACAACCCTCGGTCTGGCTAGGGCTTAGACATGGAATGAACTCCCTATGCCTAAGCCAACCCATGAAACGGACGTGCAGGCACTCAGCTGATCGAAGAGGCAAAATGCGCAAGCTGGGGATCGACTCGGTCCCTCCTACGTGCTATCGATCCTACTGCTACAACCCTTGGTTCGGTCTGATCTTAGACTCAGAATGAACTTTGTATGCTGAGACTGGGGATGAACTCCGTATGCCTAAGTCAACCCACAAAACGAGTGTGCGGGCGCTCAGCGGACCAAAGAGGCAGGATACGCAAGCCGGTGATTGAATGGGTGGTAGGTGGGTTCAAGCACATCTTCATATTTCTGCCGTGCCAATGCCATTTTTATGGCTTGTAAATTCATACAATGTACCCCTAAGCCTTCATGTGAAGTTTCATGGCAAGATAACCGTTTTCTATTTTTCATGATTTTCAAAACTTTTTATGGTTCAGGATTTTTGAAAATGTTTTTAGAAAGAGTTTTGTCCCCAAATTTGGTAGAGGTGATCCTTGTATTTTTGTTCACATGCATAAAAAAATTCAGCTAAAAACTCGAAGTGGAGAAGATTTTGTGACCATTTGAAAAAAGTGTCCCCATTTCTGACACTTTAATGGCTACTGGCAGCAAACCTATAAAATTTCAAATGCCCTTTAAGGGGGTATGGGTTCTCAAGGTTTGATGAGGGATAGGGGGCCAATATGGGGGCCAAGTACCAGCACCCATCGCACATCATGTGTGCACCCCCAGCCCCCCCAATCGTCAAAACCCCCAATGCCGCCGGTTAGGCTCTTCGGCGATGCTTCGACGATGGAGCCCCGAGCGAAAAAAAATACGGCACCAGCGCATGCTCGAGCCCAGCATGTGCACCGTAGCTCAAAATCTTAGACTAGGAATGAACTTCATATGCTTAGACATGGAATGAACTCCATATGCCTAAGCCAACGCACGAAATGAGCGTGCGGGTACTCAGCCAGTCGGAGAGGCAGAATGCGCAAGTCGGGGATCGGCCCGATCCCCACCTGCATGCTGTCGATCCTACTACCACAACCATCAGTCTGGTTCGATCTTAGACTAGGAATGAACTATGTATGCATAAGTCAACCCACAAAACGAGCGTACGGGCACTGAGCCGACCGGAGAGGCATAATGTGCAAGCCGGGGATCAACCCAATCCCACTCTGTGTGCTGCCAGTCCCGCTGCCACAACCCTCAATCCGGTTGGGGCCTAGACATGGAATGAACTCCCTATGCCTAAGCCAAACCATGAAACTGGCGTGCAAGTGCTCGACCGATCGGAGAGGCAAAATGCGCAAGCCAGGGATTGGCCCGGTCCCCCCTGCATGCTGTCGATCCAGCTGTCACAACCCTCGATCCAGTCTGATCTTAGATTGGGAATGAAATCTGTATGCTTAAACTAGGGATGAACTCTGTATGCCTAAGTCAACCCATGAAACGAGCGTACAGGCGCTCAGCCGGTCGGAGAGGCATAATGCGTAAGCCGGGGATCAGCCCGGTCCCCCTCTACATGCTATCGATCCCGTTGCCGATCCTACTGCCACAAACCTCGGTCCGACTGGGGCTTAGACATGGAATGAACTCCGTATGCCTAAGCCAACCCACGAAATGAGTGCACCGGCACTCAACCGGTCGGAGAGGTAGAATGCGCAAGCCGAGGATCGACCTGGTCCCCCCTGCGTGCTATCAATCCTGCTGCTGGTCCTGCTATCGCAACCGTCGGTCCGATCTGATCTTAGACTAGGAATGAACTCTGTATGCTTCGACATGGAATGAACACCGTATGCCTAAGCCAACCAACGAAACGAGTGTACGTCCGGGCGATCAGCCGGTTGGAAAGGCAGAATGTACAAGTCGGGGACCGGCTCGATCCCCCCTGCGTGCTGTCGATCCTGCTGCCACAACCCTCAGTCCGGTCCAATCTTAGACTGGGAATGAACTCTGTATGCCTAAGTCAACCCACGAAATGAGCGTGCAGGCGCTGAGCCAGTTAGAGAGGCAGAATGTACAAGCCAAGGATCGACCCGATCCCCTTCTGCGTGCTGTCGGTCCCACTGGCACAACCCTCGGTCCGGCTGGGGCTTAGACATGGAATGAACTCCCTATGCCTAAGCCAACCCATGAAAAGGGCGTCCGGGCGCTCAGCCGACCGGAGAGGCAGAATACGCAAGTCGGGGATCAGTCTGATCCCCTCTGCGTGCTACCGATCCTGCTACTGTAACCCTCGGTCTGGTTTGATCTTAGACTAGGAATGAACTTCGTATGCTTAGAATGGGGATGAACTCTGTATGCCTAAGTCAACCCACAAAACGAGCGTGCGGGCGTTCAGCCGACCAGAGAGACAGGATGCGTAAGCCGGGGATCGAACGGGTGGTAGGTGGGTTCAAGCATATCTTCATATTTCTACCATGCAATGCCATTTTTATGGCTTGCAAATTCATACAATGGTCCCCTAAGCCTTCATGTGAAGTTTTGTGGCAAGAGAACCCGTTTTCTATTTTTCATGATTTTCAAAACTTTTTAGGGTTTGGGATTTTTTAAAATTTGTCTAGAAAGAGTTTTGTCCCCAATTTTGGTAGAAGTGATCCTTGTATTTTTATTGGCATGCACAAAAAAATTCAGCAAAAAACTCGAAGTGGAGAAGATTTTGTGACCATTTGAAAAAAGTGTCCCCATTTCAGACACTTTAACGGCTACTGGCAGCAAACCTATAAAATCTCAAATGTTCTTCAAGGGGGTGTGAGTTCTTGAGGTTTGATGAGGGATAGGGGGCCAATATAATGGCCAAGTACTAGCACCCATTGCACATCATGTGTGCACACCCCCCGGCCACCCCAATCGCTAGAACCCCCAATGCCGCCGGTTAGGCTCTCTGGCAATGCTTCGACGATGGTGCTTTGGGTAAAAAAAATGCGACACCAGCACATGTCGAAGCCCAGCATGTGCACTGTGGCTCAAAATATTAGACTAGGAATGAACTCCATTTGCTTAGACATGGAATGAACTCCATTTGCTTAGACATGGAATGAACTCCGTATGCCTAAGCCAACCCACGAAACGAGCGTGCGGGCGCTCAGCTGGCCGGAGAGGCAGAATGCGCAAGCCGACAATCGGCCTGATCCCCCCTGTGTGCTGTTGATCCTGCTGGCACAATCCTCGACCCGGTCCAATCTTAGACTGGGAATGAACTCCATATGCTTAGACTGGGGATGAACTCCGTATGCCTAAGTCAACCCACCAAACGAGCGTGTGGGCGCTGAGCCAATCGATGAGGGATAATGCACAAGCCAGGGATCAACCCAGTCCCCCTCTACGTACTGTCAGTCCCACTGCCACAACCCTCGGTTTGGCTGGGGCTTATACATGGAATGAACTCCCTATGCCTAAGCCAACCCACGAAATGGGTGCACGGGCGCTCAGCTAGCCGGAGAGGCAAAATGCGCAAGCTGGCGATCAGCCTGATCCCCCCTACGTTCTATCAATCCCGCTGCCACAACCCTCGGTCCAGCTGGGGCTTAGACATGGAATGAACTCCCTATGCCTAAGCCAACCCACGAAACGGGCGTACAGGGTGCTCAGCCGGCCAGAGAGGCAGAATGCGCAAGCCAGGGATCGGCCCGGTCCTACCTACGTGCTATCGATCCTGCTATCGCAACCCTCGATCTAACCTGATCTTAGATTGGGAATGATCTCCGTATGCTTAGAGTGGGGATGAACTTCGTATGCCTAAGTCAACCCACGAAACGAGCGTATGGGTGCTCAGTCGGCCGGAGAGGCCAGCCAGAGAGGCATATTGTGCAAACCGGGTATCAACCCGATCCCCCTCTGCATGCTGTCGATCCCGTTATCGGTCCTGCTACCATAACCCTCGATTCGATTGGGGTTTAGACATGGAATGAGCTCCGTATGCCTAAGCCAACCCACGAAACAAGTGTGCGGGCGCTCAGTCAGTCGGAGAGGCAGAATGCGCAAGCCAGGGATCGGCCCGGTCCCCCCTGGCATGCTGCCGATCCTACTGCTTGTCCTGCTGCTGCAACCCTCGATTCGGTCTGATCTTAGACTGGGAATGAACTCCGTATGCTTAGACATGGAATGAACTCCGTGTGCCTAAGCCAACCCACGAAACGAGCGTGCGGGCCTTCAACCGATCGGAGAGGCAGAATGCGCAAGTTGGGGATCAGCCTGATCCCCACTGTGTGCTATCGATCCTGCTACCGCAACCCTCGATCCTATCCGATCTTATACTGGGAATGAACTCTGGAAGCCTAAGTCAACCCATGAAATGAGCGTGCGGGCGCTGAGCCGACCGAAGAGGCATAATACGTGAGCCGAGGATCGGCCTGGTCCCTCTTTGCGTGCTGTCGGTCTCACTGTCACAGCTCTCGGTCCAGCTGGGGCTTAGGCATGGAATGAACTCCCTATGCCTAAGCCAACCCATGAAACGGGCATGTGGGTGCTCAGCCGATTGGAGAGGCAGAATGCGTAAGCTAGGGATTGGCTCGGTCCCCCCTGCGTACTGCCGATCCTATTGCCGCAACCTTCGATTCGATCCGATCTTAGACTGGGAATGAACTTTGTATGCTTAGACTGGGGATGAACTTCGTATGCCTAAGTCAACCCACGAAACGAGAGTGCGGGCGCTCAGCCAACCAGAAAGGTAGGATACGCAAGCAGTGGATCGAACGGGTAGTAGGTGGGTTCAGGCACATCTTTATATTTCTGCCATGCCAATGCCATTTTTATGGCTTGTAAATTCATACAATTTTCCCCTAAGCCTTCATTTGAAGTTTCGTGGCATGACGACCCATTTTCTATTTTTCACGATTTTCAAAACTTTTTACGGTTCGGGATTTTTTAAAATTTTTTTAGAAAGAGTTTTGACCCCAAAATTGTTAGAGGTGATCCTTTTATTTTTTTTGGCATTCACAAAAAAATTCAGCTAAAAACTCGAAGTGGAGAAGATTTTGTGACCGTTTGAAAAAAGTATCCCCATTTCAGACACTTTAATGGCTACTGGCAACAAACCTATAAAATCTCAAATGCTCTTTAAGTGGGGTGTGAGTTCTTGAGGTTTGATGAGGGATAGGGGGCCAATATAAGGGCCAAGTGTCACGCCCTGGGCGGGTGCGCCAGGCACATCAGGCACACCAGCAGGCGAGCCAGAGGTTGAGGCCCGCAAACCAGGCATGCTGGCAGGTATCTGCGAGCAAAGCCTAGCAAACAAGTTCAGAATGCCCGCCCAACTTGCAGACCAGCCCGTGAGACCAAGGCTTGGCATACACGCTACCTACACCACATCCAGAAGGGCCCAAGGTGCTGGACATGCAAGGGAAACTTCTGGAAGCAGGCAAGATCAGCAGCAACATCCTGGCAGATTTGGTTGACCCTGAAAATCAGGAGTTAGCATCCTGATTGATTGTAATCTGCATAATCCCATGATTTTAGCCTTTATTCTAGGGATATTGCCATTAAGTGTAAGTTGTAACCTCAACTATAAATAGAGGGCTTCTCCTCCCTCATTTGTACACCATCAAACACTTCTATTTCAGTGAATACAAGAGCATTTCCAGAATTCTGCCTTCTTATCCTGTTTCTCTTTAACTTGCGTAATCACCCCTTCCCATTGTTCTAGTGCCCGTACACTTGTGTTTTAGGCTGACTTAGGCATAAAGGAGGAGATTCCAAGCCTAAGGCCGCACGGTTTTTGGGTCTAAGGTCGAAGCCCGTGATAGTTGGTATCAAAGCAAGTTTGATTCTATGTGTTTGTGTTGTGTAGGTTAGAGGAGATGGCATCCCAAAGTGATGCTGCTAACCAACAACCAGAGGCCCAGGAGTATGGGCATGGAAGAAGGAGGAAAGCCAGTTCTAGAGATATCTGGTCTACCATGGACGGTAGGCTGGCCAAGGTGGAGGTGACCATGGACGACATGGGGGAGAAGCTTGAGGGGGTAGAGACTCACATTGCATCGCTAGACTCCATGGGGGAGGAGATCTAAAGTGAGCTACAAGCTGCTCTCAACAAAGGCTTGGATGTGTTCACCCAAAAGAATCAGACCTTGGAGGCTGAAGTGCTGACCTTGCACGATGGCATGGAGGCATGTGCCAGTGGATGGAGGAGCTTACCAGGGAACTTGTTGCTTGCAAGACTGCCATTGGGAATGGCAGGTTTGCTGGAGTGTCCAAGTCTAGATTGGATATCCCCAAGCCTAAGGAGTTCAAGGGGACTAGGGCAGCCAAAGAAGTAGATAACTACCTTTGGGGTATGGAGTAGTACTTCTAGGCCATGGGCATGCAAGACGAGGCGATAAAGGTAAGCACCATTGCTATGTATCTCACTGATGTAGCCTTATTGTGGTAGAGGCGCAGGTGTGATGATGTCAGGTGTGGGAGCGCCAAGATTAGAACCTGGGCGGAGTTCCAACAGGAGTTCAAAGAACAATTTTACCAGGAGTATGCCGATGATGAGGCGCGGGTAAAGTTGTGCAGGTTGAGCCAGCAAGGGGACATAAGGGAGTATGTCCAAAAATTCTCCGAACTGATGCTACAGATCTCGGATCTAGGTGAGAAGGATGCCTTATTTGCTTTCATGGATGGGCTGAAGCCGTGGATGAAGCATGAGCTACAAAGGAAAAGAGTTCATGACTTGGCTAAAGCCATGACTACTGCCGAGGCCTTCATAGAGTTCAAGCCTCTGAACAAGTTCGAGTCTACCAAGCCCAAGGGTAAGGGCAGGGACGATAGGGACCGGATGAAGCAGTCCAAGGGGAAGGATCGTGACCAGGAGTCCAAGGATAGAGACCGAGACAGTTCAACGAAGAATGGTGAGAGGAAGCCACCAGCAGGCAAGTGGAATGCAAAGGGGGACCGAGAGCCACTAGCATGCTACCTATGTGGAGAGAGCCACATAGCGCGTAATTACCCACAGAAGGGCAAGCTGGCTACTGTAGACAAGGAGTCTGACGAGGAGCCAGAGTCAGAGGCAGCAAAGCTTGGGTCGTTGGTGCTCAATGTTGTCAAGAGTAAGGGGAGTCGCAAGCCAAAGGGCTTGATATTTGCGGATCTGATGGTTACGGGTCAGAAGGTGAGCACACTAGTGGACACAGGTGCCTTACATCTTTTTATTTCAGGTGATAGAGCCCGGAAGCTCAGACTAAAGGTGCAAAAAGTGACTGGTACCATCAAAACGGTAAACTCCAAAGAAGTTCCAGCCATTGGAGTAGCGCGGGGAGTGGAGTTGCAGCTTGGAGATCGGAAAGGCAAGGAACGAGTGTGCATAGATCAGCCCGGTCCCCCTCTGTATATGCCTAAGCCAACCCATGAAATGAGCGTGCGGGTGCTCAGCCAGCCGGACAGGCAGAATGCGTAAGCCAGGGATTGGCCCTGTCCCCCTCTGCGTGCTACCAATCCCGCTACCACAACCTTCGGTCCGGCTAGGGCTTAGACATGGAATGAACTCCTTATGCCTAAGCCAACCCACAAAACGGGCATCCGGGCACTCAGTCGGTCGGAGAGGCAGAATGTGCAAGTTGAAGATCGGCTTGGTCCCCCCTACGTGCTATCGATCCTGCTACCGTAACCCTCGATCTGGTCTGATCTTAGACTGAGAATGAACTCCTATTGCTTAGGCTGGGAATGAACTCCCATATGCCTAAGTCAACCAATGAAATGAGAGTACAGGCACTCAACTGACTGGAGAGGCCGACCGAGGAGGCAGAATACGCAAGCTGTGGATCGACTTGGTCCCCCTACGTGCTACCGATCCAGCTACTGGTCCTGCTGCTGCAACCATTGGTCCGGTCCAATCTTAGACTAGGAATTAACTCTGTATGCTTAGACATGGAATGAACTCCCTATGCCTAAGCCAACCCATGAAATGTTATGCGGACGCTCAGCCAGTCGGAGAGGTAGAATGTGCAAGCCAGGTATCGAATTGGTCCCCTTGCGTGCTGTCGATCCCACTACCACAACCCTCGATCTTACTGCCACAACCCTCCGTATGCCTAAGTTAACCCACGAAACGAGCGTGCGGGCGCTCAGCCGACCAGAGAGGCAAGATGCGTAAGCCGGGGATCGAATGGGTGGTAGGTGGGTTCAAGCACATCTTCATATTTCTGCCATGCCAATGCCATTTTTATGGCTTGTAAATTCATACAATGGTCCCCTAAGCCTTCATGTGAAGTTTCATGGCAAGACGACCCGTTTTCTATTTTTCATGATTTTTGAAACTTTTTACGGTTCGAGATTTTTTAAAATTTTTTTAGAAAGAGTTTTGTCCGTAACTCTTGGTCCGGTCCGATCTTAGACTGAGAATGAACTCTGTTTGCTTAGACATGGAATGAACTCCGTATGCCTAAGCCAACCCACGAAACGAGCGTGCGGGCACTCAGCCGGCCAGAGAAGCAGAATGCACAAGTCGGGGACCGACCCGATCCCCCTATGCGTACTGTCGATCCTGCTGTCGCAACCCTAAGTCTGGTCTGATCTTAGACTGGGAATGAACTTCGTATGCCTACGTGAATCCTCAAAACGAGCGTTCGAGTGTTGAGTCGACCGGAGAGGCATAATGCACATGTCGGGGATCGGCTTGGTCCCCTTCTGCATGGTGTCGGTCCCGCTACCACAACCCTCAGTTCTGTTGGAGCTTAGACATGGAATGAACTCCCTATGCCTAAGCCATCCCACGAAACGGGCGTACGGGGGCTCAGTCGGTCGGAGAGGTAGAATACATAAGCCGAGGATCGATCTGGTCCCCCTTGCATGCTGTCGATCCTGCTACCGCAACCCTCGATCTGGTTCGATCTTAGACTAGGAATGAACTCTGTATGCTTAGACTGGGGATGAACTCCATATGCCTAAGTCAACCCATGAAACGAGCGTGCGGGTGCTCAACCGGTCGGAGAGACATAATGCATAAGTCGGGGATTAGCCCGATCTCCCTCTGCATGCTACCGATCTCGCTGCCAGTCCTGCTGCCACAACCCTCAATCCGGTTGGGGCTTAGACATGGAATGAACTCGGTATGCCGAAGCCAACCCACGAAACGAGTGTGCGGGCACCCAGCTAGCCGAAGAGGTAGAATGCGCAAGTCGGGGATCGGCTCGGTCCCTCCTGCATGCTGCCAATCCTACTATTAGTCCTGCTGTCGAAACCGTTGATCCAGTCTGATCTTAGACTGTGAATGAACTCTGTATGTTAGACATGGAATCAACTCCGTATACCTAAGCCAACCCATGAAACGAGCGTTTAGGCACTCAGTCGGTCGGAGAGGCAAAATGTACAAGCCGGGGACCGACCCAATCCCCCTGTGTGCTGTCAATCCTGCTGTCGTAACCCTCATTTCGATCCAATCTTAGAATGGGAATGAACTCCGTATGCCGAAGTCAACCCACGAAACGAGCGTTCGGGCACTGAGCCGATCGGAGAGGCATAATGCGCAAGTCGAGGATCGGCTCGATCCTTCTCTGTGTGCTATCGGTCCCGCTGCCACAACCCTCGGTCTGGCTTTGGCTTGGACATGGAATGAACTCCCTATGCCTAAGCCAACCCATGAAACGGGCGTGCGGGCGCTCAACCGACCAGAGAGGTAGAATGCGCAAGCCGAGGATCGGCCTGATCCCCCCTGCGTGCTATCGATCCTACTATCACAACCCTCAGTCCAGTCCAATCTCAGACTGGGAATGAACTCCGTATGCTTAGACTGGAGATGAACTCTGTATGCCTAAGTCAACCCATGAAATGAGCGTGCGGACGCTCAGCCGACCAGAGAGGCAGGATGCGTAAGCTGGGGATTGAATGGGTGGTAGTTGGGTTCAAGCACATCTTCATATTTCTGTCATGCCAATGCCTTTTTTATGGCTTGTAAATTCATACAATGGTCCCCTAGGCCTTCATGTGAAGTTTCGTGGCAAGACGACCCGTTTTCTATTTTTCATGATTTTTGAAATATTTTACGGTTTGGGATTTTTTAAAATTTTTTTAGATAACATTTTGTCCCCAAATTTGGTAGAGGTGATCCTTGTATTTTTGTTGGCATGCACAAAACAATTCAGCTAAAAACTCGAAGTGGAGAAGATTTTGTGACCGTTTGAAAAAAGTGTCTCCATTTCAGACACTTTAATGGCTACTGGCAGCAAACTTATAAAATCTCAAATGCTCTTTAAGGGGGTGTGAGTTCTTGAGGTTTAATGAGGGATAGGGGGCCAATATAAAGGCCAAGTAGCAGCACCCATCGCACATCTGTGTGCACACCCCCCGACCCCCTCAATCGTTGAAACCCCCAATGCCGCTGGTTAGGCTCTCCGGTGATGGTGCCCCGAGCGAAAAAAATGTTACACCAGCAAATGCCCGAGCCCAGGATGTGCAAGCCATGAACTCCGTATGCTTAGACTGGGGATCCTCCCTGCGTGCTGTCGATTCTGCTGTCGCAACCCTCAGTCCGATCCGATCTTAGACTGGAATGAACTCTGTATGCTTACACTAGGGAAAAACTTCGTATGCCTAAGTCAACCCATGAAACGAGCGTGCGGGTGCTCAGCCGGTCGGAGAGGCATAATGGGCAAGCTGAGGATCAGCCCGGTCCCCCTCTGCATGCTGTCGATCTCACTGTCAGTCCTGCTGCCACAACCCTCGGTCCGACTGGGGCTTAGACATGGAATGAACTCTGTTTGCCTAAGCCAACCCATGAAACGAGCGTACAGGCGCTCAACCAGTCAGAATGACAGAATGCCCAAGCCGGGGATCAACCCGGTCCCCCTACGTGTTGTCGATCTTGCTGCCACAACACTCAGTCTGGTCCAATCTTATACTGGGAATGAACTTCGTATGCCTAAGTCAACCCCCAAAACGAGTGTTCGGGCACCGAGCCGATCGAAGAGGCATAACGCGCAAGTCGGGGATCATCTCGGTGCCCCTCTGCATGCTGCCGATCCTACTGCCACAACCCTCGGTTCGGCCGGGGCTTAGACATGGAATGAACTCCCTAAGCCTAAGCCAAACCACGAAATGGGTGTACGGGCGCTCAGCCGGCCGGAGAGGCAGAATGCGCAAGCTGGGGATCGGCTCGATCCCCCCTTCGTGCTACCGATCCCGCTGCCGTAACCCTCGACTCGATTCGATCTTAGACTGGGAATGAACTCCGTAAGCTTAGACTGGGGATGAACTCCGTATGCCTAAGTCAACCCACGAAACGAGCGTGTGGGTGCTCAGCCTACCAGAGAGGCCGGTCAGAGAGGCAGAATGTGCAAACCAGGGATCGACATGGTCCCCCCCTGTGTGCTACCGATCCTGCTACTGGTCCTGCTATTGCAACCCTCGATCCGGTCTGATCTTAGACTAGGAATGAACTCTGTATGCTTAGACAAGGAATGAACTCCGTATGCCTAAGCCAACCCACGAAACTAGTGTATGGGCACAAGCCAGGGATCGACCCGATCTCCCCCTACGTGCTGTCGATCCTGCTGCCACAACCCTCGGTCCGATCTGATCTTAGAGTGGGAATGCCTAAGTCAACCCATGAAACGAGCGTTCGGGCGCTGAGCTGGTCGAAGACGGATAATGCATAAGCCGGGGATCGGCCCTCCTTTGCGTGCTGCCGATCCTGTTGTCGATCCCATTGTCGGTCCTGCTGCCATAATCCTTGATTCGGTTAGGGCTTAGACATGGAATGAACTTCGTATTCCTAAGCCAACCGACGAAACGAGCGTGCGGGCTCTGAGCCGGCCGGAGAGGGAGAATGCGCAAGCCAAGGATCAACCCGATCCCCCTCTGCGTGCTACCGGTCCCGCTGCCACAACCCTCGGTCCGGTTGGGGCTTAGACATGGAATGAACTCCCTATGCCTTAGCTAACCCACGAAACGGGTGTGCAGGTGCTCAACCGGACGGAGACGTAGAATGCGTAAGCCAGGGGTCGGCTCGATCCCCCCTGCGTGCTACCGATCCTGCTGTCACAACCCTCGGTCCAGTTCGATCTTAGACTGGGAATGAACTCCGTATGCTTAGACTGGGGATGAACTCCGTATGCCTAAGTCAACCCATGAAACGAGCATGCGGGCAGTCAACCGGTTGGAGAGGCATAATACACAAGTCGAGGATCAGCTCGGTCCCCCTCTGCATGCTGTCGATGCTGCTGCCGATCCTACTCCCACAACCCTCGGTCCGATTGGGGCTTAGACATGGAATGAACTCCGTATTCCTAAGCCAACCGAGGAAACGAGCGTGCAGGCTCTGAGCCAGCGGGAGAGGCAGAATGCGCAAGTCGGGGATTGGCCCGGTCCTCCCCTACGTGCTGTCGATCCTGCTACTGGTCCTGCTATCAAAACCCTCAGTCCGATCCAATCTTAGACTGGGAATGAACTCCGTATGCTTAGACATGGAATGAACTCCGCATGCCTAAGCCAACCCGTGAAACGAGCATTTAGGCACTCAGTCGGTCGAGAGGTAAAATGTACAAGCTGGGGATCGGCCTGGTTCGCCCTACGTGCTATCAATCCTACCACCGCAACCCTCATTTCGATCCAATCTTAGACTAATAATGAGCTCCGTATGCCTAAGTGAACCCATGAAATGAGCGTGCGGGCACTTAGTCGGCCGGAGAGGCATAATGCGCAAGCTGGGGATCAGCTCGATCTTCCTCTGCATGCTGTCGGTCTCGCTGCCACAACCCTCAGTCTGGCTAGGTCTTAGACATGGAATGAACTCCCTATGCCTAAGCCAACCCATGAAATGGGCATGCGGGTGCTCAACCGGCCGGAGAGGCAGAATGCGTAAACCGGGGATCGGCCCGATTCCCCCTACGTGGTACCGATCCTACTGTCGCAACCCTTGGTTCGGTCCAATCTTAAACTGGGAATGAACTTCGTATGCTTAGACTGGGGATGAACTCCATATGCCTAAGTCAACCCACGAAATGAGCGTGCAATCGATCCCCCCTACGTGCGATCGATCCTACTATCGCAATCCTTGGTCCGGTCCGATCTTAGACTGGGAATGAACTCTGTATGCCTAAGTCAACCCACGAAATGTGCGTGTGGGCGCTGAGCCGGCCAGAGAGGCATAATGTGCAAGCCAGGGATTGGCCCGATCCCCCTCTGCATGCTACCGATCCCGCTGCCACAACCCTCGATTCGGCTGGGGCTTAGACATGGAATGAACTCCCTATGCCTAATCCAACGCACGAAATGGACGTGCGGGCGCTCAGTCGGCCGGAGAGGTAGAATGCACAAGCCGAGGATAGGTTCGATCCCCCCTGCGTGCTATCGATCTTGCTACTGCAACCCTCGATCCGATCTGATGTTAGACTAGGAATGAACTCCGTATGCTTAGACTGGGGATGAGCTCCGTATGCCTAAGTCAACCCATGAAACAAGCGTGTGGATGCTCAGCCAACCAGAGAGGCAGGATGCGCAAGCCGGGGATCGAACGGGTGGTAGGTGAGTTCAAGCACATCTTCATATTTCTACCATGCCAATGCCATTTTTATGGCTTGTAAATTCATACAATGGTCCCCTACGCATTCATGTGAAGTTTCATGGCAAGACGACTCGTTTTCTATTTTTCATGATTTTTGAAACTTTTTACGGTTCGAGATTTTTTAAAATTTTTTTAGGAAGAGTTTTGTCCCCAAATTTGGTAGAGGTGATCCTTGTATTTTTGTTGGCATGCACAAAAACATTCAGCTAAAAACTTTGAGTGGAGAAGATTTTGTGACTGTTTGAAAAAAGTGTCCCCATTTCAGACACTTTAATGGCTACTGGCAGCAAACCTATAAAATCTCAAATGCTCTTTAAGGGTGTGTGAGTTCTCGAGCTTTGATGAGGGATAGGGGGCCAATATAAGGGCCAAGTACCAGCACCCATTGCACATTATGTGCACACATCTCCCGGCCCCCCCAATCGCTGAAACCCCCAATACCGCCGATTAGGCTCTCCAGCGATGATTCAGCGATGGTGCCCTAGGCAAAAAAAATGCAGCACCAACAAATGCCCGAGCCTAGCATGTGCACCATGGCTCAAACTCTTAGACTAGGAATGAACTCCGTATGCCTAAGCCAACCCATTAAACGAGCGTGCGGGCGCTCAGTCGGTCGGAGAGGCAGAATATGCAAGCTGGGAAATGGCTCGATCCCCCTCTGCATGTTGTCAGTCCCGCTTCCACAACCCTCAGTCCCGTTGGGGCTTAGACATGGAATGAACTCCCTATACCTAAGCCAACCCACGAAACAGGCGTGCGGGTGCTTAGTCGGCCGGAGAGCAGAATGCGTAAGCCGGGGATTGTTACGATCCTCACTGCGTGCTATCGATCCTGTTGCTGCAACCCTCGGTCTGGTTCAATCTCAGACTGGGAATGAACTCTGTATGCTTAGACTGGGGATAAACTCCGTATGCCTAAGTCAACCCACAAAACGAGCGTGTGGGACTTAACAGGCCGGAGAGGCAGAATGTGCAAGCCGAGGTTCAGCCTGGTCCCCCCTGCTGCTGTTGATCCTGCTGCTGGTCCTTCTGCCACAACCCTCGGTCCGACTGGGGATTAGACATGGAATAAACTCCGTATGCCTACGCCAACCCACGAAACGAGCGTGCAAGTGCTCAGCCGACCGGAGAGGCACAATGTGTAAGCCAAGGATCGGCCCGATACCCCCTACGTGCTATCGATCCTGCTGCCATAACCCTCAAATTGATCTGATCTTAGACTGGGAATGAACTCCGTATGACTAAGTCAACCCACGAAATGAGCGTTCGGGCACTGAGCTGGTCGGATAGGCATAATGCGCAAGCCGGGGATCGACCCGATCCCCTTCTGTCTGTAGCCGATCCCACTACCACAACCCTCAGTCCGACTGGGGCTTAGACATGGAATGAACTCCATATGCCTAAGCCAACCCACGAAACGGGCGTGCGGGCACTCAGCTGGCCAGAGAGGCAGAATGCGCAAGCCGAGGATCAGCCCGGTCCCCCCAACGTGCTGTTGATCCTACTACTGCAACCCTCGATCCGGTCTGATCTTAGACTGGGAATGAACTCCGTATGCTTAGACTAGGGATGAACTTCGTATGCCTAAGTCAACCCACAAAATGAGCATGCGGGCACTCTGTCGACTGGAGAGGCATAATCCGCAAGCTGTCGATCCCGCTGCCGATCCTACAGCCACAACCCTCGGTCCGGCTAGGGCTTAGACATGGAATGAACTCCATTTGCTTAGACTGAGGATGAACTCCGTATGACTAAGTCAACCCACAAAACGAGCGTGCGGGCACTCAACCGACCAGAGAGGCAGGATGCGCAAGCCGGGGATCGAATGGGTGGTAGGTGGGTTCAAGCACATCTTCATATTTCTGCCATGCCAATGCCATTTTTATGGCTTCTAAATTCGTACAATGGTCCCCTAAGCCTTCATGTGAAGTTTCATGGCAAGACGACCCGTTTTCTATTTTTCATGATTTTTGAAACATTTTACGGTTCGAGATTTTTTAAAATTTTTTTAGAAAGAGTTTTGTCCCCAAATTTGGTAGAGGTGATCCTTGTATTCTTTTGGCATGCACAAAAAAATTCAGCTAAAACCTCAAAGTGGAGAAGATTTTGTGACCATTTGAAAAAAGTGTCTGCATTTCAGACACTTTAATGGCTACTGGCGGCAAACCTATAAAATCTCAAATGCTCTTTAAGGGGGTGTGAGTTCTCAAGGTTTGATGAGGGATAGGGGGCCAATATAAGGGCCAAGTGTCACACCCTGGGTGGGCACGCCAGGCAAATCAGGTGCACCAGCTGGCGAGCCAGAGGTTGAGGCTCGCAGACCAGGCGTACTAGCGGGTATCTGCACGCAAAGCCTAGCATACGAGTTCAGAATGCCAGCCCAACTTGTAGGCTAGCCCGTGAGATCAAGGCCTGGCATACAAGCTGCCCGCACCACATCCAGAAGGGCCCAAGGTGCTGGACACGCAAGGGAAGCTTCTGGAAGCAGGCAGGATCAGCAACAGCATCCTGACAGATTTGGTTGACCCTAAAAATTAGGAGTTAGCATCCTGATTGATTGTAATCTGTATAATCCCATGATTTTAGCCTTTATTCTAGGGATATTGCCATTAAGTGTAAGCTGGAGCCTCAACTACAAATAGAGGGCTGCTCCTCCCTCTTTTGTACACGATCAAACACTTCTGTTTCAGTGAATACAAGAGCATTTCTAGAATTCTACCTTCTTATCCTGTTTCTCTTTAACTTGTGTAATCAGCCCTTCCTATTGTTCTAATGCCCGTACACTTGTGTTTTAGGCTAACTTAGGCATAAAGGAGGAGATTCCAAGCCTAAGGTCGCACGGTTTCTGAGTCTAAGGTCGGAGCCCGTGACAATTGGTATCAGAGCAAGTTCGATTCTGCGTGTTTGTGTTGTGCAGGTTAGAGAAGATGGCATCCCAAAGTGACACTGCTAACCAACAACTAGAGGCCCAGGAGCATGGGTGTGGAAGAGGGAGGAAAGCTAGTTCTAGAGATATCTGGTCTACCATGGACAGTAGGCTAACCAAGGTGGAGGTGACCATGGGCGACATGGGGGAAAAGCTTGAAGGGGTAGAGACTCACATTGCATTGCTAGACTCTATGGGTGAGGAGATCCAAAGTGAGCTACAAGCTACTCTCAACAAAGGCTTGGACATGTTCACCCAAAAGAATTAGACCTTGAAGGCTGAAGTGCTGACCTTGCATGATGGCATGGAGGCCATGCGCCAGCGGATGGAGGAGCTTACTAGTGAGCTCGTTGCTTGCAAGACTGCCATTGGGAATGGCATGTTTGCTGGAGTGTCCAAGTCTAGATTGGATGTCCCTAAGCCTAAGGAGGTCAAGGGGACTAGGGCGGCCAGGGAAGTAGATAACTGCCTTTGGGGTATGGAGCAGTACTTTCGGGCCATGGGCATGCAAGACGAGACGATAAAGGTAAGCACCGCTGTTATGTATCTCACTGATGTAGCCTTATTGTGGTAGAGGCACAAGTGTGATGATGTCAGGCATGGGAGTGCCAAGATTAGAACCTGGGCAGAGTTCCAAAAGGAGTTCAGAGAACAATTTTACCCGGAGTATGCCGATGATGAGGCACGGGCAAAGTTACGCAGGCTGAGCCAGCAAGGGGACATAAGGGAGTATGTCCAAAAATTCTCTTAACTAATGCTACAGATCTCGAATCTAGGTGAAAAGGACACGTTATTTGCTTTCATGGATGGGCTGAAGCCGTGGGTGAAGCAAGAGCTACAAAGGAGAGGAGTTCATGACATGGCTAAAGCCATGACTACTGCCAAGGCCTTGATAGAGTTCAAGCCTCTGAACAAGTTTGAGTCTACCAAGCCCAAGGGTAAGGGCAGGGACAATAGGGACTAGAAGAAGCAGTCCAAGGGGAAGGACCATGATCGAGAGTCCAAGGATGGAGACCGAGATCGTTCAACCAAGGATGACGAGAAGAAGCCACCAGCAGGCAAGTGGAAAGCAAAAGGGGATCGAGAGCCACTAGCATGGCACCAATGTGGAGGGAGCCACATAGCGCATAATTACCTGCAGAAGGGCAAGCTGGCTATTGTAGACAAGGAGTCTGACGAGGAGACAGAGTTAGGGGCAGCAAAGCTTGGGTCGTTAGTGCTCAATGCTGTCTAAAGTAAGGGCAGCCATAAGCCAAAGGGCTTGATGTTTACGGATTTGATGGTTACGGGTCAGAAGGTGAGTGCACTGGTGGACACAGGTGCCTCACATCTTTTTATTTCAGGTGATAGAGCTCGGAAGCTCAGACTAAAGGTGCAGAAAGGGACTGGTACCATCAAAACGGTGAACTCCAATGAAGTTCCAACCATTGGAGTAGCACGGGGAGTGGAGTTACAGCTTGGAGATTAGAAAGGCAAGGAGACCATTAAGGTAATACCCCTTGATGACTATGAGTTTGTGATTGGGTTGGATTTTCTTATTTGGATTAACGCCCTCCTTGTGCCTTTTATCGATTGTGTTTGCATCTTGGATGCACGGTGCCAATGCCTAGTGCCATTGAGGAGAGGGTCTGGAGTTGGGTCACGGGTGGTGTCAGCCATCCAATTTGCCAAGGTGGTAAGCAGACAAGAAGACACCTTCTTGGCAGCCCTGAAATATGATGAGCCAAGGGAGAAGGAGACCGAGTCACCCTTAGAGGTGCTAAAGGTGCTGAAGACCTTTAGTGATGTGATGCCCGTAAAGCTACCTAGCAAGCTACCACCTAAGAGAGAGGTGGACCATAAGATCGAGCTGGAGTCCGAGGCCAAGCCACCAGCTAGAGCCCCTTACCCAATTTCTCCACCAGAGTTGGAGGAGTTGAGGAAGCAGCTCAAAGAGTTAGTTGATGCTATCTTCATCAGGCCATCGAAGGCACCCTATGGTGCACCGATTCTATTTCAGTGCAAGCATGAGGGATCATTACAGCTGTGCATAGACTATCGGGCTTTGAACAAGCTGACCATCAAGAACAAGTACCCCATCCCACTCATTGCGAACTTGTTCGATCAACTTGGGAGCGCAAGGTGGTTCACCAAGCTGGATTTGAGGTCAGGCTACTATCAAGTCAGGATCACGGAGCAAGATGAGCCAAAGACAGCATGTGTCACTCGGTATGGTTCGTATGAGTTCTTGGTGATGCCTTTTGGACTCACGAACGCCCCAACATTTCTGCACCCTTATGAATAAGGTACTTCAATCATTCCTTGATCGGTTTGTTGTCGTTTATTTAGATGACATTGTCATCTATAGCCAGACCTTGAGAGAGCATGTAGACCGCTTGAGATAGGTGTTCGAGGTGTTACGGGCGCATAAGTTGTTTGTCAAGAGGGAGAAGTGCTCATTCGCCTAGTAGGAGATCCCGTTCCTTAGCCACATAGTGGGAAGTGGCAGGATACGTATGGATGAAGGCAAGATACACACCATCCTGGAGTGGCAACCGTCAGCCAAGGTCACTGAGTTGAGATCGTTCCTTAGGCTAGTCAACTACTATAGGCGCTTTATCAAAGGTCACTCAGCAATAGCCACACCATTGACTGACTTGCTCAAGAAAGAGAAAGCATGGGAGTAGAGCGTAGGGTGCCAGGAAGCCTTTGACAGGTTGAAGTGGGCTGTGATCGAGGAGCCAGTCTTGCCAAAGCATGCCAAGCTGTATAAGGTGCATACGGATGCATCAGACTTTGCCATAGGGGGCATGTTGATGCAGGAGGGACGTCCGGTCACATTCGAGAGTAGGAAGCTGAACGAGACTGAGCGCAGTACACGGTCTAAGAGAAGGAGATGACTGTAGTGGTGCACTACTTATGCACTTGGTGCCATTACCTGTTGCGGTCGAGGTTCATGGTTAGGATGGACAATGTGGCGACCAGCTACTTCCAGACGCAGAAGAAGCTGTCCCCCAAGCAGGCGAGATGGCAAGATTTTCTTGCAGAATTTGATTTCTAGATGGAGTACAAGCCGGGGTGGGTGAACCTAGTGGCAGATGCCCTAAGCAGGAAGGCTAACCTTGCTACCATTAGCCAACCAGAGGGGTCACTGGTGCCACGCATCAAGGAGGGACTTGTGCATGATCCTACAGCCAAGGCTTTGATGGAGTACGCCTAGCAAGGTAAGACTAGGCGGTTTTGGTTGTAGGATGGCTTGTTGTACACCAGGGGCAGTAGACTATTTGTGCCGTAGCACAAGAAGCTCCGCAAGGAAGTTTTACAAGAATGCCATGATTCAAGGTGGGCTGGACACCCCGAAGTGAGCCGTACCTTGGCACTGATCGAGGACCGGTACTACTGGCCGCACATTAGGGATGATGTGGAGGCCTATGTGAAGACTTGTCTTGTGTGCCAATATGACAAGGTGGAGCTCAAGAAACCGACAGTCTCTTGGAGCCATTGCCAGTGCCAGAGCGACCATGGGAGAGTGTTTCTCTGGACTTTATAGTTGGTCTACCCAAAGCAGAAGGGTTTGGAAACATCATGGTAGTGATGGACAGGTTTTCCAAGTATGGAATCTTCATTCCAGCAACCAAGGAGTGCCCAGTCGAGGAGGTAGCTTGATTGTTCCTGAAAAACATGGTTAAGTACTGGGGAGTGTCGAGGACCATTGTTAGTGATCGGGACGGGCATTTCACAGGTAGGTTCTGGATTGAGTTCTTCAAGCTGTTGGGGTCAGACCTAAACTTTTCCACCAACATGCATCCATAGACCGATGGGCAGACAGAACGAGTGAATGGACTATTAGAGGTCTACCTCAGGCACTATGTGAGTGCCACACAAAGGGACTGGCCAAAGCTGCTAGATATTGCACAATTTTCCTACAACTTGCAAAGGAGTGAGGTAACGAACCAGACCCATTTGAGGTTGTGACAGGGCAACAACCACTAACACCTGGTTCGATTGCTGCAGGTTATACAGGGTTGAATCCAGCAGCATACAAGTTTGCCAAGGCATGGCAGGAGCAAACTAACTTAGCCAGAGTTTGTCTACACAAGACAGCCAAGAGGTCGAAAAAGTGGGCAGACCATAATAGGCGGGATGTGCAGTTCTAGGTTAGAGACTTGGTGTTAGTGAAGCTACATCCCATTGTGTGCCATAGGGGGCTACACAAAGGCCTAGTCCAGAGGTATGAGGGACCTTTCTAAGTAGTCAAGAGGGTAGGCAAGGTTGCCTACAAGCTGGATATGCCACCCAAGTCGAGGGTACACCCGGTGTTCCATGTGAGCATGCTCAAGTCGTTCCATGAGGATGAAGGAGATCCAGGACGGGCAAAGTCAAAGTGTGCACCATTGGGAGCAAGGGCCTCATATGAGAAGAAGGTCCACAGCATCATAACTGACTGGGAGGTGAGACGGAAGAACTATCAACCAAGGCAAGAGTACTTGGTGAGCTGGAAGGGACTTCCAGACAGTGAGGTGAGCTGGGAACCAGAAGATGACTTATGTCAGTTTGGGGACCAGATCAGGTAGTACCATACAGAAGATGCAACGAGGGCATTACGCAATCAGGTGAGGGAGAATGTGATGCCCTGGGCAGGCGTGCTAGGCACATCAGGCGCACCAGTAGGCGGGCCGGAGGTTGAGGCCCGCAGACTAGGCGTGCTGGCAGGTATCTACGTGCAAAGCCTAGCAAACGAGTTCAGAACACCCGCCCAACTTGCAGGCCACCCTTTGAGACCAAAGCCTGGCATACAAGCTACCCGCACCACATCCAGAAGGGCCCAAGGTGCTGGACACGCAAGGGAAGCTTCTGGAAGCAGGTAGGATCAGCAGTAGCATCTTGGCAGATTTGGTTTACCCTAAAAATCAGGAGTTAGCATCCTGATTGATTGTAATCTATATAATCCCATGATTTTAGCCTTTATTCTAGGGATATTGCCATTAAGTGTAAGCTGGAGCCTCAACTATAAATACAGGGCTGCTTCTCTCTCATTTGTACACCATCAAACACTTCCGTTTCAGTGAATACAGGAGTATTTCCAAAATTCTGCCTTTTTATCCTGTTTCTCTTTAACTTGCATAATCAGCCCTTACCGTTGTTCTAGTGCCTGTACGCTTGTGTTTTGGGCTGAATTAGGCATAAATGAGGAGATTCCAAGCCTAAGGCCGCACGGTTTCTAAGTCTAAGGTCGGAGCTTGTGATAGAAGTACTAGCACCCATCACACATCATGTGCACACACCCCCCGACCCCCCCAATCGCCGAAACCCTCAATGCTTAGACTGAGGATGAACTTCGTATGCTTAGACTGGGGATGAACTCCGTATGCCTAAGTCAACCCACGAAATAAGGGTGTGCGCACTCAGCTGGTCGGAGAGGCCGGTCGGAGAGGCCGGTCGGAGAGGCATAATGCATAAGTCGAGGATCAGCTCGGTCCCCCTCTGCATGCTGCCGATCCCACTACTGGTCTTGCTACCATAACCCTCAGTCCAGCTGGGGCTTAGACATGGAATGAACTCCATATGCCTAAGCCAACCCAGGAAACGAGCATACGGGCGTTCAGCCGATCGGAGAGGTAGAATGTGCAAGTCGGGGATCGACCCGATCCCTTCCTACGTGCTATCGATCCTGCTACCGCAACCCTCAGTTCAGTTTGATCTTAGACTGGGAATGAACTCCGTATGCCTAAGTCAACCCACGAAATGAACGTGCGGGTGCTAAACCGACCAGAGAGGCATAATCGTAAGTCAGGGATCGGCCCAGTCCACTTCTGTGTGCGACCAATCCCGCTACCACAACCCTCGGTCTGGCTAGGGCTTAGACATGGAATGAACTCTCTATGCCTAAGCCAACCCACGAAACGGGCGTGTGGGTGGTCAGCCGACTGTAGAGGCAGAATGCGCAAGTCGGGGATCGACTCGATCCTCCTACGTGCTGTCGATCCTTCTGTCGTAACCCTCTATCCGATTTGATCTTAGATTGGGAATGAACTCCGTATGCTTAGACTAGTGATGAACTTCGTATGCCCAAGTCAACCCATGAAATAAGCGTGCGTGCGCTCAGCCGACCGGAGAGGCAAGATGCGTAAGCCGGGGATCGAACGGGTGGTAGGTGTGTTCAAGCAAATCTTCATATTTCTGCCATGCCAATGCCATTTTTATGGCTTGTAAATTCATACAATGGTCCCCTAAGCCTTCATGTGAAGTTTTGTGGCAAGACGACCCGTTTTCTATTTTTCACGATTTTTGAAACTTTTTACGGTTCGGGATTTTTTAAAATTTTTTTAGAAAGATTTTTGTCCCCAAATTTGATAGAGCTGATCCTTGTATTTTTTTTGGCATGCACAAAAAAATTCAGCTAAAAACTCGAAGTGGAGAAGATTTTCTGACCGTTTGAAAAAAGTGTCCACGTCAGCAAACCTATAAAATCTCAAATACTCTTTAAGGGGGTGTGAGTTCTTGAGGTTTGATGAGGGATAAGGGGCCACTATAAGGGCCAAGTACCAGCACCCATCGCACATCATGTACGCACACCCCCGGCCCCCCAATCGTTGGAACCCCCAATGCCGCCGACTAGGCTCTCCAGCGATGCTCCGGTGATGGTGCCCCGAACGAAAAAAATGCGGCACCAGCACATGCCCAAGCCCAGCATGTGCACCGTGGCTCAAAATATTAGACTGGGAATGAACTCCGTATGCCTAAGCCAACCTATGAAATGAGCGTGTGGGCACTCAGCCGCCCAGAGAGGCAGAATGCTCAAGCCGAGGATTGGCCCGGTTCCCCCCTACGTGCTGTCAATCCTGCTGCCACAACCCTCGGTCCGGTCCGATCTTAGACTGGGAATGAACTCCGTATGTATAAGTCAACCCATGAAATGAGCATGTGGGTGCTGCACCAATCGAAGAGGTATAATACGAAAGCTGGGGGTCAGCCCGGTCCCCCTCTGCGTGCTGACGGTCTGGCTACCACAACCCTCGGTCCAGCTAGGGTTTAGACATGGAATGAACTCCCTATGCCTAAGCCAACCAACAAAACGGGCGTCCGGGCACTCAGTCGACTAGAGAGGTAGAATGCGCAAGCCGGGGATCGGCCCAGTCCCCCCTGCGTGCTGCTGATCCTACTACCGCAACCCTCAGTCCGGTCTGATCTTAGACTAGGAATGAACTCCGTATGCTTAGACTGGGGATGAACTCTGTATGCCTAAGTCAACCCATGAAATGAGCGCCCGAGCGCTCAGCCGGCTGGAGAGGCATAATGCGCAAGTCGAGGATCAACCCGATCCCGCTCTGCGTGCTGTCGATCCTACTACCACAACCCTCGGCCCGACTGCCACAACCCTCGGTCCGGCTGCAGCTTAGACATGGAATGAACTCTCTATGCCTAAGCCAACCCATGAAACGGGCGTGCGGGAACTTAGCCAGTCGGAGAGGCAGAATTCGTAAGCCAGGGATTGACTTAATCCCCCCTGCGTGCAGCCAATCTTGCTATCGCAACCCTCGATCCGATCTGATCTTAGACTGGGAATGAACTCCGTATGCTTAGACTAGGGATGAACTCCGTATTTCTTAGTCAACCCATGAAATGAACGTGCGGGCGCTTAGCCGACGGAGAGGCATAATGCGCAAGCCGGGGATCAGCCCGGTCCCCCTCTGTGTGCTGCCACAACCCTCGTTCGGCTGGGGCTTAGACATGGAATGAACTCTGTATCCTAAGCCAACCCATAAAACGAGCGTGCGGGCGCTCAGCTTGCTGGAGAGGCAGAATGCAAAAGCTGAGGATCTACCCAGTCCCCTCTATGTTCTACCGATCCTGCTGCTGGTATTGTTGTCACAACCCTCGGTCCGATCTGATCTTAGACTAGGAATGAACTTTGTATGCTTAGACATGGAATGAACTCCGTATGCCTAAGGCAACCCATGAAACGAGCGTGCGGGCGCTTAGTCGACCAGAAAGGCAGAATGCGCAAGTCGGGGATCGGCCCGATCCCCCCTCCGTGCTGTCATTCCTACTACCGCAACCCTCGGTTTGGTCCAATCTTAGACTAGGAATGAACTTCGTATGCCTAACTCAACCCATGAAACAAGCGTGTGGGCACTGAGCCGGCCGGAGAGGCATAATGCCCAAGCCAGGAATCGACCCGGTCCCCCTCTGTGTGCTACCGGCCCCGCTGCCACAACCCTCAGTTTGGCTGGGGCTTAGACATGGAATCAACTCCCTATACCTAAACTAACCCACGAAACGGGCGTGCGGGCGTTCAGCCTATCAGAGAGGTAAAATGCGCAAGCCGGGGATCGACCCGATCCCTCCTGCGTGCTGTCGATCTTGCTGCCATAACCCTTGGTTCGATCCGATCTTAGACTGGAAATGAACTCCATATGCTTAGACTGGAAATGAACTCCGTATGACTAAGTCAACCCACGAAACGAGCACGCGGGCGTTCAGCCGATCGGAGAGGCTAGTCGGAGAGCCATAATGCGCAAGCTGGGGATCAGCCCGGTCCCCCTCTGCGTGCTGCCACAACCCGTGGTCCGACTGGGGCTTAGACATGGAATGAACTCTGTATGCCTAAGCCAACCCATGAAACGAGCGTGCGAGCACTCAGCCGATCGGAGAGGTAGAATGTACAAGCTAGGGATCAGCCCGGTGCCTCCCTACGTGCTGCAGATCCTGCTGCTGGTCCTACTACCACAACCTTCGGTCTGGTCTGATCTTAGACTAGGAATGAACTCCGTATGCTTAAGCATTGAATGAACTTCGTATGCCTAAGCTAACCCACGAAACGAGTGTGCGGGCTCTCAGTCGACCGGAGAGGCAGAATGCACAAGTCAGGGACCGGCCCGATCCCCCCCTGCGTGCTGTCGATCCTGCTGCCACAACCCTCGGTCTGATCTAATCTTCACTGGGAATGAAGTTCGTATGCCTAACTCAACCCATGAAACGAGCGTGCGGGCACTGAGCCGGTCGGAGAGGCATAATGTGCAAGTCGGGGATTGACCCGGTCCCCCTCTACGTGCTACCGGTCTCGCTGCCACAACCCTCAGTCTGACTGGGTCTTAGACATGGAATGAACTCCCTATGCCTAAGCCAACCCACGAAACGGGCGTGCGGGCCCTCAGCCGGTCAAAGAGGCAGAATGTGCAAGCCGGGGATCGGCCCGATCCCCCCTACGTACTGCTGATCCTGCTGTCGCAACCCTTAGTCTGGTCTGATCTTTGATTAGGAATGAACTTTGTATGCTTAGACTGGGGATGAACTCTGTATGCCTAAGTCAACCCACGAAACGAGCGTGCGCAAGCCGAGGATCGAACGGGTGGTAGGTGGGTTCAAGCACATCTTCATATTTCTGCCATGCCAAAGCCATTTTTATGGCTTGTAAATTCATAAAATGGTCCCCTAGGCCTTCATGTGAAGTTTCGTGGCAAGACGACCCGTTTTCTATTTTTCAAGATTTTTGAAACTTTTTGCGGTTTGGGTTTTTTTAAAATTTTTTTAGAAAGGGTTTTGTCCCCAAATTTGGTAGAGGTGATCCTTGTATTTTTTTTGGCATGCCCAAAAAAATTCAGCTAAGAACTCGTAGTGGATAAGATTTTGTGACCATTTGAAAAAAGTGTCCCCATTTCAGACACTTTAATAGCTACTGGCAGCAAACCTATAAAATCTCAAATGCTTTTTAACGGGGTGTGAGTTCTCGAGGTTTGAGAAGGGATAGGGGGCCAATATAAGATCCAAGTACCAGCACCCATCGCACATCATGTGTGCACACCCCCCGGCCCCAAATCGTCGGAACCCCCAATGCCACCGGTTAGGCTCTCCGGTGATGCTTCGACAATGCTCCGGCAATGGTGCCCTGGGTGAAAAAAATATGATGACAGCACATGCCCAAGCCCAGCATGTGCATCATGGCTCAAAATCTTAGATGGGAATGAATTCCGTATGCTTATACATGGAATGAACTCCGTATGCTTAGACATGGAATGAACTCCGTATGCGTAAGCTAACCCACGAAACAAGCGTGCGAGCGCTCAGTCGGCCGGAGAGGTAGAATGCACAAGCCGGGGATTGGCCCGGTCCCCTCCTGTGTGCGGTCGATCCTACTGCCACAACCCTCAGTCCGGTTCGATCTTAGATTGGGAATGAACTCCGTATGCATAAGTGAACCCACGAAACGAGCGTACGGGCGCTGAGCCAGCCGAAGAGGCATAATGCGCAAGCCGGGGAACGGCTTGGTCCCCCTCTATGTGCTGCCAGTCCCGCTGCCACAACCCTCAGCCCGACTGGGGCCTAGACATGGAATGAACTCCCTATGCCTAAGCCCACCCATGAAACGGGCGCGCGGGGGCTCAACCGATCGAAGAGGCAAAATGCGCAAGCCAGGGATCGACCCGATCCCCCTTGCGTGCTACCGATCCTGCTACCACAACCCTCTATCCTGTTCGATCTTAGACTGGGAATGAACTCCGTATGCTTAGACTAGGGATGAACTCCGTATGCCTAAGTCAACCCATGAAACAAGCGTGCGGACGTTCAGCCGACCAGAGAGAAAAGATGCGTAAGCCGAGGATCGAACGGGTGGTAGGTGGGTTCAAGCACATCTTCATATTTTTGTCGTGCCAATGCCATTTTTATGGCTTGTAAATTCATACAATGGTCCCCTAAGCCTTCATGTGAAGTTTTATGGCAAGACAACCCGTTTTGCTGTTAAGGATTTTTTAAAATTTTTTTAGAAAGGGTTTTGTCCCCAAATTTGGTAGAGGTGATCCTTGTATTTTTGTTGGCATGCACAAAATAATTCAGCTAAGGACTCGAAGTGGAGAAGATTTTGTGAGCATTTGAAAAAAGTGTCCCAATTTCATACACTGTAATGGCTACTGGCAGCAAACCTATAAAATCTCAAATGCTCTTTAAAGGGGTGTGAGTTCTCGAGGTTTGATGAGGGATAGGGGGCCAATATAAGAGCCAAGTACTAGCACCCATCGCACATCATGTGCGGACACCCCTCGGCCCCCCAATCGTCGAAACCCCTAATGTCGCCGGTTTGGCTCTCCGACGATGCTCTAGCGATGCTTCGGTGATGGTGCCCCGGGCAAAAACAATGCTGCTCCAACACATGCCCGAGCCTAGCATGTGCATCGTGGCTCAAAATCTTAGACTGGGAATGAACTTCATATGCTTAGACATGGAATGAACTCCGTATGCCTAAGCCAACCTACGAAACGAGCATGCGGGCGCTCAGTCGGCCAGAGAGATGGAATGCTCAAGCTGAGGATCGGTTCGGTCCCCCTTATGTGCTGTCGATCCTACTACCGCAACCTTCGGTCCAGTCTTATCTTAGACTGAGAATGAGCTCCGTATGCTTAGACTGGGGATGAACTCCGTATGCCTAAGTCAACCCATGAAGCGAGCGTACGGGCGCTCAGTTGGTCAGAGAGGCTGACCGAAGAGGAATAGTACGTAAGTCGAGGATCAGCCTGGTCCCCCTCTATGGGCTGTCGATCCCGCTGTCAGTCCTGCTACCACAACCTTCGGTCTGATAGGGCTTAGACATGGAATGAACTCCCTATGCCTAAGCAAACCCATAAAACGGACATGCGAGCACTCAGCCGGTCGGAGAGGCAGAATGCGCAAGCCGAGGATCGACCAGATCGCCCCTGCGTGCTGTCGATCCTGTTGTCGCAACCCTCGGTCCGGTCTGATCTTAGACTAGGAATGAACTCCGTATGCTTAGACTGGGGATGAACTCCGTATGTCTAAGTCAACCCACGAAACGAGCGTTCGAGCGCTCAACCGACTGGAAAGGTAGATTGCACAAGCGGGGATCGACCCGATCCCCCCTGCATGCTGTCGATCCTGCTGTTGGTATTGCTACTGCAACCCTCGATCCGGTCTGATCTTAGACAGGGAATTAACTCCGTATGCTTAGACATGGAATGAACTTCGTATGCCTAAGCCAACACACAAAACGAGCGTGCGGGCGCTCAGTCGACTGGAGAGGTAGAATGCCCAAGCTGAGGACCGACCCAGTCCCCCCTATGTGCTGTCGATCCTGCTACCGCAACCCTCGGTCCTGTCTGATCTTAGATTGGGAATGAACTCCGTATGCTTAAGTCAACCCACAAAATGAGTGCGCGGGCACTGAGCCGGCCGAAAAGGCATAATGAGCAAGTCGGGGATCGGCTCGGTCACCTTCTGCGTGCTGCCAGTCCTGGTGCCACAACCCTCAGTTCGGCTGGGGCTTAGACATGGAATGAACTCCCTATGCCTAAGCCAACCCACAAAATGGGCATGCGGGCACTCAACCGACTGGAGAGGTAGAATGCGCAAGCCGGGGATAGGCTTAGTCCCCCCTGCGTGCTATCGATCCTAGTACCGCAACCCTCGATCCAGTTTGATCTTAGACTGGGGATGAACTCCATATGCTTAGATTGGGGATGAACTTCGTATGCCTAAGTCAACCCACGAAATGAGCATTCGGGCGCTCAGCCGAAGAGAGAGGCAGGATGCGTAAGCTGGGGATCGAACGGGTGGTAGGTGGGTTCGAGCACATCTTCATATTTTTGCCATGCCAATGCCATTTTTATGGCTTGTAAATTCATACAATGGTCCCCTAAGCCTTCATGTGAAGTTTCGTGGCAAGACAACCGTTTTGTATTTTTCACAAATTTTGAAACTTTTTACGGTTCAAGATTTTTGAAAATTTTTTTAGAAAGTATTTTCTCCCCAAATTTAGTAGAGGTGATCCTTGTATTTTTGTTGGCATGCACAAAAATATTCAGCTAAAAACTCGAAGTGGAGAAGATTTTGTGACCGTTTGAAATAAGTGTCCCCATTTCAGACACTTTAATGGCTACTGGCAGCAAACCTATAAAATCTCAAATGCTCTTTAAGGGGGTGTGAGTTCTCAAGGTTTGTTGAGGGATAGGGGGCAATATAATGGCCAAGTACCAGCAACCATCGCACATCATGTGTGCACACCCCCCGGCCCCCAATTGTCGGAACCCCTAATGTCGCCGGTTAGGCTCTCCGGCGATGCTCCGACGATGGTGCCCTGGGCGAAAAAAATGTGGCACCAGCACATGCCCGAGCCTAGCATGTGCACCGTGGCTCAAAATCTTAGACTAGGAATGAACTCCGTATCCTTAGACATGGAATGAACTCCGTACGCCTAAGCCAACCCACGAAATGAGCGTGCGGGAGCTCAACCAGCCGAAGAGGCAGAATGCGCAAGCTGGGGATCAACCCGATCCCCCCATGTGCTGTCGATCCTGCTGTCGCAACCCTTGGTCCGGTTTGATCTTAGACTTGGAATGAACTCCGTATGCTTAGACTGGGGATGAACTCCGCATGCCTAAGTCAACCCACAAAATGAGCATGCGGGCGCTGAGTTGACCGAAGAGGCATAATGCGCAAGCCAGGGATCGGCCCGGTCCCCCTCTGTGTGCTGCTGGTCCTACTACCAGAACCCTCAGTCTGACAAGGGCTTAGACATGGAATGAACTCCCTATGCCTAAGCCAACCCACGAGACGGGCGTGCGAGCGCTCAGCTGGCCGGAGAGGCAGAATGTGCAAGTCGGGGATCGGCCCGGTCCCCCCTTGCGTGCTGTAGATCCTGTTGCGGGTCCTACGATCACAACCCTCAGTCCGATCCAATCTTAGACTAGGAATGAACCCCGTATGCTTAGACATGGAACAAATTCTGTATGCCTAAGCCAACCCACGAAACGAGCATGCCGGCACACAGTCGGCCGGAGAGGTAGAATGCGCAAGCCAGGGATCGACCTGATCCCCCCTTGCGTGCTGTCGATCCTACTACTGCAACCCTTGGTCTGGTCTGATCTTAGACTATGAATAAACTCTGTATGCCTAAGTCAACCCACGAAACGAGCGTGCGGGCACTGAGCCAGTCGAAGAGGCATAATGCGCAAGCTGGGGATCGGCCCGATCCCCCTCTGCGTGCTATCAGTCCTGCTGCCACAACCCTCGGTCCGGCTAGGGCTTAGATATGGAATGAACTCCCTATGCCTAAGCCAACCCATGAAACGGGCGTGCGGGCACTTGGCCGATCGAAGAGGCACAATTCGCAAGCATGCGATCAGCCCGGCCCCCCTTACGTGCTACCGATCCTGTTACTGGTCTTGCTACTGCAACCCTCAGTCCAGTTCGATCTTAGACTGGGAATGAACTCTGTATGCTTAGGCATGGAATGAACTCTGTATGCCTAAGCCAACCTATAAAACAAGCGTGCAGGCGCTCAACCAACCGAAGAGGTAGAATGCGTAAGTTGGGGACCAGTCCGATCCCCCTTGCGTGCTGTCGATCTTGCTGCCGCAACCATCAGTCTGGTCTAATCTTAGACTGGGAATGAACTTTGTATGCCTAAGCCAACCCATGAAACGAGCGTGCGGGCACTGAGCCGATCGAAAAGGCATAATGCACAAGTCGGGGAATGACTCGGTCCCCCTCTGCGTGCTGTCGATCCTGCTACCACAACCCTCAGTCCACCTGGGGCTTAGACATGGAATGAACTCCCTATGCCTAAGCCAACCCATGAAATGGTCGTGCGGGCGCTCAGCCGGTCGGAGAGGCAGAATGCATAAGCCGAGGATCGGCCCGATCCCCCCTGCATGCTTTCGATCCTGCTGTCACAACCCTCGATCCGATCTGATCTTAGATTGGGAATGAACTCCGTATGTTTAGACTGGGGATTAACTTCGTATGCCTAAGTCAACCCATGAAATGAGCGTGCGGGCGCTCAGCCGACCGGAGAGGCCGATCGGGGAGGCAGAATGCGTAAACCAGGGATCAGCCCAGTCCCTTCCTACATGCTGTCGATCCTGCTGCTGGTCCTACTGCCACAACCCTCGGTCCGGTTCGATCTTAGACTGGGAATAAACTCCGTATGCCTAAGTCAACCCATGAAACAAGCGTGCGGGTGCTGAGCCGGCCGAAGAGGCATAATGTGCAAGTCGCGGATCGGCCCGATCCCCCTCTGCGTGCTGCCGGTCCTGCTGCCACAACCCTCGATCCAGATGGGACTTAGACTTGCAATGAACTCCCTATGCCTAAGCCAACCCATGAAATGGGCGTGCGGGCGCTCAGCCGACCAGAGAGGCAGAATGCGCAAGCTGGGTATCGACCCGATCCCCCCTACGTGCTGTTGATCGTGTTACCGTAACCTTTGATCCGGTTCGATCTTAGACTAGGAATGAACTCCGTATGCTTAGACTGGGAATGAACTCTGTATGCCCAAGCCAGCCAATGAAACGGGCATGTGGGCGTTCAGCCAGTCGGAGACATAGACTACTGGGCTTTGAACAAATTGACCATTAAGAACAAGTACCCTATCCCACTCATTGCGGACTTGTTCGATCAACTTGGGAGCACAAGGTGGTTCACCAAGCTGGATTTGAGGTCAGGCTACTATCAAGTCAGGATCACGGAGAGAGATGAGCCAAAGATAGCATGTGTCACTCGGTATGGTTCGTATGAGTTCTTGGTGATGCCTTTCGGACTCACGAACGCCCCAGCAACATTCTACACCCTTATGAATAAGGTACTTCAGTCATTCCTTGATCGATTTGTTGTGGTTTATTTGGATGACATTGTGATCTACAGCCAGACTTTGGGAGAGCATGTAGACCACTTTAGATAGGTGTTCAAGGTGTTGCGGGTGCACAAGCTGTTTGTCAATAGGGAGAAGTGCTCATTCGCCCAGCAGGAGATCCCATTCCTTAGCCACATAGTGGGAGGTGGCAGGATACGCATGGATGAAGGCAAGATACACACCATCCTGGAGTGGCAACCGCCAGCCAAGGTCACTGAGTTGAGATCATTCCTTGGGCTGGTCAACTACTACAGGCGCTTCATCAAAGTCACTCAACAATAGCCACACCATTGACTGACTTGCTCAACAAAAGGGAAAGCATGGGAGTGGAGCGCAGGGTGCCAGGAAGCCTTTGACAGGTTGAAGCAAGCTGTGAATGAGGAGCCAGTCTTGGCCTTGCCAGACCATGCCAAGCTGTATGAGGTGCATACGGATGCATCAGACTTTGCCATATGGGGCGTGTTGATGTAGGAGGGACATCCAGTCACGTTTGAGAGGAAGCTGAACGAGACTGAGCACAAGTACATGGTCCAAGAGAAGGAGATTACTGCAGTGGTGTACTGCTTGTGCACTTGGTGCCATTACCTGTTGGGCTCGAGGTTCATGCTTAGGGCGGACAATGTGGCAACCAGCTACTTTCAGACGTAGAAGAAGCTATCCCCCAAGCAGGCAAGATGGTAAGATTTTTTTACGAAATTTGATTTTTAGATGGAGTACAAGCCAGGGTGGGTGAACCTAGTGGTAGACGCCCTGAGCAGGAAGGCTAACCTTGCTGCCATTAGCCAACCAAAGGGGTCACTGGTGCCATGCATCAAGGAGGGACTTGTGCATGATCCTATAGCCAAGGCTTTGATAGAGTACGCCCAGCAATGTAAGACTAGGCGATTTTGGTTGTAGGATGGCTTGCTGTACACCAGGAGAAGTAGACTGTTTGTGTCGTAGCACAAGAAGCTTGGTAAGGAAGTTTTGCAAGAATGCCATGATTCAAGGTGGGCTAGACACCCAGGAGTGAGCCGTACCTTAGCGTTGATCGAGGATCAGTACTACTGGCTGCACATGAGGGATGATGTGGAGGCCTATGTGAAGACTTGTCTTGTGTGCCAACAGGACAAGGTGGAGCTCAAGAAACCAAGCGGTCTCTTAGAGCCATTGCCAGTGCCAGAGCGACCATGGGAGAGTGTTTCTCTGGACTTTATAATCGGCCTACCCAAAGCAAAAGGGTTTGGAAGCATCATGGTAGTGGTGGACAGGTTTTCCAAATATAGAATCTTCATTCCAGTAACCAAGGAGTGCCCAGCCGAAGAAGTAGCTCGATTGTTCCTGAGTACTGGAGAGTGTCGAGGACCATTGTTAGTGATCGGGACAGGCATTTCACGGGCAGGTTCTGGACTAAGTTGTTCAAGCTGTTGGGGTCAGACTTGAACTTTTCCACCAGCATGCATCCACAGACCGATGGGCAGACAGAACCAGTGAATGGACTATTGGAGGTCTACCTCAGGCACTATGTGAGTGCCACACAAAGGGACTGGCCAAAGCTGCTAAATACTGCGTAGTTTTCCTACAACTTGCGAAGGAGCGAGGCAACGAACCAAAGCCCATTTGAGGTTGTGATAGGGCAACAACCACTAACACCTGAATCGATTGCTACAGGTTATACAGGGTTGAATCCAGCAGCATACAAGTTTGCCAAGGTATGGCAGAAGCAAACTGACTTGGCCAGAGTTTGTCTACACAAGGCAGCCAAGAGGTCAAAGAAGTGGGCAGACCAGAATAGGCGAGACGTGCAGTTCCAAGTTGGAGACTTGGTATTGGTGAAGCTGTATCCCATTGTGCGCCATAGGGGGCTGCACAAAGGCCTAGTCCAGAGGTATGAGGGACCTTTCTAAGTAGTCAAAAGGGTAGGCAAGGTTGCCTACAAGCTGGATATGCCACCTAAGCTGAGGGTACACCCGGTGTTCCATGTGAGCATGCTCAAGCCGTTCCATAAGGATGAGGGAGATCTAGGACGGGCAGAGTCAAAGCGTGTGCCATTGGGGGTAAGGGCCTCATATAAGAAGGAGGTCCACAGCATCATAGCTGATCGGGAGGTGAGACAAAAGAACTATCAGCCAAGACAAGAGTACTTAGTACGCTAGAAGGGACTTTCAGACAGTGAGGTGAGCTGGGAACCAGCAGATGACTTATGGTAGTTTGGGGACTAGATCAGGTAGTACCATGCAGAAGATGCAATGAAGGCATTGTGCAATCTGGTGGGGGAGAATTTCATGCCCTAGGCAGGCACACCAGGAGCATCAGGCGCACCAGCAGGTGAGCTAGAGGTTGAGGCCCGCAGACCAGGCGTACTGGCGGGTATCTACATGCAAAGCCTAGCAAACGAGTTCAGAACGCTCGCCTAACTTGCAGGCCAAACTGTCAGACCAAGGCCTAGCATAAAAGCTGCCCGCACCACATCCAGAGGGGCCCAAGGTGCTGGACACGCAAGGGAAGCTTCTGGAAGTAGGCAGGATCCGCAGCAGCATCCTAGTAGATTTGGTTGACGCTGAAAATCAGGAGTTAGCATCCTGATTGATTGTAATCTATATAATCCCATGATTTTAGCCTTTATTCTAGGGATATTGCCATTAAGTGTAAGCTGGAGCCTCAACTATAAATAGAGGGCTGCTCTTCCCTCATTTGTACACCATCAAACACTTCTGTTTCAGTGAATACAAGAGCATTTCCAGAATTCTGCCTTCTTATCCCGTTTCTCTTTAACTTGCGTAATCAACCCTTCCTGTTGATCTAGTGCTCGTACGATTGTGTTTTAGGCTGACTTAGGCATAAAGGAGGAGATTCCAAGCCTAAGGTCGCACGGTTTCTGAGTCTAAGGTCGGAGCCTGTGACACAAGTACCAGCACCCATCGCACATCATGTACACACAGCCACCGGCCCCCCCAATCGCCGGAACCCCCAATGCCGCCGATTCGACTCTTCAGTGATGCTCCAACGATGCTCCGACGATGGTGCCTCGAGCGAAAAAAAAAGCGACACCAGTACATGCTCGAGCCTAGCATGTGCACCGTGGCTCAAAATCTTAGACTGGGAATGAACTCCGTATGCTTAGACATGGAATGAACTCCATATGCCTAAGCCAACCCATGAAACGAGCATGCGGGTGCTCAACCGGCCAGAGAGGTAGAATGCGCAAGTCGGGGATCGGCTCGATCCCCCCTGCGTGCTATCGGTCCTACTACTAGTCTCGCTACCATAACTCTCAGTCCAATCTGATCTTAGACCGAGAATGTACTCCGTATGCTTAGACTAGGGATGAACTTTGTATGCCTAAGTCAACCCATGAAACGAGCATGCGGGTGCTCAGCCGATCGAAAAGACTGGCCGAAGAGGCATAATGCGCAAGTCGGGGATTAGCTCTGTCCCCCTCCGCATGCTACTGATCCCATTGCCGGTCCTACTACCACAACCCTCGATCCGGCTGGGCCTTAGACATGGAATAAACTCTGTATGCCTAAGCCAACCCATGAAATGCACGTGCAGGTGCCCAACCGATCGAAGAGGTAGAATGCGCAAGCCGTGGATCGGCCCAGTCCCCCCTGCATGTTGTCGATCTTGTGTTGGTCCTGCTGCTGCAACCCTTGGTTCGGTCTGATCTTAGACTGGGAATGAACTCCGTATGCTTAGACATGGAATGAACTCCATATGCTTAGACATGGAATGAACTCCGTATGCCTAAGCCAACCCATGAAACGAGTGTGGAGGCGCTCAGCCAGCCAGAGAGGCAGAATGCGCAAGCTGAGAACCGACCTAGTCCCCTCCTGCATGCTGTCAATCCTACTACCGCAACCCTTGGTCCAGTCTGATCTTAGACTGGGAATGAACTTCGTATGCCTAAGTGAACCCATGAAATGAGCGTGCGGGCATTGAGCTGACCGAAGAGGCATAATGCATAAGCCGAAGATCGACCTGGTCCCCTTCTGTGTGCTACTGGTCCCGCTACCACAACCTTTGGCCCAGCTGGGGCTTAGACAAGGAATGAACTCCCTATGCCTAAGCCAACCCACGAAATGCACATGCGGGTGCTCAGCCTGTCGGACAGGCAGAATAAGCAAGCCGGGGATCGACCCGGTCCCCCTTGGGTGCTATCGATCTTGCTGTCGCAACCCTCAATCCGGTCCAATCTTAGACTGGGAATGAACTCCGTATGCTTAGACTAGGGATGAACTCCGTATGCCTAAGTCAACCCACGAAACGAGCGTACGAGCGCTCAGCCGACAAGAAAGGCAGGATGCGTAAGCCGGGGATTGAATAGGTGGTAGGTGGGGTCAAGCACATCTTTATATTTCTGCTGTGCCAATGCAATTTTTATGGCTTGTAAATTCATACAATGGTCACCTAAGCCTTCATGTGAAGTTTCGTGGCAAGACGACCCGTTTTTTATTTTTCATGATTTTTAAAACATTTTATGGTTCAGGATTTTTTAAAATTTTTTTAGAAAGAGTTTTGTCCCCAAATTTGGTAGAGGTGATCCATGTATTTTTTTTGGCATGCAAAAAAAAAATTTGGCTAAAAACTCGAAGTGGAGAAGATTTTGTGACCGTTTGAAAAAAGTGTCCCCATTTTAGACACTTTAATGGCTACTGGCAGCAAACCTATAAAATCTCAAATGCTCTTTAAGGGGGTGTGAGTTCTTAAGGTTTGATGAGGGATAGGGGGCCAATATAAGGGCCAAGTACCACCACCCATCGCACATCATGTGCGCACACCCCCCAGCCCCCTAATCGTCGGAACCCCCAATGCCGTCGATTAGGCTCTCCGACGATGCTCCGACGATGCTGCCCCGGGCAAAAAAAATGTGGCACCAGTACATGCCCGAGCCCAGCATGTGCACCGTGGCTCAAAATCTTAGACTGGGAATGAACTCCGTATGCTTAGACATGGAATGAACTCCGTATGCCTAACCGAACCCACGAAACGACTGTGCGGGTGCTCAACCGACCGGAGAGGCAAAATGTGCAAGCCAGGGATCGACCTGGTCCTCGCCTGTGTGCTGTCGATCCTACTACCACAACCCTTGATCTGGTCCAATCTTAGACTGGGAATGAACCCCGTATGCATAAGTCAACCCACGAAATGAGTGTGCGGGCGCTGAGCCAGTTGAAGAGGCATAATGCGCAAGCCGGGGATCAGCCAATTCCCCTCTGCGTGCCGTTGGTCCCGCTACCATAGCCCTCGATTTGACTGGGGCTTAGACATGGAATGAACTCCTTATGCCTAAGCCAACCCACAAAATGGACGTGCGGGCACTCAACCGACCGGAGCGGCAGAATGCACAAGCCGAGGATTAACTTGGTCCCACTTGCATGTTGTCGATCCTACTGTCACAACCCTCGGTCCGGTCCGATCTTAGACTGGGAATGAACTCCATATGGTTAGACTGGGGATGAACTCCGTATGCTTAAGCCAACCCATGAAACGAGCATGCGGGCGCTCAGCCGGCCAGAGAGGCATAATGCACAAGCTGGGGATCAACCCGATCCCCCTCTACGTGCTGTTGATCCCACTGTTGGTCCTACTACCACGACCCTCAATCCGGTTGGGGCTTAGACATGGAATGAACTTTGTATGCCTAAACCAAAGCATGAAACGAGTGTGCGGGCGCTCAACCGGTCGGAGAGGCGGAATGCACAAGTCGGGGATCGATTCGGTCCGCTCTGCGTGCTGCCGATCCTGCTGCTGGTCCTGCTACAGCAACCCTCAGTCTAGTCTGAACTTAGACTGGGAATGAACTTTGTACACTTAGACATGGAATGAACTCTGTATGCCTAAGCCAACCCACAAAACGAGCGTGCAGGTGTTCAGTCAGTCGGAGAGGCAGAATGCGCAAGTCAGGGACCGGCCCGATCCCCCCTACGTCCTGGGGATCTTACTGCAGCAACCCTCGATCCGGTCTGATCTTAGACTGGGAATGAAGTCTGTATGCTTAGACTGGGGATGAACTTCATATGCCTAAGTCAACCCACGAATCGAACGTGCGGGCGCTCAGCCGGCTGGAGAGGCCGGCCGAAAAGGCAAAATGCATAAGCTGTGGATCGGCCTGATCCCCCCTGCGTGCTGTCAATCCTACTGCTGGTCCTGTTGCCACAACCCTCAGTCCGATCCAATCTTAGATTGGGAATGAACTTCGTATGCTTAGACATGGAATGAACTCCGTATGCATAAGCCAATCCATGAAACGAGCGTATGGGCACTCAGTCGATCGAAAAGGCAGAATGCCCAAGCCGGGGACCGGCTCGGTACCCCCTGCGTGCTGTCGATCCTGCTGTTGCAACCCTCAGTCCAGTCTGATCTTAGACTAAGAATGAACTCCATCTGCCTAAGTCAACCCACGAAATGAGCGTACGGGCATTGACCCGGTCGGAGAGTTATAATGCGCAAGCCGAGGATCAGCTCAATCCCCTTCTACGTACTGTCGGTCCGGCTGCCACAACCCTCAGTTCGGCTGGGGCTTAGACATGGAATGAACTCCCTATGCCTAAGCCAACCCATGAAATGGGCGTGCGGGCACTCAGCCGACCGGAGAGGTAGAATGAACAAGCTAGGGATAGGCCCGGTCCCCCCTGCGTGCTGCCGATCTTGCTGCCATAACCTTTGGTCCAGTTCGATCTTAGATTGGGAATGAACTCCATATGCTTAGACTGGGGATGAACTCTGTATGCCTAAGTGAACCCATGAAACAAGCGTACGGGGGCTCAGTCAGTCAGAGAGGCTGATCAGAGAAGTACAATGTACAAGCTGAGGATCGGCTCGGTCCCCTCTTACGTGCTACCGATCTTACTGCTGGTCCTGCTATCGTAACCCTCAGTCCAGTCTGATCTTAGACTGGGAATGAACTTTGTATGCTTACACATGGAATGTACTTCGTATGCCTAAGCCAACCCATGAACCAAGCGTACGAGCGCTCAGCTAGCAGAAAAGGCAGAATGCGTAAGCCGAGGACCAGCCCGATCCCCCCTGCGTGCTATCGATCTTGCTGTCGTAACCCTCGATCCGATCCGATCTTAGACTGGGAATGAACTCCGTATGCCTAAGTCAACCCACAAAACGAGCGTTCGGGCCCTGAGCCAGCCGAAGAGGCATAATGCACAAGTCAAGGATCGGCCCAGTCCCACTTTGCATGCTGCCGGTCCTGCTGCCATAACCATCGGTCCGGCTGGGGCTTAGACATGGAATGAACTCCCTATGCCTAAGCCAACCCATGAAACGGGCGTACGGGCACTCAGTCGGTCAGAGAGGCAGAATGCGCAAGTCGGGGATCATTCGGGTCCCTCTTATGTGCTATCGATCCTGCTGTCGCAACCCTCGGTACGGTTCGATCTTAGACTGGGAATGAACTCCGTATGCTTAGACTGGGGATGAACTCCGTATGCCTAAGTCAACCCACGAAACGAGCGTACGGGGGCTCAGCTAGCCGGAGAGGCCGACCGGAGAGGCATAATGTGCAAGTCAGGGATCAGCCTAGTCCCCTTCTATGTGCTGCTGATCCCGCTATCGGTCTTATTGCCACCACCCTCGGTCTGGCTGGGGCTTAGACATGGAATGAACTCCGTATGCCTAAGCCAACCCACGAAACGAGCGTACGAGCGCTCAGTTGACTGGAGAGGTAGAATGCGAAAGCCGGGGATCAGCCCGGTCCCCTCTTGCGTGCTACCAATCCTGCTGTTGGTCCTACTGCCGCAACCCTCAATCTGGTTTGATCTTAGACTGGGAATGAACTTTGTATGCTTAGACATGGAATGAACTTCGTATGCCTAAGCCAACCCATGAAACGAGCGTGCGAGCGCTCAATCGATCGAAAAGATAGAATGCATAAGCCGAGGACCTTCCTGATCACCCCCTGTGTGCTATCGATCTTGCTGCCATGACCCTTGGTCCGGTCCAATGTTAGACTGGGAATGAACCCCGTATGCCTAAGTCAACCCACGAAATGAGCGTGCAGGCGCTAAGCTGACCGGAAAGGCATAATGCGCAAGCCGAGGATTGACCCAGTCACCTTCTGTGTGCTATCGGTACCGCTACCACAACCCTCAGTCCAACTGGGGCTTAGACATGGAATGAACTCCCTATGCCTGAGCCAACCCATGAAATAGGCGTGCGGGCGCTCAGCCGGTCGGAGAGGTAGAATGTGCAAGTTAGGGATCGGCCGGGTCCCCCCTGCGTGCTGTCGATTCTGCTGTCGCAACCCTCAGTCCGATCCGATCTTAGACTGGGAAAGAACTTCATATGCTTAGACTGGGGATGAACTCCGTATGCCTAAGTCAACCCACGAAACGAGCGTGCGAGCGCTCAGCTGACCAGAGAGGCAGGATGCGTAAGCCGGGGATTGAACAGGTGGTAGGTGGGTTCAAGCACATCTTCATATTTCTGCTGTGCCAATGCCATTTTTATAGCTTGTAAAATAATACAATGGTCCCCTAAGCCTTCATGTGAAGTTTCGTGGCAAGATGACCCATTTTCTATTTTTCACGATTTTTGAAACATTTTACGGTTCAGGATTTTTTAAAATTTTTTTAGAAAGATTTTTGTCGCCAAATTTGGTAGAGGTAATCCCTGTATTTTTGTTGGCATGCACAAAAAAATTCAGCTAAAAACTCGAAGTGGAGAAGATTTTGTGACCGTTTGAAAAAAGTGTCCCCATTTCAGACACTTTAATGGCTACTAGAAGCAAACCTATAAAATCTCAAATGCTCTTTACAGGGGTGTGAGTTCTTGAGGTTTGATGAGGGATAGGGGGCCAATATAAAGGCAAAGTACCAGCACCCATCGCACATCATGTGCGCACCCCCTCGGCCCCCAATCGTCGGAACCTCCAATGCAGTCGGTTAGGCTCTCCGGTGATACTCTGGCAATGCTCTGACAATGGTGCCCTGGGCGAAAAAAATGCGGCACCAGCACATGCTTGAGCCCAACATGTGCACCGTGGCTCAAAATTTTAGACTAGGATGAACTCCGTATGCTTAGACATGGAATGAACTCCGTATGCCTAAGCCAACCCACAAAACGAGCGTGCGGTCGCTCAGCCAGCAGGAGAGGTAGAATGCGCAAGCCAGGGATCAACCCGGTCCCCCTCTGCATGTTGTCGATCCCACTGCCATAACCCTCAGTTCGGCTGGGGCTTAGACATGGAATGACTCCCTGTGCCTAAGCCAACCAACGACGTGCGGGTGCTCAGCCGAACAGAGAGGCAGAATGCGCAAGTAGAGGATCAGCCATGTCCCCCCTGCGTGCTACCAATCCTGCTACCGCAACCCTCGATCTGGTTTGATCTTAGATTGGGAATGAACTTCGTATGCTTAGACTGGGGATGAACTCCGTATGCTTAAGTCAACACACAAAACGAGCGTGTGGGCGCTCAGCTGGCCAGAGAGGTTGACCGGAAAGGAGAATGCGCAAGTCAGGGATCAGCCCGGTCCCCCCTATGCGTTATCGATCCTGCTGTTAGTCCTGCTCCTGTAAACCTCGATCCAATCCAATCTTAGATTGGGAATGAACTCCGTATGCTTAGACATGGAATGAAGTCCGTATGCCTAGCCAACCCACAAAATGAACGTGTGGGCACTCAACCGGCCAAAGAGGCAAAGTGCGTAAGTCAGGGACCGGCCTGGTCCCCCCTATGTGCTATCGATCTTGCTACCGCAACCCTAGGTCTGGTCCTATTTAGACTGGGATCGAACTCTGTATGCCTAAGTTAACCCACGAAACGAGCGCTCAGGAGCTAAGCTGGCCGGAGGGGCATAATGCGCAAGTCGGGGACCGTCCCGGTCCCCTTCTGTGTGCTATCGGTCCCGCTACCACAACCCTTGGTCCGGCTGGGGCTTAGGCATGGAATGAACTCCCTATGCCTAAGCCAACCCACGAAGTGGGCGTGCGTGCACTCAGCCGGCCAGAGAGGCAGAATGCGCAAGCCAGGGACCAGCCTGGTCCCCCCTACACGCTATCGATCCTACTGTCGTAACCGTCGATCTAGTCTGATCTTAGATTGGGAATGAACTTCGTATGTTTAGATTGGGGATGAACTCCGTATGTCTAAGTCAACCCACGAAATGAGCGTGCAGGCACTCAGTCGACTGGAGAGGTCGGTCGGAGAGGCATAATGTGCAAGCCAGGGATCAGCCCGATCCCCCTCTACGTGCTGCCGATCCTACTGCTAGTCTTACTACCACAACCCTCGGTCCGACTGGGGTTTAGACATGGAATGAACTTCGTATGCCTAAGCCAACCTATGAAATGAGTGTACGGGTGCTCAGCCGGCCGGAGAGGCAGAATGTGCAAGCCGGGGATCGGTCGGTCCCCCTAACATGCTGTCAATCCTGCTACTAGTCCTGCTACCACAACCCTCGGTCCGGTCCGATCTTAGACTGGGAATGAACTCTGTATGCTTAGACATGGAATGAACTCCGTATGCCTAAGCCAACCAATGAAACGAGTGTCAGGGCACACAACCGACCGAAGAGGTAGAATGCGCAAGCCAGGGATCGACCCAGTCCCCCCTACGTGTTGTCGATCCTGCGGCTGCAACCCTCAGCTTGGGCCAATCTTAGACTGGGAATGAACTCTGTATGCCCAAGTCAACCCATGAAACGAGCGTCTAGGCACTGAGCAGGCTGGAGAGGCACAATACGCAAGCCAAGGATCGGCCCGGTCCCCCTTTGCATGCTACCAGTCCCGCTGCCATAACCCTCGATCCGACTGGAGCGTACGGGCGCTCAGCCGATCGGAGAGGCATAATACGCAAGCCGGGGATCAGCCCAGTCCCCTCTGCATGCTACCGATCTTGTTATCGCAACCCTCGGTCCGGTCTGATCTTAGACTGGGAATGAACTCCGTATGCTTAGACTGGAGGTAAGCTCTGTATGCCTAAGCCAACCCATGAAACGAGCGTGCGGGCGCTTAGCCGACCGGAGAGGCAAAATGTGCAAGCCAGGGACTGGCTCGGTCCCTCCTACGTGCTGTCGATCCTATTGCCGCAACCCTCGGTCCGGTCTGATCTTAGACTGGGAATGAACTCTGTATGCTGAAGTCAACCCATTAAATGAGCGTTCGGGTGCTGAGCTGACTGGAGAGGCATAATGCTCAAGTCGAGGATCGATCTGATCCCCCTCTGCGTGCTGTCGATCCCGTTATGATAACCCTCGGTCTAGTTGGGGCTTAGACATGGAATGAACTCCCTATGCCTAAGCCAACCCACCAAACGGGCGTGCGGGTGCCCAGCCATCCGGAGAGGTAGAATGCGCAAGCCTGGGATCGGCCCGGTCCCCCCTGCGTGCTATCGATCCTGCTATCGCAACCTTCGATCTGGTCTGATCTTAGACTGGGTATGAACTCCATATGCTTAGACTGGGGATGAACTTCGTATACCTAAGTCAACCAATGAAACGAGCGTGCGGGCGTTCAGTCGACCGAAAAGGCCCGTTAGAGAGGCATAATGCACAAGCCGGGAATTAGCCCAGGCCCCCTTTGCATGTTGTCGATCTCGCTGCCAGTCCTACTACCACAACCCTCGGTTCAACTGGGGCTTAGACATGGAATGAACTCTGTATGCCTAACTCAACCCACGAAATGAGCGTGCGGATGCTCAGCCGATCGGAGAGATAGAATGTGCAAGCCGAGGATCGACCCAGTCCCCCCTACGTGCTATCAATCCTGCTGCTACAACCCTCAGTCCGATCTGATCTTAGACTAGGAATGAACTCCGTATGGTTAGACTAGGGATGAACTCCGTATGCCTAAGTCAACCCACAAAACGAGTGTGCGGACACTAAGCCGACCAGAGAGGCAGGATGCGCAAGCTGGGGATCGAACAGGTGGTAGGTGGGTTCAAGCAGATCTTCATATTTCTACCATGCCAATGCCATTTTTATGGCTTGTAAATTCATACAATGGTCCCCTATGCCTCCATGTGAAGTTTCGTGGCAACACGACCCGTTTTTTATTTTTCATGATTTTTGAAACTTTTTATGGTTCAGGATTTTTTAAAATTCTTTTAGAAAGAGTTTTGTCCCCAAATTTGGTAGAGGTGATCCTTATATTTTTGTTGCCATGCACAAACAAATTCAGCTAAAAACTCGAAGTGGAGAAGATTTTGTGACCATTTGAAAAAAGTGCCCCCATTTCAGACACTTTAATGGCTACTAGTAGCAAACCTATAAAATCTCAAATGCTCTTTAAAGGGGTGTGAGTTCTTGAGGTTTGATGAGGGATAGGGGGCCAACATAAGGGCCAAGTACCAGCACCCATCACACATCATGTGCGTACACCCCTCCGGGCCCCCCAATCGTCGAAACCTCCAGTGCCGTTGGTTAGGCTCTCCAATGATGGTGAGGCGATGGTGCCTCGGGCGAAAAAAATGTGGCACCAACACATGCCCGAGCCCAGCATGTGCACCGTGGATCAAACTCTTAGACTGGGAATGAACTCTGTATGCTTATACATGGAATGAACTTCGTATGCCTAAGCCAACCCACGAAACGAGCGTGCGGGTGCTCAGCCGGTCGGAGAGGTAGAATGCCCAAGCTGGGGATTGGCCCAGTCCCCCTCAGCATGCTGTCAGTCCTGCTGCCACAACCCTCGGTCCGACTGGGGCTTAGACATGGAATGAACTCCCGATGCCCAAGCTAACCCATGAAACGGGCGTGCGGGCTCTCAGCCGGCCAGAGAGGCAAAATGAGCAAGCTGGGGATGGCCCGGTCCCCCCTACGTGCTATCGATCCTGCTACCGTAACCCTTGGTCTGGTTTGATCTTAGACTAGGAATGAACTTCGTATGCTTAGACTGAGGATCAACTCCGTATGCCTAAGTAAACCCACGAAACGAGCGTGCGGCTGCTCAGCCGACCGGAAAGGTAGAATGCACAAGTCAGGGATCGACCCAGTCCCCCCTACGTGCTATCGATCCTACTACTGGTCCTACTACAGCAACCCTCGGTCCGGTCTGATCTTAGACTGGGAATGAACTCTGTATGCTTAGACAAGGAATGCCTAAGCCAACCCATGAAATGAGCGTGTGGATGCTCAGCCAGCCAGAGAGGCAGAATGAGTAAGCCGGGGATAGGCCCGGTCCCCCCTGTGTGCTGTCAATCCTGCTGCCGCAACCCTCGGTTTGGTCCAATCTTAGACTGGGAATGAACTCCATATGCCTAAGTCAACCCACAAAATGAGAGTGCGGGCACTGAGCCGATCGGAAAGGCATAATGCGCAAGCTGGGGATCGGCCCGTTCCCCCTCTGCATGCTGCCAATTTCGCTGCCACAACACTTAGTCCGACTGGGGCTTAGACATGGAATGAACTCCCTATGCCTAAGCCAACCCATGAAATGGGCGTACGGTAGCTCAGTCGGCCGAAAAGGTAGAATACGCAAGCCAGGGATCGGCTCGATCCCCCTTGCGTGCTACCGATCGACTATCGCAACCTTCGATATGCCTAAGTCAACCCATAAAATGAGCGTGCGGGCGCTCAGCCGACTAGAGAGGCAGGATGTGCAAGCTGAAGATCGAATGGGTGGTAGGTGGGTTCAAGCACATCTTCATATTTATGCCATGCCAATGCCATTTTTATGGCTTTTAAATTCATACAATGGTCCCCTAAGCCTTCATGTGAAGTTTCATGGCAAGACGTCCCCTTTTCTATTTTTCACAATTTTTGAAACTTTTTATAGTTCAGGATTTTTAAAATTTTTTTGGAAAGAGTTTTATCCCCAAATTTGGTAGAGGTCATCCCTGTATTTTTGTTGACGTGCAAAAAAAAATTCAGCTAAAAAATCGAAGTGGAGAAGATTTCGTGACCGTTTGAAAAAAGTGTCCCCATTTCAGACACTTTAATAGCTACTGGCAGCAAACCTAAAAAATATCAAATGCTCTTTAAGGGGGTGTGAGTTCTCGAGGTTTGATGAGGGATAGGGGGCCAATATAAGGGCCAAGTACCAGCACCCATCACACATCATGTGCGCACACCCCCCCGGCCCCCAATCACCGGAACCCCCAATGCCGTCGGTTAGGCTCTTAGGCGATGCTCCGACGATGGTGCCCTGGGCGAAAAAAATGCGGCACCAGCACATGCCTGAGCCCAGTATGTGCATCTTGGCTCAAAATCTTAGACTGGGAATCAACTCCGTATGCTTAGACATGGAATGAACTCCGTATGCCTAAGCCAACCCATGAAACAAGCGTGCGGGCGCTAAGCCGGTCGGAGAGGCAGAATGCACAAGTCGGGGATCGGCCCGGTCCCCCTACGTGCTATCGATCCTTCCATCGCAACCCTCGATTTGATCCAATCTTAGACTGGGAATGAACTTCGTATGCATAAGTCAACCCATGAAACGAGCATGCGAGCGTCGAGCCGACCGAAGAGGCATAATGCGCAAGCCAGGGATCAGCCCGGTGCCCCTCTTCGTGTTGCCGATCCCGTTACCACAACCCTTGGTCCGGCTGGGGCCTAGACATGGAATGAACTCCCTATGCCTAAGCCAACCCATGAAACGAACATGTGGGCGCTCAACCAGCCGGAGAGGTAGAATGTGCAAGTCGGGGATCGACCCGGTCCCCCCTGCGTGCTGTCGATCCTGCTGCTGGTCTTACTGCCGCAACCCTTGATCCGGTGTAATCTTAGACTAAGAATGAACTTCGTATGCTCAGACATGGAATGAACTCCGTATGCCTAAGCTAACCTACAAAACAAGCGTGCGTGCGCTCAGCCGGTCAAAGAGGCAAAATGCACAAGACTGGGATCGGCCCAGTCCCCCCTACGTGCTATCGATCCTACTATCGCAACCCTCGGTCTGGTCTGATCTTAGAATGGGAATGAACTCTGTATGCCTAAGTTGAACCATGAAACGAGCGTGCGAACGCTGAGTTGATTAGAGAGGCATAATGCACAAGCTGGGGATCGGCCCGATACCCCTTTGCGTGCTGCCGATCTCACTGCCACAACCATCGATCCAGCTGGGGCTTAGACATGGAATGAACTCTCTATGCCTAAGCCAACCCATGAAACAGACATGCGGGAGCTCAACCGAATGGAAAGGCAGAATGCGCAAGCCGGGTATCGACCCAGTCCTCCCTGCTGCTATCGATCTTGCTGCCGTAACCCTTGGTCCAGTCTGATCTTAGACTGGGAATGAACTTTGTATGCTTAGACTGAGGATGAACTCCGTATGCCTAAGTCAACCCATGAAACGAGCGTGCATGCGCTCAGTCGACCAAAGAGGCAGGATGCACAAGTCGGGGATCGAACGGGTGGTAGTTGGGGTCAAGCACATCTTCATATTTTTGCAATTCCAATGCCATTTTTATGGCGTGTAAATTCATACAATGGTCCCCTAAGCCTTCATGTGAAGTTTCGTGGCAAGACGACCCGTTTTCTATTTTTCATGATTTTCCAAACTTTTTACGATTCAGGATTTTTTAAAATTTTTTTAGAAAGAGTTTTGTCCCCAAATGTGGTAGAGGTGATCCCTTTATTTTTGTTGGCATGCATAAAAAAATTCAGCTAAAAACTCAAAGTCGAGAAGATTTTGTGATGGTTTGAAAAAAATGTCCCCATTTCAGACACTTTAATGGCTACTGGCAGCAAACCTATAAAATCTCAAATACTCTTTAAGAGGGTGTGAGTTCTCGAGGTTTGATGAGGGCTAGGGGGCCAATATAAGGGCCAAGTACCAGCACCCATCGCACATCATGTGCGCACATCCCCCGGCCCCCAATCACTGGAACCCCCAATGCCACGGTTAGGCTCTTCGGCGATGCTCCAATGATGCTCTGACGATGGTGCCTCGATTGAAAAAAATATGGCACCAGCACATGCCTGAGCCCAGCATATGCACCGTGCTCAAAATCTTACTTTGGGAATGAACTCCGTATGCTTAGACATGGAATAAATGCCATATGCCTAAGCCAACCCATGAAATGAGCGTGCGGGCGCTCAGCCGACCGGACAGGTAGAATGTACAAGCCGAGGACAGACCCGGTCGCCCCATGCATGCCATCGATCCTGCTGCCACAACCCTCGTTCTGGTCCAATCTTAGACTGAGAATGAACTCTGTATGCATAAGTCAACCCACGAAACGAGTGCCCAGGCGTTGAGCCGACCGAAGAGGCATAATACGCAAGCCGAGGATCGGTCCGGTCCCCCTCTGTGTGCTGCCGGTCCCGCTGCCATAACCCAAGATCTGGCTGGGGCTTAGACATGGAATGAACTCCCTATGCCTAAGCTAACCCATAAAATGGGCATGTGGGTGCTGAGCCAACCGAAGAGGCATAATGCTAAAGTCGGGGATCGGCCCGGTCCCCCTCTGCGTGCTGCTGGTCCCACTGCCACAACCCTCGTTCCGGCTAGGGCTTAGACATGGAATGAACTCCCTATGCCTAAGCCAACCCCCAAAACGAGCGTGCGGGTGCTCAGCCGGCAGGAGAGGCAGAATGCGCAAGCCAAGGATCGACCCGATCCCCCCTACGTGCTGTCGATCCTACTGCCACAACCCTCGATCCGGTTTGATCTTAGACTAAGAATGAACTACGTATGCTTAGATTAGGGATGAACTCCATATGCCTAAGTCAACCCCCGAAACGAGCGTGTGGGCACTAGTCGGCCGAAGAGGCCGACCGAAGAGGCATAATGCGTAAGCCAAGGATCAGCCCGATCCCCCAATGCATGCTGTCAATCTTGCCATCGGTCTTGCTGCTACAACCCTCGGTCCGACTAGGGCTTAGACATGGAATGAACTCCGTATGCCTAAGCCAGCCCACGAAACGAGCGTGCGGGTGAGAGACCAGCCAGAGAGGTAGAATGCGCAAGCCGAGGATCGACCTGGTCCCTCTTACGTGCTGCCGATCCTGCTGCTGCAACCCTCGGTCCGGTCCGATCTTAGACTGGGAATGAACTCCGTATGCTTAGACATGGAATGAACTCCATATGGCTAAGCCAACCCACGAAACGAGCATGTGGGTGCTCTGTTGGCTGGAGAGGCAGAATGCGCAAGTCGGGGACCGACCTGGTCCCCCCCTTCGTGCTGTCGATCTTGCTGCTGCAACCCTCGATTCAATCCAATCTTAGACTGGGAATGAACTCCGTATGCCTAAGTCTACTGATGAAACGAGCATTCGGGTGCTGAGCCGGTCGGATAGGCATAATGCGCAAGTCAGGGATCGGCTTTGTCCCCCGTTACGTGCTATCGATCCTATTGCCGTAACCCTCACTTTGCTCTGATCTTAGACTGGGAAAGAACTTCGTATGCCTAAGTCAACCCAAGAAATGAGCGCTCGGGCATTGAGCCGATCAGAGAGGTAGAATGCGCAAGCCAAGGATCGACCCGATCCCCCTTGTGTGCTGTCGATCCTGCTACTGTAACCCTCGGTCTAATCCAATCTTGGACTAGGAATGAACTCCGTATGCATAAGTCAACCCACGAAACGAGCGTGCGACCACTGAACCGATCGAAGAGGCATAATGCACAAGTCGGGGATCGGCCCGATCCCCCTCTGCGTGCTGTCGGTCCTACTGCCACAACCCTCGATCCGGCTGGGGCTTAGACAAGGAATGAACTCCCTATGCCTAAGCCAACCCACAAAACAGGCATACGGGCGCTGAGTCGACCGATGAGGCATAATTCGCAAGCTGGGGATCGACCCGATCCCTCTCTGCATGCTGTCGGTCCCACTGCCACAATCCTCGATCTGGATGGGGCTTAGACATGGAATGAACTCCCTATGCCTAAGCCAACCCACGAAACGAGCGTGCAGGCGCTCAGCCGACTGGAGAGGTAGAATGCGCAAGTCAGGGATCGGCCCGATCCCTCCTGCGTGTTGTCGATCCTACTGCCGCAACCTTCGATCCGATTCGATCTTAGAATGAGAATGAACTCCGTATGCTTAGACTGGGGGTGAACTCCGTATGCCTAAGTCAACCCACGAAACGAGCGTACGGGCACTCAACCGACCGAAAAGGCCAGTCAAAGAGGCATAATGCGCAAGCTGGGGATCAGCCTGGTCCCTCTCTGCGTGCTATCGATCCCGCTGCCGGTCCTGCTGCCATAACCCTCGGTCCGACTAGCTTAGACATGGAATGAACTTTGTATGCCTAAGCCAACCCACAAAACGAGTGTGCGGGTGAGAGTCTGACCGGACAGGCAGAATGCGCAAGCCGAGGATCGACCCGGTCCCCCCTGCGTGCGGTCGATCCTACTGCTGGTCTTATTAACGCAACCCTCGATCCGATCCGATCTTAGACTGGGAATGAACTCCGTATGCTTACACATGGAATGAACTCCGTATGCCTAAGCCAACCCACAAAATGAGCGTGCGGACGATCAGCCGATCGGAGAGGCAGAATGCGTAAGCCGGGGATCGGCTCGGTCCCCCCTACGTGCTGTCAATCCTGCTACCGCAACCCTCTGTCTGGTATGATCTTCGACTGGGATTGAACTTCGTATGCCTAAGTCAACCCACGAAATGAGCGTTCGAGCGTTGAACCGACCAAAGAGGCATAATGCGCAAGCCGGGGATCGGCCTGGTCCCCCTCTGTGTGCTGCTGGTCTCGCTACCACAATACTACATCCGACTGGGGCTTAGACATGGATTGAACTCCCTATGCCTAAGACTGGGGATGAGCCCGATCCCCCTCTGCATGTTGTCGATCCCGCTGTCGGTCCTGCTGCCATAACCCTCAGTCCGGTTGGGGCTTAGACATGCAATGAACTCCGTATGCCTAGGACAAACCAAAAAAATGAGTGTGCGGGCACTCAACCAATCGGAGAGGTAGAATGCGCAAGCCGGGGATTGGCCCAGTCCCCTCCTACGTGCTGCCGATCCTGCTGCTGGTCCTACTACCGCAACCCTCAGTCCGGTCTGATCTTAGACTGGGAATGAACTCCGTATGCTTAGACATGGAATGAACTCCGTATGCCTAAGCCAACCCACGAAACGAGCGTGCGGGCTTTTAGTCGGTCGAAAAGGCAGAATTCATAAGTCGGGGATCGGCCTGATCCCCCTTTACGTGCTATCGATCCTACTGTTGCAACCCTTGGTCTGGTCCGATCTTAGACTGGAATAAACTCGTATGCCTAAGTCAACCCATGAAACGAGCATGCGGACGCTAAGCCGACTGGAGGGGCATAATGCGTAAGCCGAGGATTGGCTCGATCCCCCTCCACGTGTTGTCGGTCCTGCTACCACAACCCTCGGTTCGGTTGGGACTTAGACATGGAATGAACTCCTTATGCCAAAGCCAACCCACAAAACGGGCGTACGGGCACTGAGCCGATCGATGAGGCATAATGCGCAAGTCGAGGATCCGCCCGGTCCCCCTCTGCATGCTATTGATCCCACTACCACAACCCTTGATCCGGTTGGGTCTTAGAGATGGAATGAACTCCCTATGCCTAAGCCAACCCAGGAAACGAGCGTGCAGGCACTCAACCGGTTGAAGAGGCAGAATGTGCAAGCCGAGGAACGGCTCGATCCCCTTTGCATGCTACCGTAACCCTCGCTCCGATCCGATCTTAGACTGGGAATGAACTCCGTATGCTTAGACTGTGGATGAAGTCCGTATGCCAAGTCAACCCACGAAACGAGCGTGCGAACGTTCAGCCAACCAGAGAGGCAGCATGCGCAAGCCGGGGATCGAATGGGTGGTAGGTGGGTTCAAGCACATCTTCATATTTCTGGCATGCCAATGCCATTTTTATGACTTGTAAATTCATACAATGGTCCCCTACGCCTTCATGTGAAGTTTCGTGGCAAGACGACCCGTTTTCTATTTTTCATGATTTTTGAAACTTTTTGTAGTTTGGGATTTTTTAAAATTTTTTTAGAAAGAGTTTTGTCCCCAAATTCGGTAGAGGTGATCCCTGTATTTTTTTTGGCATGCACAAAAAAATTCAGCTAAAAACTCGATGTGGAGATGATTTTGTGACCGTTTGAAAAGAGTGTCCCCATTTCAGACATTTTAATGGCTACTGACAACAAACCTATAAAATCTAAAATGCTCTTTAAAGGGGTGTGGGTTCTCAAGGTTTGATGAGGGATAGGGGGCCAATATAAGGGCCAAGTACCAGTAACCATCGTACATCATGTGTGCATACCCCCTGGCCCCCCCAATCGCCGGAACCCCCAATGCCGCCAGTTAGGCTTTTCGGTGATGCTCCGACGATGCTCCGATGATGGTGCCCTGGGCAATAAAATTGTGGCACCAGCACATGCCTGAGCCCAGCATGTGCACCGTGGCTCAAACTCTTAGACTGGGAATGAGCTCCATATGCTTAAACATGGAATTAACTCCGTATGCCTAAGTCAACCCACGAAACGAGTGTTCGGGCGCTGAACCGGCCGGAGAGGCATAATGTGCAAGCCAGGGATCGACCTAGTCCCCTCTGCATGCTACCAGTCTCGCTGCCACAATCCTTGATCTGGCTAGGTCTGAGACATGGAATGAACTCCCTATGCCTAAGCCAACCCACGAAACAGGCGTGCAGGCGCTCAACCGGCCAGAGAGGTAGAATGCACAAGCCGGGGATCTACCCGATCCCCCCTGCGTGCTACCGATCCTACTATCGCAACCCTCGATCTGGTCCGATCTTAGACTGGGAATGAACTCCGTATGCCTAAGCCAACCCACGAAACGAGCGTGCAGGCGCTCAGTCCATCGGAGAGGCAAAATGTACAAGCCGGGGACAGGCCCGGTCCCCCCTGCGTGCTGTCGATCCTGCTGTCGCAACCCTCCATTCGGTTCAATCTTAGACTGGGAATGAACTCCGTATGGTTAGACTGGGGATGAACTCCGTATGCCTAAGTCAACCCATGAAACGAGCGTATGGGTGTTCAGTCGGGGATCAACCCGGTACCCCCTACGTGCTGTCGATCCTGCTGCTGTAACCCTCGGTCCGGTCTGATCTTAGACTGGGAATGAACTTCATATGCTTAGACTAGGGATGAACTTCGTATGCCTAAGTCAACCCACGAAATGAGTGTGTGGGCGCTCAGCCGACCCGAGAGGTCGGCCAAAGAGGCATAATGCGCAAGCCGATGATCAGCCCGATACCCCTCTACGTGCTGTCGATCCTACCGCCGGTCCTGCTGCCATAACCCTCAGTCTGGCTGGGGCTTAGACATTGATTGAACTTCGTATGCCTAGGTCAACCCACGAAACGAGCGTGCAGGCACTGAGCCGACCGATGAGGCAGAATGCGTAGGTTGGGGATCGGCTTGGTCCCCCCTACGTGCTGTCGATCCTGCTGCTGGTCCTACTACCGTAACCCTCGGTGTGGTCTGATCTTAGACTGGGAATGAATTTCGTATGCTTAGACATGGAATGAACTCTGTATGCCTAAGCCAACCCATGAAATGAACGTGCGAGCACTCAGCCACTGGAGAGGCAGAATGCTCAAGCCGAGGACGGGCCCGATCCCCCCCCCCGTGTTGTCGATCTTGCTGCCGCAACCTTCGATCCAGTCCGATCTTAGACTGGGAATGAACTTCCTATGCCTAAGTCAACCCACAAAAGGAGTGTGCGGGCATTGAGCCGACCAGAGAGGCATAATGCGCAAGCCGGGGATCGACCCAATCCCCCTCTGCATGCTGTCGGTTCTGCTACCACAACCCTCGATCCAACTGGGGCTTAGACATGGAATGAACTCCCTATGCCTAAGCCAACCCATGAAACGGGTGTGCGGGTACTCAACCGACCGGAGAGGCAAAATGCACGAGCCGGGGATCTACCTAGTCCCCCCTACGTGCTACCGATCTTGCTGTTGCAACCCTCGATCTGGTCCGATCTTAGACTGAGAATGAACTCCGTATGCTTAGACTGGGAATGAACTCTGTATGCCTAAGCCAACCCACGAAATGAGCGTACGGGCGCTCAGCTGGCCGGAGAGGCAGAATGCGTAAGCCGAGTACACGCTCGATCCCCCTCTACGTGCTGTCGATCCTGCTGCCACAACCCTCGGTCTGGTCTGATCTTAGACTGGGAATAAACTCCGTATGCTTAGACTGGGATGGACTCTATATGCCTAAGTCAACCCAAAAAATGAGTGTATGGGCGCTCAGCCGAGGATCGGTCTGGTCCCCTTTGTGTGCTATCGATCCTGCTGCTGTAACCCTCGATCAGATCCGATCTTAGACTGGGAATGAACTCTATATGCTTAGACTGGGGATGAACTCCATATGCCTAAGTCAACCCATGAAACGAGGTGTGGGCGTTCAGCCGGTCGGAGAGGCAGAATGCACAAGCCGAGGATCAGCTCAGACACCCCTGTGTGCTGTCGATCCTGCTGTCGCAACCCTCGATCCGGTCTGATCTTAGACTGGGAATGAACTCCGTATGCATAGACTGGGATAAACTCTGTATGCCTAAGTCAACCCACAAAACGAGCGTACGGGCGCTCAGCCGACCAAAGAGGCCGGTCGGAGAGGCATAATGCGTAAGTCAGGGATCAACCTGATCCACCTTTGTGTGCTACCGATCTCGCTACCAGTCTTGCTACCACAACCTTCTATCCGGCTGGGGCTTAGACATGGAATGAACTCCGTATGCTTAAGCCAACCCACGAGACGAGCGTGTGGGTGCTCAACTCGCCGGAGAGGCAAAATGCGTAAGTCGGGGATTGGCCCGATCCCCCCTGCGTGCTACCGATCCTGCTGCTGGTCCTGCTACTTTAACCCTCGATCTGGTTTGATCTTAGACTGGGAATGAACTCCATATGCTTAGACATGGAATAAACTCCGTATGCCTAAGCCAACCCATGAAACGAGCGTGCGGGTGCTCAACCGATCGGAGAGGCAGAATGCGAAAGTCGGGGATCTATCCGGTGCCCCCTGTGTGCTGTCGATCCTGTTACCGCCACCGTTGGTCCGGTCTGATCTTAGATTGGGAATGAACTTCGTATGCTTAGACTGGGGATGAACTCTGTATGCCTAAGTCAACCCACGAAACGAGCGTACGGACGCTCAACTGACCATAAAGGCAGGATGCACAAGCTGAGGATCGAACGGGTGCTAGGTGCGTTCAAGCACATCTTCATATTTCTGCCATGCCAATGCCATTTTTGTGGCTTTTAAATTCGTACAACGGTCCCCTAAGCCTTCATGTGAAGTTTCATGGCAAGATGACCCGTTTTCTATTTTTCATGATTTTTGAAACTTTTTACGATTCAGGATTTTTTAAAATTCTTTTAGAAAGATTTTTATCCCAAAATTTGGTAGAGGTGATCCTTGAATTTTTTTTGGCATGCATAAAAATATTCAGCTAAAAACTCGAAGTGGAGAAGATTATGTGACCATTTGAAAAAAGTGTCCCCATTTCAGACACTTTAATGGCTACTGGCAGCAAACCTATAAAATCTCAAATGCTCTTTAAGGGGGTGTGAGTTCTCGAGGTTTGATGAGGGACAGGGGGCCAATATAAGGGCCAAGTACCAGTACCCATCGAACATCATGTGCGCACACCCCCTGGCCCCCCCAATCGTTGGAACGCCCAAAATCGCCGGTTAGGCTCTCCGACGATGCTCCGACGATGGTGCCTTGGGTGAAAAAGATGCGGCACCAGCGCATGCCCAAGCCCAGCATGTGCACTGTGGCTCAAAATATTATACTGGGAATGAACTCCGTATGCCTAAGCCAACCTACGAAACAAGCGTGCAGGCGCTCAACTGGCTGAAGAGGCAGAATGCATAAGCCAGGGATGGGCTCGATCCCCCCTGCGTGCTATCGATCCTATTGTCACAACCCTCGGTTTGGTCCGATCTTAGACTAGGAATGAACTCTGTATGCCTAAGTTAACCCACGGAATGAGTGTGCGGGCGCTGAGCCGACCGGAGAGGCATAATGAGCAAGTCGGGGATCGACCCGGTCCCCCTCTGCTTGCTGTCGATCCTGCTGCCACAACCCTCGATCCGACTAGGGCTTAGACATGGATTGAACTCCCTATGCCTAAGCCAACCCATGAAACGGGCGCGCGGGTGCTCAACCGATCGGAGAGGCAGAATGCGCAAGTCGGGGATCGACCCGGTCCCCCTTGCGTGCTGCCGATCCTGTTGCCGCAACCCTCGATCTAGTTTGATCTTAGACTGGGAATGAACTCCGTATGCTTAGACTGGGGATGAACTCCGTATGCCTAAGTCAACCCACGAAACAAGCGTGCAGGCACTCAGCCTACCAGAGAGGCAGGATGCGCAAGCCGGAGATCGAACAGGTGGTAGGTGGGTTCAAGCACATCTTCATATATCTGCCATCCCAATGCCATTTTTATGGCATGTAAATTCTTACAATGGTCCCCTAAGCCTTCACGTGAAGTTTCACGGCAAGACGACCGGTTTTCTATTTTTCATGATTTTTGAAACTTTTTGCGGTTCTGGATTTTTTAAAAATTATTTAGAAATATTTTTCTCCCAAATTTTGGTAGACATGATCCTTGTATTTTTTTTGGCATGCACAAAAAAATTCAGCTAAAAACACGAAGTGGATAAGATTTTGTGACCATTTGAAAAAAGTGTCCCCATTTTAGACACTTTAATGGCTACTGGCAGCAAACCTATAAAATCTCAAATGCTCTTTAAGGGGGTGTGAGTTTTTAAGGTTTGATGAGGGATAGGGAGCCAATATAAGGGCCAAATACCAGCACCTATCGCACATCATGTGCGCACACCCCTCAGCCCCCCAATCTCTGGAACCCCCAATGCTGCCGGTTAGGCTCTCCGGCGAAGCTTCGACGATGGTACCCTGGGCGAAAAAAATGCGGCACCAGCACATGCCCGAGCCCAGCATGTGCACCGTGGCTCAAAATCTTAGACTGGGAATGAACTCCGCACGCTTAGTTATGGAATGAAGTCCGTATGCCTAAGCCAACCCACGAAACGAGCGTGCGGGCACTCAGCCAACTGGATAGGCATAATGCGCAAGCCGGGGATCAGCTCGGTCCCCTTCTGTGTGCTGCCAGTCCCGCTGCCACATCCCTCGGTCCGGTTGGGGCTTAGACATGGAATGAACTCCCTATGCCTAAGCCAACCCACGAAACGGGCATGCGGGCGCTCAGCCGGCCGGAGAGGCAGAATGTGCAAGCCAGGGATCGGCCCGATCCCCCCTTGTGATGTCGATCTTGCTGTCGCAACCCTCAGTCCGGTCTGATCTTAGACTAGGAATGAACTCCATATGCTTAAACTGGGATGAACTCCGTATGTCTAAGTCAACCCACGAAATGAGCGTGCGGGTGCTCAGCCGGTCGGAAAGGCCGGCTGGAGAGGCATAATGAGTAAGCCGGGTATCAGCTCGGTCCCCCTCTACGTGCTGCCGATCCCGTTGTCAGTCTTACTGTCACAACCCTCGGTCCAGCTGGGGCTTAGACATGGAATGATCTCCGTATGCCTAAGCCAACCTACGAAACGAGTGTGTGGGTGCTGAGCCTGTCGGAGAGGCAGAATGCGCAAGCCGGGGATCGGCTTTATCCCCTCCTGCGTGTTGTCGATCCTGCTGTCGCAACCCAAGGTCTGGTCCGATCTTGGAATGGGAATGAACTCTGTATGCCTAAGTCAACCCACGAAATGAGCGTACGAGCACTGAGCCGGACGGAGAGGCATAATGCGCAAGTCGGGGATCGACTCGGTCCCCCTCTGCGTGCTACTGATCCCGCTGCCACAACCCTCGGTTCAGCTAGGGCTTAGACATGGAATGAACTCCCTATACCTAAGTCAACCCATGAAACGGGCGTGCGGGCGCTCAGCCGGCCGGAGAGGCAGAATGTGCAAGCCGGGGATCAGTTTGGTCCCCCCTGCGTGCTACCGATCTTGCTGCCGCAACCCTCGGTCTGATCCGATCTTAGATTGGAAATGAACTCTGTATGCTTAGACTGGGGATGAACTCCGTATGCCTAAGTCAACCCACGAAACGAGCGTGCGGGCGCTCAGTCGACCAGAGAGGCAGGATGCGCAAGCCGGGGATCGAACGGGTGGTAGGTGGGTTCAAGCATATCTTCATATTTCTTCCATGCCAATGCCATTTTTATGGCTTGTCAATTCATACAATGGTCCCCCAAGCCTTGATGTGAAGTTTCGTGGCAAGACGACCCATTTTCTATTTTTCATGATTTTTCAAACTTTTTACGGTTCGGGATTTTTTAAAATTCTTTAAGAAAGCGTTTTGTCCCCAAATTTGGTAGAGATGATCCTTGTATTTTTGTTGGCATGCAAAATGCAGCTAAAAAATCAAAGTGGAGAAGATTTTGTGACCGTTTGAAAAAAGTGTTCCCATTTTAGACACTTTAATGGCTATTGGCAGCAAACCTATAAAATCTCAAATGCTTTTTAAAGGGGTGTGAGTTTTTGAGGTTTGATGAAGGATAGGGGGCCAATATAAGGGCCAAGTAAAAGCACCCATTGCACATCATGTGCGCACACCCCCCGGCCCCCTCAATCCCCGGAACCCCTAATGCCACCGGTTAGGCTCTCCGACGATGCTTCGGCGATGGTGCCCTGGGCAAAAAAAATGTGGCAACAGCACATTCCCCGAGCCCAGCATGTGCACCATGGCTTAAAATCTTAGACTGGGAATGAACTCTGTATGCTTAGACATGGAATGAACTCCGTATGCCTAAGCCAACCCACAAAACGAGCGTGTGGGCGCTTAGCTGGCTAGAGAGGCAGAATGCGCAAGATAGAGATCGGCCCGGTCCCCCCTACTTGCTTCAATCCTGCTGTTGCAACCCTCGGTCCAGTCTGATCTTAGACTAGGAATGAACTCCGTACGTATAAGTCAACACACAAAATGAGCGTACGGGCGCTGAACCGACCGAAGAGGCATAATGCACAAGCCGGGGATCGGCTCGGTCCCCCTCTGCGTACTGTCGGTCCTGCTGCCACAACCCTCGGTTCGGCTGGGGCTTAGACATGGAATGAACTCCCTATGCCTAAGCCAACCCACGAAAGGGGCGTACGGGCGCTCAGTCGATCGGAGAGGCAGATTGCGTAAGCCGAGGATCGACCCGATCCCCCCTGCATGCTGTCGATCCTGCTGATGCAACCCTCGATCCGATTCGATCTTGACTGGGAATGAACTCCGTATGCTTAGACTGGGGATGAACTCCGTATGCCTAAGCCTCGAAACGGGTCCGATTCAGAAAAAAAGGTCCCGCTGCCACAACCCTCGATCCAGCTAGGGCTTAGATATGGAATGAACTCCCTATGCCTAAGCCAACCCACGAAACGGGCGTGCGGGCGCTCAACCGACCGAAGGGCAGAATGCGCAAGCTGGGGATCGGCCTGATCCCCCTTGCATGCTGCAAATCCTGCTATCATAACCCTTAGACTGGTTCGATCTTAGACTGGGAATGAATTCCATATGCTCAGACTGGGGATGAACTCCGTATGCCTAAGCCAACTGACAAAACGAGCGTACGGGCGCTCAGTCGCTCGGAGAGGCAGAATGCACAAGCCGGGGATCGGCCTGGTCCCCACTACGTGCTGCTGATCCTACTACCGCAACCCTCGGTCCGATCCGATCTTAGACTGGGAATGAAGTCCATATGCTTAGACTAGGGATGAACTCCGTATGCCTAAGTCAACCCACGAAACGAGCATGTGGACGCTCGGCCGACCAGAGAGGTAGGATCCACAATCCGGGGACTAGCCCAGTCCCCCTTTGCGTGCTGTCGATCCTGCTGCCGCAACCCTCTGTCCGGTCTGATCTTAGACTGGGAATGAACTTTGTATCCCTAAGTCAACCCATGAAACGAGCGTTCGGGGGTTGAGCCAGCCGGAGTGGCATAATGTGCAAGCTGAGGATCGACTCGGTCCCCCTCTACGTGCTGTCAGTCCCATTGCGACAACCCTCGGTCCAGCTGGGGCGTAGACATGTAAAAACTCCCTATGCCTAAGCCAACCCACGAAACGGACGTGAGGGCGCTCAGTTGGTTGGAGAGGCAGAATGTGCAAGCCAAGGATCGGCCCGGTCCCCCTTGTGTGCTATCGATCTTGCTGCCGCAACCCTCGGTCCGATCCGATCTTAGATTGGGAATGAACTTCATATGCTTAGACATGGAATGAACTCCGTATGCCTAAGCCAACCCACGAAACGAGTGTACGGGCACTCAGACAGCCGAAGAGGCAGAATGCGCAAGTCGAGGATCTGCCCGATCCCCCCTGCGTGCTACTGATCCTACTGCCACAACCCTCAGTCCAGTTAGATCTTAGACTGGGAATAAACTCCGTATGCTTAGACTGGGGATGAACTCCGTATGCCTAAGTCAACCCACGAAACGAGTGTGCGGGCGCTCAGCCAGCCGGAGAGGTCGACCAGAGAGGCAGAATGCACAAGCCAGGGATTGGCCCGGTCCCCCCTGCGTGCTGTCGATCCTGCTGCTGGTGCTGCTACCACAACCCTAGGTTCGGTCTGATTTTAAGACTGGGAATGAACTCCGTATGCTTAGACATGGAATGAACTCAGTATACCTAAGCCAACCCATAAAATGAGTGTGCGGGCGCTTAGCCGACCGAAGAGGCAGAATGCGCAAGCTGGGGATCGGCCCGGTCCCTCCCTACGTGCTGTCGATCTTGCTACTGCAACCCTTGGTCCGGTCCAATCTTAGACTGGGAATGAACTCTGTATGCCTAAGTCAACCCACGAAATGAGCATTCGAGCACTGAGTCGACCAGAGAGGCATAATGCATAGGCCGAGGATCAGCCCGATCCCCCTCTATGTGTTGCCAGTCCCACTACCACAACCATCGGTCCAGTTGGGGCTTAGACATGGAATGAACTCTCTATGCCTAAGCCAACCTATGAAATGGGCGTGTGGATGCTTAGCCGATCGGAGAGGCAGAATGCGTAAGCCGAGAATCGGCCTGGTCCCTCCTACGTGCTGCTGATCCTGCTGTCGCAACCCTCCGTCTGATCCGATCTTAGACTGGGAATGAACTCCGTATGCTTAGACTGGGGATGAACTCTGTATGCCTAAGTCAACCCATGAAATGAGCGTACGGGCGCTCAGTCGGTCGAAGAGGCCGACTGAAGAGGCACAATGCGCAAGCTGGGGATCAGCCCGATCCCCTTTTACGTGCTGTCGATCCTGCTGTCGGTCTTGCTACCACAATCCTCGGTCCGACTGGGCCTTAGACATGAAATGAACTCCGTATGCCTAAGCCAACCCATGAAACGAGCGTGCGGGTGCTCAACTAATCGGAGAGGCAGAATACGCAAGTCGGGGATCCGCCCGGTCCCCCCTGTATGCTATCGAACCTACTACTGGTCCTGCTATCGTAACCCTCGGTCCGGTCTGATCGTAGAGTGGGAATGAACTGCATATGCTTAGACATGGAATGAACTCCGTATGCCTAAGCCAACCCATGAAACGAGCGTGCGGGCGCTCAGCTGGCCGGAAAGGTAGAATACGTAAGTGAGGACCGACCTGGTCCCCCCTGCGTGCTGTCGATCCTACTGTCGCAACCTTCGGTCTGATCCAATCTTAGACTGGGAATGAACTTCGTATGCCTAAGTCAACCCATGAAATAAGCGTGCGGGCACTGAGACGGCAGGAGAGGCATAATGCACAAGCCGGGGATCAACCCGATCCCTCTCTGTATGCTGCCAGTCCCGCTGCCACAACCCTTGGTCTGACTGGGGCTTAGACATGGAATGAACTCCCTATGCCTAAGCCAACCCACGAAATGGGCGTGTTGGTGGGCCGGAGAGGCAGAATGCTCAAGCTGGGGATCGGCTCGGTCCTCCTGTGTGCTGTCGATCCTACGCTGAAACCCTCGGTCCAGTCTGATCTTAGGCTGGGAATGAATTCCATATGCTTAAACTGGGGATGAACTCTGTATGCGTAAGTCAACCCATGAAATGAGCATGTGGGAGCTCAACTGGCCGGAGAGGCCAGTCAGAGAGGTAGAATGCGCAAGCCGGGGATCAACCCGATGCCCCTTACATCCTATCGATCCTGTTGATGGTCCTACTACCGTGACCCTCGATCCGGTTCGATCTTAGACTGGGAATGAACTCCGTATGCTTAGACATGGAATGAACTCCGTATGCCTAAGCCAACCCACGAAATGAGTGTGCGGGGTCGGAATGCTATCGATCCTGCTACCGTAACCCTCGATCCAATCCGATCTTAGATTGGGAATGAACTTCGTATGCTTAAGACAACCCACGAAACGTGCGTTCGGGCGCTGAGTCGGCCGGAGAGGCATAATGCGCAACCGAGGATCGACCCGGTCCCCCTCTGCGTGCTGTCGGTCTCCCTGCCATAGCCCTCAGTCTGGTTGGGGCTTAGACATGGAATGAACTCCCTATGCCTAAGCCAAGCCACGAAATGGGCATGCGGGTGCTCAGCCGATCGGAGAGGCAGAATGCACAAGCCGGGGATCAACCTGATCCCCCTACGTGCTGTCGATCCTGCTACCGTAACCTTCGGTCTAGTCCGATCTTAGACTGGGAATGAGCTCTGTATGCCTAAGTCAACCCATGAAACGAGCGTGCGGGCGCTCAGCCAGCGGGAGAGGCATAATGCGCAAGCCAGGGATCGGCTCGGTCCCCCTTGCATCCTGCTAATCCTATTGCTGGTCCTGCTACCGCAACCCTCGGTCCGATCTAATCTTAGACTGGGAATGAACTCCGTATGCCTAGACATGGAATAAACTCTGTATGCATAAGCCAACCCATGAAACGAGTGTGCGAGCGCTCAACCGACCGGAGAGGTAGAATGTGCAAGTCGGGGACCGGTCGGATCCTCCCCTATGTGCTGTCGATCCTGCTGTCGCAACCCTCGGTCCAATCCAATCTTAGACTGGGAATGAACTCCGTATGCCTAAGTCAACCCACGAAACGAGCGTTCGAGCACTGAGCCAACTGAAGAGGCATAATATGCAAGTCGAGGATTAGCCTGATCCCCCTTTGCGTGCTACCGGTCCCGTTGCCACAACCCTCGGTCCGGCTGGGGCTTAGACATGGAATGAACTCACTATGCCTAAGCCAACCCACAAAAGGGGCGTGCGGGTGCTCAGTCAGTCGGAGAGGCAGAATGCATAAGCCGGGGATCATCTTGGTCCCCCTTACGTGCTATCGATTCTGCTGCTGCAACCCTCGTTTCGATCCGATCTTAGACTGGGAATGAACTCAGTATGCTTAGACTGGGGATGAACTCCATATGCCTAAGTCAACCCATGAAACGAGTGTGCAGGCACTCAGCCGGCTGGAGACGCCGACCAGAGAGGCATAATACGTAGGTCGGGGATTAGCCCGGTCCCCCTCTGCGTGGTGCCGATCCCGCTGCCATTCCAGCTGCCACAACCCTCAATCCGACTGGGGCTTAGACATGGAATGAACTCCCTATGCCTAAGCCAACCAACAAAATGGTCGTGCGGGCACTCAGTCGGACGGAGAGGTAGAATACGCAAGTCGGGGATCAGCCCAGTCCCCCCTGCATGCTCTGACGATGCTCTAACGGTGGTGCCCCGAGCGAAAAAAATGCGGCACCAGCCCATGCCCAAGCCCAGCATGTGCACCATGGCTCAAACTCTTATACTGGGAATGAACTTTGTATGCTTAGACATGGAATGAACTCCGTATGCCTAAGCCAACCCACGAAATGAGCGTACGGGCACTCAACCGGCTAGAGAGGCAGAATGCGCAAGCCAGGGATTGGCCCGATCCCTCCTGCGTGCTATTAATCTTGCTGCCACATCCCTTGGTCCAGTTCGATCTTAGACTGGGAATGAACTCCGTATGCTTAGACATGGAATGAACTCCGTATGCCTAAGCCAACCCATGAAACGAGCGTGTGGGCGCTCAGCTGACCGAAGAGGCATAATGAGTAAGCCAGGGACCAGCCCGATCCCCTCTTGCATGCTGTTGATCCTGCTATCGCAACACTCGGTCCGGTCCGATCTTAGACTGGGAATGAACTCCGTATGCCTAAGTCAACCCACGAAACGAGCGTTCAAGCCCTGAGCCAGCCGAAGAGGCATAATGCGCAAGCCGGGGTTCGGCTTGGTCCCCCTCTGCATGATGTCAGTCCCGCTGCCACAACCCTTGGTCCAGCTGGGGCTTAGACATGGAATGAACTCCCTATACCTAAGCCAACCCATGAAACGGGCGTGTGGGCGCTCAGTCGACCGGAGATACCGGCTAGAGAGGCATAATGCACAAGCCGAAGATTAGCTCGGTCCCCCTCTACATGCTACTGATCCTGCTGCTGGTCCTACTGCCACAACCCTCGATCCGACTGGGGCTTAGACATGGAATGAACTTTGTATGCCTAAGCCAACCCATGAAACAAGCGTGCGGACGCTTAGCCGACCGGAGAGGCAGAATGCGTAAGCCAGGGATCGACTCGGTCGCCCACTACGTGTTACCGATCCTGCTGCTGGTCCTGCTGTTGCAACCCTCGATCCGGTCTGATCTTAGATTGGGAATGAACTCCGGATGCTTAGACATGGAATGAACTCCGTATGCCTAAGCCAACCCACGAAATGAGTGTGCGGGTGCTCGGCCGACTGGAGAGGTAGAATGCGCAAGCCGGGGATCGGCCAGGTCCCCCCTGTGTACTGTCGATCTTGCTACCGCAACCCTTGGTTCGATCTGATCTTAGACTGGGAATGAACTCCGTATGCTTAAGTCAACCCACGAAATGAGCGTGCAGGCGTTGAGCCGACCGGAGGGGTACAACGCGTAAGTTGGGGATCGGCGCGATCCCCCTCTGTGTGCTGTCTGTCCCGCTGCCACAACCCTCGATCCGACTGGGGCTTAGACATGGAATGAACTCCCTATGCCTAAGCCAACCCACGAAATGGGTGTAAGGACGTTAAGCTGGCCGAAGAGGCAGAATGCGCAAGCTGGGGATCGGCTCGATCCCCCCTGCATGCTGTCGATCCTGCTTTCGCCACCCTCGGTCTGATCTGATCTTAGACTGGGAATGAACTCTATATGCTTAGACTGGGGATGAACTCTGTATGCCTAAGTCAACCCACGAAATGAGCGTGTGGACGCTCAGCCGACCAGAGAGACAGGATGCGCAAGCCAAATATCGAACGGGTGGTAGGTGGGTTCAAGCACATCTTCATATTTCTGCCATGCCAATGCCATTTTTATGGCTTGTAAATTCATACAATGGTCCCCTACGCCTTCATGTGAAGTTTCATGGTAAGACGACCCGTTTTCTATTTTTCACAATTTTTGAAACTTTTTGCGGTTCGGGATTTTTTAAAATTTTTTTAGATGGGGTTTTGTCCCCAAATTTGGTAGAGGTGATCCTTGTATTTTTGTTGGCATGGACAAAAACATTGAGATAAAAACTCGAAGTGGAGAAGATTTTGTGACCGTTTGAAAAAAGTGTCCCCATTTCAGACACTTTAATGGCTACTGGCAAGAAACCTATAAAATCTCAAATGCTTTTTAAGGGGGTATGTGTTCTCGAGGTTTGATGAGGGATAAGGGGCCAATATAAGGGCCAAGTATGAGCAGCCTTCGCACATCATGTGCGCACACCCCCCGACCCCCCAATCGCCAAACCCCCAATGCCGTCAGTTAGGCTCTCCGACGATGCTCCGACGATGCTCCGACGACGCTCCGACAATGGTGCCTCAAGCAAAAAAAATACGGCACCAACACATGCCTGAGCCCAGTATGTGCATCGTGGCTCAAAATCTTAGATTAGGAATGAACTCTGTATGCTTAGACATGGAATAAACTCCGTATGCCTAAGCCAACCCATGAAATGACCGTGCGGGCACTCAGCCAACTAGAGAGGCAGAATGCGCAAGTCGGGGATCGGCTCGGTCCCCCCCTACGTGCTGTCGATCCTACTGCTAGTCATGCTACCGTAACCCTCGGTTCGATCTGATCTTAGACTAGGAATGAACTTCGTATGCTTAGACATGGAATGAACTCCGTATGCCTAAGCCAACCCACAAAATGAGCATGCGGGCGCTCAGCCGACCGAAGAGGTAGAATGCACAAGCCGGGGACCGACCCGATTTCCCCTTGCATGCTGTCGATCTAGCTACCGCAACCCTCAGTCCGATCCGATCTTAGATTGGGAATGAACTCTGTATGCCTAAGTCATCCCATGAAACGAGCATACGGGCACTGAGCCAGTCGAAGAGGCATAATGCACAAGCCGGGGATCGGCCCGATCCCCCTCTGCGTGCTGTCGGTGCCGCTACCCCAACCCTCTTTTTAGCTGGGGCTTAGGCATGGAATGAACTCCCTATGCCTAAGCCAACCCATGAAATGGGAGTGCGGGCGCTCAGCCGGCCGGAGAGGTAGAATGTGTAAGCTAGGGATCGGCCTGGTCCCTCTTACATGCTGCCGATCCTGCTATCGCAACCCTCGATCTGGTTCAATCTTTGACTGGGAAAGAACTCCGTATGCTTAGACTAGGGATGAATTCCGTATGCCTAAGCCAACCCATGAAATAAGCGTACGGGTACTCAGCCAACTAGAGAGGCAGAAAGCGCAAGCCGAGGATCGGCTCGGTCCCCCCTGCGTGCTACCAATCCTGCTGCTAGCCGTGCTACCGTAACCCTCGGTTCGGTCTGATCTTAGATTGGGAATGAACTCCGTATGCTTAGACATGGAATGAACTCTGTATGCCTAAGCCAACCCACGAAACGAGCATGCGAGCACTCAGCCGACCGGAGAGGCAGAATGCAAAAGCCGAGGACCAGCCTGGTTCCTCCTTGCATGCTGTCAATCCTGCTACCACAACCTTCGGTTCGGTCCGATCTTAGATTGGGAATGAACTCCGTATGCCTAAGTCATCCCATGAAACAAGCATACGGGCATTGAGCCAGCCGAAGAGGCATAATGCACAAGCCGGGGATCGGCTCGATCCCCCTCTGCGTGCTGTCGGTGCCGCTACCCCAACCCTCGATCTGGCTGGGGCGTAGGCATGGAATGAACTCCCTATGCCTAAGCCAACCCATGAAATGGGCATGCGGGCGCTCAACCAACCGGAGAGGTAGAATGCGTAAGCCAGGGATCGGCCCAGTCCCCCCTGCATGCTGTCGATCCTGCTATCACAACCCTCGATCTGGTTTAATCTTTGACTGAGAATGAACTCCGTATGCTTAGACTAGGGATGAACTCCGTATGCCTAAGTTAACCCATGAAATGAGTGGACGGGCGCTCAATCAGCCGAAGAGGCTGGTTGGAGAGGCAGAATGCACAAGTTGAGGATCAACCCAGTCCCCTTTACATGCTATCGATCATGCTACTGGTTCTGCTGTCACAACCCTCGGTCCAGTCCGATCTTAGATTGGGAATGAACTCCGTATGCTTAGACATGGAATGAACTCCGTATGCCTAAGCCAAACCACGAAATGAGCGTATGGGTGCTCAGCCAGCCAGAGAGGCAGAATGCACAAATCGGGGATCGGCCTGGTCCCCCCTGCGTGCTATCAATCCTGCTGTCGCAACCCTCGGTCCGGTCTGATCTTAGATTGGGAATGAACTCCGTATGCCTAAGTCAACCATGAAACGAGCGTTCGGGTGATGAGCCGGCCGGAGAGGCATAATGCGCAAGCCGGGGATCGGTTCAGTCCCCCTCTGCATACTACCGATCCCGCTGCCACAACCCTCAGTCCGGCTGGGGCTTAGACATGGAATGAACTCCCTATGCCTAAGCCAACCCACGAAATGGGCGCATGGGCACTCAGCTGGCCGGAGAGGTAGAATGCATAAGCCGAGGATCAGCCCGGTCCCCTTTACGTGCTGCCGATCCTGCTATTGGTCCTGCTGTCGCAACCCTTGGAACGATTCGATCTTAGACTGGGAATGAACTCCGTATGCTTAGACATGGAATGAACTCCGTATGCAAAAGTCAAACCACGAAACGAGCGTACGGGCACGGAGCCGGCCGAAGAGAAATAATGCGTAAGTCAAGGATCGACCCGGTCCCTCTCTACGTGCTGTAGGTCCCACTGCCACAACCCTCGATCCGGCTGGGGCTTAGACATTGAATGAACTCCCTATGCTTAAGCAAACCCACGAAACGGGCATGCGGGTAGGGATCAGCCCGATCCCCCTCTGCATGCTGCTAATCCCGCTGCCGATCCTGCTGCCGATCCTACTGCCACAACCCTTCGTCCAGCTGGGGCTTAGACATAGAATGAACTCTGTATGGCTAAGCCAACCCACAAAACGAGTGTACGGGCACTCAACCGGCCGAAGAGGCAGAATGCGTAACCCAGGGATCGGCTCGATCCCCCCTGCGTGCTACCGATCCTGCTGCTGGTCCTACTGTTGCAACCCTCGATTCAGTCCGATCTTATACTTGGAATGTGCTCTGTATGCTTAGACATTGAATGAACTCTGTATGCCTAAGCCAACCCATGAAAAGACCGTGCGGGTGCTCAGTCGATCGGAGAGGCAGAATGCACAAGCCAGGGATCGGTTTGATCCCCCCCGCGTGCTGTCGATCTTGCTGTCGCAACCCTCGATCTGGTCCAATCTTAGACGGGAATGAACTTCGTATGCCTAAGCCAACCCACAAAATGAGCGTGCGGGCGCTCAACCGACCGGAAAGGTGAATATGCAAGCCGAGGATTGACCCGATCCCCTTTTCTTGCTGTCGATCCTGCTATTGGTCCTGCTACTGCAACCCTCGATTTGATCTGATCTTATACTAGGAATGAACTCCGTATGCTTAGACATGGAATGAACTCCGTATGCCTAAGCCAACCTATGAAACGAGCGTGCGGGCGCTGAGCCGATCGGAGAGGCATAATGCGCAAGTCAGGGATTGACCCGATCCCCTTTTGCGTGCTGTCGGTCCCACTGCCACAACCCTTAGTCCGACTGGGGCCTAGACATGGAATCAACACCCTATGCCTAAGACAACCCATGAAATGGGCATGCGAGCGCTCAGCCAAAGCCAACCCATGAAATGGGCAAACGAGCACTCAGCCAGTCGAAGAGGCAAAATGCGCAAGCCGGAGATCAGCTCGATCTACCCTGCGTGCTGTCGATCTTGCTACTGTAACCCTTGGTTCAGTCTGATCTTAGACTGGGAATGAACTCCGTATGCTTAGACATGGAATGAACTCCGTATGCCTAAGCCAACCCATGAAATGAACGTGCAGGCGCTTAGCCGGTCGGAGAGGTAGAATGCGCAAGCGAGAGAATCAGCCCGGCCCCTCCTGCGTGCTGTCGATCTTGCTGCTACAACCCTCGATCTGATCTGATCTTAGACTGGGAATGAACTCTGTATGCCTAAGTCAACCCATGAAATGAGCGTGCGAGCGCTGAGCTGGTCGGAGAGGCATAATGCACAAGCCGAGGATCGACCCGATCCCCCTCTACGTGCTGTCGATCCCACTACCACAACCCTCGGTCTGGCTAGGGCTAACACATGGAATGAACTCCCTATGCCTAAGCCAACCCATGAAATGGGCATGTGAGCGCTTAGCCGGTCGGAGAGGTAGAATGCACAAGCCGGGGATTGGCCCAATCCCCCCTACGTGCTGCTGATCCTGCTGTCGCAACCCTCAGTCTGACCCGATCTTAGACTGGGAATGAACTTTGTATGCTTAGACTGGGGATGAACTCCATCTACCTAAGTCAACCCACGAAACAAGCATGCGGGCGCTCAGTCGACCAGAGAGGCAGGATGCGCAAGCCGGCGATCGAACGGGTGGTAGGTGGGTTCAAGCACATCTTCATATTTCTGCCATGCCAATGCCATTTTTATGGCTTGTAAATTCATACAATCATCCCCTAAGCCTTCATGTGAAGTTTTGTGGCAAGACGACCCGTTTTCTATTTTTCATGATTTTAGAAACATTTTGCGGTTTGGGATTTTTTAAAATTTTTTTAGAAAGTGTTTTGTCCCGAAATTTGGTAAAGGTGATCCTTGTATTTTTGTTGGCTTTCACAAAACAATTCAGCTAAAAACTCAAAGTGGAAAAGATTTTGTGACCATTTGAAAAAAGTGTCCCCATTTCAGACACTTTAATGGCTACTGGCAGCAAACCTATAAAATCTCAAATGCTCTTTAAGGGGGTGTGAGTTCTCGAGGTTTGATGAGGTTAGGGGGCCAATATAAGGGCCAAGTACCAGCACCCATTGCACATCATGTTCGCACCCCCCCCGGCCCACCCAATCGTCGGAACCCCCAATGCCGCTGGTTAGGCTCTCCGACGATGCTCCGGCGATAGTGTCACGGGTGAAAAAAATGTGGCACCAGCACATGCCCGAGCCCAGCATGTGCACCGTGGCTCAAAATCTTAGACTGGGAATGATCTTTGTATGCTTAGACATGGAATGAACTCCGTATGCCAAAGCCAACCCATGAAACAAGCATGCGGGCGCTCAGTCGGCTGGAGAGGTAGAATGCTCAAGCCGAGGATCGCCTCGGTCCCCCTCTACGTGCTGTCAGTCCCACTACCACAACCCTTGATCTGGCTGGGGCTTAGACATGGAATGAACTCCCTATGCCTAAGCCTACCCCTGAAACGGGCGTGCAGGCGCTTAGTTGACCGGAGAGGTAGAATGCGCAAGCTGGGGATCGGCCCGGTCCCCCTGCATGTTTTTAATCCTGCTGCCGCAACCCTCGGCCCAATTCGATCTTTGACCAGGAATGAACTCCGTATGCCTAAGTCAACCCACGAAACGAGCGGGCGGGCGCTCAGCCGGCCGGAGAGGCAAAATGCGCAAGCCATGGATCGGCCCGATCCCCCCTATGTGCTACCGATCCCCCCTGCGTGCTGTTGACCCGATCTCCCCTACGTGCTGTCGATCCTGCTGTCAAAAAATCTCAGTCCGGTCTGAGCTTAGACTGGGAATGAACTCTGTATGCATAAGTCAACCCACGAAACGAGCGTGCGGGCACTGAGCCGACCGAAGAGGCATAATGCGTAAACCGAGGATTGGCTCGGTCCCCCTCTGCGTGCTGCTGGTCCCGCTACCACAACCCTCGGTCTGGCTAGGGCTTAGACATGGAATGAACTCCCTATGCCTAAGCCAACCCACGAAATGACCTGAGAGGTAGGATGTGCAAGCCGAAGATGGAATGGGTGGTAGGTGGGTTCAAGCACATCTTCATATTTCTGCCATTTACATGCCATTTTTATGGCTTGTAAATTCATACAATGGTCCCCTAAGCCTTCATGTGAAGTTTCTTGGCAAGACGACCCGTTTTCTATTTTTCACGATTTTTAAAACTTTTTACGGTTCGAGATTTTTTAAAATTTTTTTAGAAAGAGTTTTGTCCCCAAATTTGGTAGAGGTGATCCTTGTATTTTTATTGGTATGCACAAAAACATTTAGCTAAAAACTCGAAGTGGAGAAGATTTTGTGATCATTTGAAAAAAGTGTCCCCATTTCAAACACTTTAATGGCCACTGGCAGCAAACCTATAAAATCTCAAATGCTCTTTAAGGGGGTGTGAGTTCTCAAGGTTTGATGAGGGATAGGGGGCCAATATAAGGGCCAAGTACTAGCACCCATCGCAAATCATGTGCGTACACCCACCCAGCCCCCTCAACCGCCGGAACCCCCAATGTCTCCGGTTAGGCTCTCCGGTGGTGCTCTGATGTTGGTGCCCCGGGCAAAAAAAATGTGACACCAGCACATGCCCGAGCCCAGCATGTGCACCATGGCTCAAAATCCTAGACTGGGAATGAACTCCGTATGCCTAAGCCAACCCACGAAACGAGCGTGCGGGCACTCAATCGACCGGAGAGGCATAATGTGCACGTCGGGGATCGGTTTGGTACCCCCTGCGTGCTGTGGATCCTGCTGCCGCAACCCTTGGTCCAGTCTGATCTTAGACTATGAATGAACTCCGTATACATAAGTCAACCCACGAAATGAGCGTGCGGGCGCAAAGCCGGTCGAAGAGGCATAACGCGTAAGTCGAGGATCGACCAGATCTCCCTCTACATGCTACCGGTCCTGCTGCCACAACCCTCAGTCCGGCTGGGGCTTAGACATGGAATGAACTCCCTATGCCTAAGCCAACCCACGAAACAGGCGTGCGGGTGCTCAACCGATCGGAGAGGCAGAATGCACAAGCCGGGGATCGACTCGGTCTCCACTGCATGCTATCGATCCTACTATCGGAGCCCTCTGTCCGGTCTGATCTTCGACTAGGAATTAACTCTGTATCCTTAGACTAGGGATGAACTCTGTATGCCTAAGTCAACCCATGAAACGAGCGTTCAAGCGATCAATCGGCCGAAGAGGCTGACCGGAGTAGCATAATACGCAAGTCTTGGATCAGCCCGATCCCCCTCTACGTGATGCCGATCTTGCTGCTGGTCCCCCTCTGCGTGTTGCCGGTCTTGCTGCCACAGCCCTCAGTCTGGCTGGGGCTTAGACATGGAATGAACTCCCTATGCCTAAGCCAACCCACGAAACAGACGTGCAGGCACTCAGTCGGCCGGAGAGGTAGAATGCGCAAGCTGGGGATCGGCTCGGTCCCCCCAGTGTGCTATCGATCCTACTGTCGCAACCCTTGGTCTGATCTAATCTTAGACTGGGAATGAATTTCGTATGCTTAGACTGGGGATGAACTCTGTATGCCTAAGTCAACCCACGAAATGAGCGCGCGGGCACTCAGCCGATCGGAGAGACCGGTCAAAGAGGCATAATGCGTAAGCCGAGGATCAGCCTGATCCCCCTCTGCATGCTGTCGATCTTGCTACCGGTCCTACTGCCACAACCCTCGGTTTGGCTGGGGCTTAGACATGGAATGAACTCTGTATGCCTAAGCTAACCCATGAACGAGCGTGCGGGCACTCAGTCAACCGAAAAGGCAGAATGCGCAAGCTGCGGATCGACTCGGTCCCCCCTGTGTGCTATCGATCCTGCTGCTGGTCCAAATGCTGCAACCCTCGGTCCAGTCTGATCTTAGACTGGGAATGAACTCGGTATGCTTAGACAAGGAAAGCACTCTGTATGCCTAAGCCAACCCACGAAACGAGCGTGCAGGTGCTCAGCAAGCCGGAGAGGCAGATTGCGCAAGTCGGGGATCAGCCCGGTCCCCCCTGTGTGTTGTCGATCCTGCTGCCGCAACCCTCGGTTCGATCTGATCTTAGACTGGGAATGAACTCCATATACCTAAGCCAACCCACGAAACAAGCGTGCGGGCACTGAGCCGGTTGGAGAGGCATAATGCGCAAGCTGAGGATTGGCCCGATCCCCCTCTGCGTGCTGCCGGTCCCACTGCCACAACCCTCGATCTGGCTGGGGCTTTGACATGGAATGAACTCCCTATGCCTAAGCCAACCCACAAAACGGGCGTACAGGCACTCAGCCGATCGGAGAGGCAGAATGCGTAAGCCGAGGATCGACCCAGTCTCGCCTGCGTGCTACCAATCTTGTTACCGTAACCCTCAGTCTGATTTGATCTTAGACTGGGAATGAACTCCATATGCTTAGACTGGGGATGAACTCCATATGCCTAAGTCAACCCACGAAACGAGCATACGGGCACTCAAGCCGACCAAAGAGGCAGGATGCGCAAGCCGGGGATCGAACGGGTGGCAGGTGAGTTCAAGCACATCTTCATATTTTTGCCATGCCAATGAAATTTTTATGGCTTGTAAATTCATACAATGGTCCCCTAAGCCTTCAAGTGAAGTTTCGTGGCAAGACGACCCGTTTTCTATTTTTCATGATTTTTGAAACTTTTTGCAGTTCAGGATTTTTTAAAATTTTTTTAGAAAGTGTTTTGTCCCCAAATTTGGTAGAGGTGATCCTTGTATTTTTTTTTGCATGCACAAAAAAATTCAGCCTAAAACTCGAAGTGGAGAAGATTTTGTGACCATTTGAAAAAAGTGTCCCCATTTCAGACACTTTAATGGCTACTGGCAGCAAACCTATAAAATCTAAAATGCTCTTTAAGGGGGTGTGAGTTCTCGAGGTTTGATGAGGGATAGGGGGCCAATATAAGGGCCAAGTACCAGCACCCATCGCACATCATGTGCGCACACCCCCCAGCCCCTCCAATCACCGGAACCCTCAATGCCGTCAGTTAGGCTCTCTGGCGATGCTCCGACGATGGTGCCCCGGGTGAAAAAAATGTGGCACCAGCACATGCCGAAGACCAGCATGTGCACCGTGGCTCAAAATCTTAGATTGGGAATGAACTCTATATGCTTAGGCATGGAATGAACTGCATATGCCTAAGCCAACCCACGAAATGAGCGTGCGGGCGCTCAGCCGACCGGAGAGGCAGAATGCACAAGTCGGGGATCAGCTCAGTCCCCCTCTACGTGTTGTCGGTCCCGCTACCACAACCTTTGGTCTGGCTGGGGCTTAGATATGGAATGAACTCCCTATGCCTAAGCAAACCCATGAAACAGGCGTACGGGCGCTTAGCCGATCGAAGAGGCAGAATGCGCAAGTCGGGGATTGGCCCGATCGCCCCTGCGTGCTGTCGATCCTGCTGCTGCAACCCTTGGTTTGATTTGATCTTAGACTAGGAATGAACTCTGTATGCTTAGTCTGGGGATGAACTCTATATGCTTAGTCTGGGGATGAACTCTGTATGCCTAAGTCAACCCATGAAATGAGCGTGCAGGCGCATAGCCGGCTGAAGAGGCCAGTAGTAAAGGCATAATGCGCAAGCCGGGGATCAGCCCAGTCCCCCTCTGCGTACTGCCAATCCCGCTGTCGGTCCTGCTGCCACAACCCTCGGTCCGACTGGGGCTTAGACATGGAATGAACTTCGTATGCCTAAGCCAACCCACGAAACGAGCGTGCGGGCGCTCAGCCGACGGAAGAGGCAGAATGTGCAAGCTGAGGACTGGCCCGATCCCCTTATGTGCTACCGATCCTGCTGTTGGTCCTGTTGTCGTAACCCTCGGTTCGGTTCGATCTTAGACTGGGAATGAACTCCGTATGCTTAGACATGGAATGAACTCCGTATGCCTAAGCCAACCCATAAAACGAGTGTGCAGGCTCTCAATCGGTCGGAGAGGTAGAATGAGAAATCCGAGGATCAGCCCGGTCCCCCTTGTGTACTGTCGATCCTAGTGTCGCAACCCTCTGTCTGGTCTGATCTTAGACTGGGAATGAACTTCGTATGCCTAAGTCAACCCACAAAATGAGCGTGCGGGCGCTGAGCACGGCCAGAGAGGCATAATGCGCAAGCCGGGGATCGGTCCGATCCCCCTCCGCGTGCTGCTAGTCCCGCTGCCACAACCGTCAATCCGACTAGGGCTTAGACATGGAATGAACTCCCTATGCCTAAGCCAACCCACGAAATGGGCGTACGGGCGTACGGGAGCTCAACCGACCGGAGAGGCAGAATGCATAAGCCGAGGATCGACCCAATCCCCCTTGTGTGCTGCTGATCCTACTACCGTAACCCTCAGTCCGATCTGATCTTAGACTGGGAATGAGCTCTGTATGCTTAGATCGGGGATGAACTCTGTATGCCTAAATCAACCCATGAAACGAGCGTCGGATGCTCAGTCGACCAGAGAAGCAGGATGCGTAAGCCGAGGATCTAACGGGTGATAGGTGGGTTCAAGCTCATCTTCATATTTCTGCCATGCCAACACCATTTTTATGGCTTGTAAATTCGTACAATGGCCCCCTAAGCCTTCATGTGAAGTTTCTTGGCAAGACGACCTGTTTTCTATTTTTCATGATTTTCGAAACTTTTTGCAGCTCAAGATTTTTTAAAATTTTTTTAGAAAGAATTTTGTCCCCAAATTTGGTAGAGGTGATCCTTGTATTTTTTTTGGCATGCACAAAAACATTCAGCTAAAAACTCGAAGTGGAGAAGATTTTGTGACGATTTGAAAAAAGTGTCCCCATTTCAGACACTTTAATGGCTACTGGCAGCAAACCTATAAAATCTCAAATGCTCTTTAAGGGGGTGTGAGTTCTCGAGGTTTGATGAGGGATAGGGGGCCAATATAAGGGCCATGTACTAGCACCCATCACACATCATGTACGCACACTCGCCGGCCCCCTCAATCATCGGAACCCCCATTACCGTCAGTTAGGCTTTCCGATGATGCTCCGGTGATGCTCCGATGATGGTGCCCCGGGTGAAAAAAATGTGGCACCAGCACATGTCAGAGCCTAGCATGTGCATCGTGGCTCAAAATCTTAGACGGAGAATTAACTCCATATGCTTAGACATGGAATGAACTCCGTATGCCTAAGCCAACCCACGAAACGAGTGTGTGGGCACTCAACCAGTCGGAGAGGTAGAATGCACAAACTGGGGATCAGCCCGGTCCCCCTTACGTGTTATCGATCCTGCTGCCACAACCCTTGGTCTGATCTTAGACTAGGAATGAACTCCATATACATAAGTTAACCCACGAAACGAGCGTGCGGGCACTGAGCCGACCGAAGAGGCATAATGCGTAAGCCAGGGATCAGCCGGCCCGATCCTCCTCTGCGTGCTGTCAATCCCACTGCCACAATCCTCGATCCGACTGGGGCTTAGAAATGGAATGAACTCCCTATGCCTAAGCCAACCCATGAAACGGGTGTGCGGGCGCTCAGTCGGCCGGAGAGGCAGACTGCGTAAGCCGGGCATCGGCCTTGTCCCCCCTGCTTGCTTATGATCCTGCTGCCATAACCCTTGGTCTGGTCTGATCTTAGACTGAGAATGAACTTCATATGCCTAGACTGGGGATGAACTCCGTATGCCTAAGTCAACCCATGAAATGAGTGTGCGAGCGCTCAGTCGACCGAAAAGCCATAATGTACAAGCCGGGGATTAGCCCGGTCCCCTTCTGCGTGCTGTCGATCCTACTGTCGGTCCTTCTACCACAACACTCAATCTAGCTGTGGCTTAGACATGGAATGAACTTCGTATGCCTAAGCCAATCCATGAAAGGAGCGTGTGGGCACTCAGCCAGCCGGAGAGGCAGAATGCACAAGCCAGGGACCGGCCCGATCCCCCCCTACGTGCTGTCGGTCCTGCTGTTGGTCCTGCTATTTCAACCCTCGGTCTAGTCCGATCTTAGACTATGAATGAACTCCGTATGCTTAGACATGGAATGAACTCCATATGCCTAAGCCAACCCACGAAACGAGCGTACGGGCACTCAGCTGGCCGGAGAGGTTGGCCGAAGAGGTAGAATGCTCAACCCAGGGATTAGCCCGATCCCTCTCTGCGTGCTGGTGATCCCACTGTCGGTCCTACTGTGAGAACCCTCTGTCTGACTGGGGCTTAGACATGGAATGAACTCTGTATGCCTAAGCCAACCCATGAAACGAGCGTGGGGTGCTCAACCGATCGAGAGGCAGAATGCTCAAGCCGAGGATCGGCCCGATCCCCCCCTACGTGCTGCCGATCCTGCTGTTGTAACCCTCGGTCCGGTCCGATCTTAAACTGGGAATGAACTCCGTATGCCTAAGCCAAGCAATGAAACGAGTGTGCGGGCGCTTAGCCGGCCGGACAGGTAGAATGCATAAGCCAGGGATTGACTCGGCCCCCCCACGTGCTGTTGATCCTACTGCCGCAACCCTCAGTCTGATCCAATCATAGACTGGGAATGAACTCTGTATGCCTAAGTTAACCCACAAAACGAGCGTGCGGGTGCTGACCCGGCCAGAGAGGCATAATGCGCAAGTTGGGGATCGACCTGATCCCCCTCTGCGTGCTGCCGGTCTCGCTGCCACAATCCTTGGTCCGGCTGGGGCTTAGACATGGAATGAACTCCCTATGCCTAAGCCAACCCATGAAACGGGCGTGCGGGTGCTCAGTCGGCCGAAGAGGCAGAATGCGTAAGCCAGGGATTGTCCCAGTCCCCCTTACGTCCTGCCGATCCTGCTGTCTCAACCCTCGGTCTGGTCTGATCTTAGACTGGGAATGAACTCTGTATGCTTAGACTGGGGATGAACTCCGTATGCCTAAGTCAACCCACGAAAGGAACGTGTGGGCGCTCAATCGACCAGAAAGGAAGGATGCGCAAGCCGGGGATCGAACGGGTGGTAGGTGGGTTGAAGCACATCTTCATATTTTTGCAATGCCAATGCCATTTTTATGGCGTGTAAATTCATACATTGGTCCCCTAAGCTTTCATGTGAAGTTTCGTGGCAAGACGACCCGTTTCTATTTTTCACAATTTTTGAAACTTTTTGCGGTTCGAGATTTTTTAAAACTTTTTTAGAAAGAGTTTTGTCCCCAAATTTGGTAGAGGTCATCCCTGTATTTTTGTTGGCATGAACAAAAAAATTCAGCTAAAAACTCAAAGTGGAGAAGATTTTGTGACCATTTGAAAAAAGTGTCCCCATTACAAACACTTTAATGGCTATTGGCAGCAAACCTATAAAATCTAAACTGCTCTTTAAGGGGGTGTGAGTTCTCAAGGTTTGATGAGGGATAGGGGCCCAATATAAGGGACATGTACCAGCACCCATCGCACATCATGTGCGCACACCACTGGGCCCCCCCAATCGTCGGAACCCCCAATGCCGTCGGTTAGGCTCTCCGGCGATGCTCTGGCGATGCTCCGGCGATGGTGCCCTGGGCGAAAAAAATATGGCAGCAGCACATGCTCGAGCCCATCATGTGCACCGTGGCTCAAAATTTTAGACTGGGAATGAACTCCGTATGCTTAAACGTGAATGAATTTCGTATGCCTAAGTCAACCCATGAAACGAGCGTGCGGGCGCTCAGCCGGCCGGAGAGGCAGAATGTGCAAGCCTGGGATCAACCTAGTCCCCCCCTACGTGCTACCGATCCTTCTTTCACAACCCTCGGTCCGCTCGAATCTTAGACTGGGAATGAACTCTGTATGCATAAGTCAACCCACAAAATGCATGTGCGGGCGCTGAGCCGACCGAAGAGGCATAATGTGCAAGTCAGGGATCGGCCCAGTCCCCCTCTACGTGCTACCGGTCCTGCGGCCACCACCCTTGGTCTGGTTGGGGCTTAGACATGGAATGAACACTCTATGCCTAAGCCAACCCACGGAACGGGCGTGTGGGTGCTCAACCGACCGGAGAGGCAGAATGTGCAAGCCGGGGATCGACCCGGTCCCCCCTTCGTGCTGCCGCTCCTGCTGCTCGTCCTGCTGCCACAACCCTCGGTCTGATCCGATCTTAGACTGGGAATGAACTCTGTATGCTTAGACATGGAATGAACTCCGTATGCCTCAACCAACCCACGAAACGAGTGCTCAACCGACTAGAGAGGCAGAATGCGTAAGTCGGGGATCAGCCCGGTCCCCCCTGCATGCTGTCGATCCTACTGCTGGTCCTACTGCCGTAACCCTCAATCCGGTCCAATCTTAGACTGGAATGAACTCCGTATGCTTAGACATGGAATGAACTCCGTATGCCTAAGGCATCCCATAAAACAAGCTTGCGGGTGCTCAGTCGGTCGGAGAGGTAGAATGCACAAGCCGGGGACCGACCCGGTCCCCTTACGTGCTATCGATCCTACTATCGTAACCCTCAATCTGGTCTGATCATAGACTGGGAATGAACTCCGTATGCCTAAGTCAACCCACGAAATGAGCGTGCGAGTGCTGAGTCGACTGGAGAGGCATAATGCGCAAGCTGGGGATCGGCTCGGTCCCCCTCTGCGTGCTGCCGGTCCCGCTGCCATAACCCTCAGTTCGGCTATGGTTTAGTCATAGAATGAACTCCCTATGCCTAAGCCAACCCACGAAATGGGCATGCGGGTGCTCAACCGGCCGGAAAGGCAAAATGTGCAAGACGGGGATCAGCCCAGTCCCCCTTGCGTGCTGTCGATCCTACTGCCGCAACCTTCGGTCTGGTCTGATCTTAGACTGAGAATGAACTCCATATGCTTAGACTGGGGATGAACTCCGTATGCCTAAGTTAACCCATGAAACGAGCGTACGGGTGCTCAGCCGATCGAAGAGGCTGATTAGAGACACAGAAAGTGTAAACCGGGAATCAACCCGATCCCCTTGTGTGCTGTCGATCCTGCTGTTGGTCCTGCTATCGCAACCCTCGGTCTGGTTCGATCTTAGACTGGGAATGAACTCCGTATGCCTAAGCCAACCCACAAAATGAGCGTACGGGCGTTCAGTCGATCGGAGAGGCAGAATGCGTAAGTCGAGTATTAACCGGATCCCCCCTGCGTGCTGTCGATCCTGCTGCGACAACCCTTGATTCGGTCTGATCTTAGATTGGGGATGAACTCTGTATGCCTAAGTCAACCCATGAAACGAGCGTACGGGCGCTCAGCCGACCAGAGAGGCAGGATGCGTAAACCAAGGATCGAACGGGTGGTAGGTCGGTTCAAGCACATCTTCATATTTCTACTGTGCCATTATGGCTTGTAAATTCATATAATGGTCCCCTAAGCCTTCATGTGAAGTTTCGTGGTAAGACGACCCATTTTCTATTTTTCATGATTTTTGAAACTTTGTACGGTTCGGGATTTTTTAAAATTTTTTTAGAAAGATTTTTACCCCCAAATTTGGTATAGGTGATCCTTGTATTTTTTTTGGCATGCACAAAAAAATTCAGCTAAAAACTCGAAGTGGAGAAGATTTTGTGACCGTTTGAAAAAAGTGTCCTCATTTCGGACACTTTAATGGCTACTTGTAGCAAACCTATAAACTCTCAAATGCTCTTTAAGGGGGTGTGAGTTCTCGAGGTTTGATGAGGGATATGGGGCCAATATAAGGGCCAAGTGTCAAGCCATATGTGGGTGCACCAGGCACATCAGGCGCACCAGCAGGCAAGCCAAAGGTTGAGGCCTGTAGACCAGGCGTGCTGGTGGGTATCTGCATGCAAAGCCTAGCGTGCTGCCGATCCTGCTACCACAACCCTCGGTCTGATCTGATCTTAGACTGAGATTGAACTTCGTATGTTTAGATTGGGGATGAACTTCGTATGCCTAAGTCAACCTACGAAATGAGCATGCGAGGGCTCAGCCGGTCGAAGAGGTCGACCGAAGAGGCATAATGCGCAAGCTGGGGATCAGCCCGGTCCCCCTCTGCGTGCTGTCGATCCCGCTATCGGTCCTACTGCTATAACCCTTGATCTGGCTGGGGCTTAGACATGGAATGAACTCTGTATGCCTAAGCCAACCCACGAAATGCGCATGCGGGTGCTCAACCGATCGAAGAGGCAGAATGTGCAAGCCAAGGATCGGCCCGGTCCCCCCTGCGTGCTATCGATCCTGCTACTGGTCCTGCTACCGCAACCCTCAGTCCGGTCCGATCTTAGACTGGGAATGAACTCCTATTCTTAGACATGGAATGAACTCCGTATGCCTAAGCCAACCCACGAAACAAGCGTGCAGGCGCTCAGTCGGCCGGAGAGGCAGAATGCACAAGCCGGGGATCGACCCAATCCCTCACTGTGTGCTGTCGCAACCCTCGGTCTGGTCTGATCTTAGACTAGGAATGAACTCCGTATACCTAAGTCAACCCATGAAACGAGCGTGCGGGTGCTAAGCTGACCGAAGAGGCATAATGCGCAAGCCGGGGATCGGCCCGGTCCCCTTCTGCGTGCTGCCGGTCCCGCTGTCAAAACCCTCTGTCCGAATAGGGCTTAGACATGGAATGAACTCTCTATGCCTAAGCCAACCCATGAAATGGGCGTGCGGGCGTTCAGCCGGTCGGAGAGGTAGAATGCGCAAGCCAGGGATTGGCCCGGTCCCCCCTGCGTGCTGTCGATCCTGCTGTCGCAACCCTCAGTCCAGGCTGAACTTAGACTGGGAATGAACTCCGTATCCTTAGACTAGGGATGAACTCCATAAGCCTAAGTCATCCTACGGAACGAGTGTGCGGGTGCTCAGCCGACCAGAGAGGCAGGATGCACAAACCGGGGATCGAACGGGTGGTAGGTGGGTTCAAGCACATCCTCATATTTCTGCCATGCCAATGCCATTTTTATGGCTTCTAAATTCATACAATGGTCCCCTAAGCCTTCATGTGAAGTTTCATGGCAAGACGACCTATTTTCTATTTTTCATGATTTTTGAAACATTTTGTGGTTCGAGATTTTTTTAAAATATTTTAGAAAGAGTTTTGTCCCCAAATTTGGTATAGGTTATCCTTGTATTTTTGTTGGTATGCACAAAAACACTCAGCTAAAAACTCGAAGTGGAAAAGATTTTGTGACCGCTTGAAAAAAGTGTCCCCATTTTAGACACTTTAATGGCTACTGGCAGCAAACATATAAAATCTCAAATGCTCTTTAAGGGGTGTGAGTTCTCGAGGTTTGATGACGGATAGGGGGCCAATATAAGGGCCAAGTGTCATGCCCTAGGCGGGCAAGCTAGGCACATCAGGCGCACCAGCAGGTGAGCTAGAGGTTGAGGCCCGCAGACTAGGCGTGCTAGTGGGTATTTGCGTGCAAAGCATAGCAAATGAGTTCAGAACGCCCGCCCAACTTGCAGGCCAGCCTATGAGACCAAAGCCTAGCATACAAGCTGCCCATAAAACATCTAGAAAGGCCCAAGGTGCTGGACATGCAAGGGAAGCTTCTGAAAACAGGCAGGATCAACAGCAGCAGCATCCTGGCATATTTGGTTGACCCTGAAAATCAAGAGTTAGCATCCTGATTGATTGTAATCTTTATAATCCCATGATTTTAGCCTTTATTCTAGGGATATTGCCATTAAGTGTAAGCTGGAGCCTCAACTACAAATAAAGGGCTGCTCCTCCCTCATTTGTACACCATCAAACACTTCTATTTAAGTGAATACAAGAGCATTTCCAGAATTCTGCCTTCTTATCCTATTTCTCTTTAACTTGCGTAATCAGACCTTCCTATTGTTCTAGTGCTCGTACGCTTGTGTTTTAGGCTGACTTAGGCATAAAGGAGGAGATTCCAAGCCTAAGGTCGCATAGTTTCTGAGTCTAAGGTCGGAGCCCGTGACAGTTGGTATCAGAGCAAGTTCGATTCTACGTGTTTGTGTTGTGCAGGTTAGAGGAGATGGCATCTCAAAGTGACGCTGCTAACCAACAACTAGAGGCCCAGGAGCATGGGCAGGGAAGAGGGAGGAAAGCCAGTTGTAGAGATATCTGGTCTACCATGGACGGTAGGCTAGCCAAGGTGGAGGTGACCATGGGCGACATGGGGGAGAAGCTTGAAGGGGTAGAGACTCACATTGCATCGCTAGACTCCATAGGGGAGGAGATCCAAAGTGAGTTGCAAGGTGCTCTCAACAAAGGCTTGGATGTGTTCACCCAAAAGAATCAGACCTTGGAGGCTGAAGTGCTAACCTTACGCGATAGCATGGAGGCCATGTGCCAGCGGATGAAGGAGCTTACCAGTGAGCTCGTTGCTTGCAAGACTGCCATTGGGAATGGCATGTTTGCTGGAGTGTCCAAGTCCAGATTGGATGTCCCCAAGCCTAAGGAGTTCAAGGGGACTAGGGCAGCCAAGGAAGTAGATAACTACCTTTGGGGTATGGAGCAGTACTTCCAGGCCATGGGCAAGCAAGACGAGGCGATAAAGATAAGCACCGCTGCTATGTATCTCACTGATGTAGCCTTATTGTGGTAGAGACATAAGTGTGATGATGTCAGGCGTGGGAGCACCAAGATTGGAACCTGGGCAGAGTTCTAAAAGGAGTTCAGAGAACAATTTTACCCAGAGTATGACGATGATGAGGCGTAGGCAAAGTTGCACAGGCTGAGCCAGCAAGGGGACATAAGGGAGTATGTTCAGAAATTCTCTAAATCGATGCTACAGATCTCGGATCTAGGTGAAAAGGACACCTTATTTGTTTTCATGGATGGGCTGAAGCCGTGGGTGAAGCATGAGCTACAAAGGAGAGGAGTTCATGACTTGGCTAAAGCCATGACTACTATCAAGGCCTTGATAGAGTTCAAGCCTCTGAACAAGTTCGAGTCTACCAAGCACAAGGGTAAGGGCAGGGACAATAGGGATCAAAAGAAGTAGTCCAAGGGGAAGGACCGTGATCGAGAGTCTAAAGATGGAGACCGAGACCATTTAACCAAGGATGGCGAGAGGAAGCCACCAGCAGGCAAGTGGAAAACAAAGGGGGACCGAGAGCCACTAGCATGCTACCTATGTGGAGGGAGCCACATAGCACGCAATTGCCCACAGAAGGGCAAGCTAGCTACTATAGACAAGGAGTCTGACGAGGAGCCAGAGTCAGGGGCAGCAAAGCTTGGGTCATTGGTGCTCAATGCTGTCCAGAGTAAGAGGAGCTGTAAGCTAAAGGGTTTGATGTTTACAGATCTGATGGTTGCAGGTCAGAAGGTGAGTGCACTGGTGGACACAGGTGCCTCACATCTTTTTATTTCAGGTGATAGAGCCCGAAAGCTTAGACTAAAGCTGCAAAAAGGGACTGGTACCATCAAAATGGTGAACTCTAATGAAGTTCCAGCCATTGGAGTAGTGCGGGGAGTGGAGTTGCAGCTTGGAGACTAGAAAGGCAAGGAGACCATTGAGGTAATACCCCTTGATGACTATGAGTTTGTGATTGGGTTGGATTTCCTTGTTCGAATTAACGCCCTCCTTGTGCCTTTTACCGATTGTGTTTACATCTTGGATGCACGGTGCCAATGCCTAGTGCCATTGAGGAGAGGGTCTGGAGTTAGGTCACGGGTGGTGTCAGCCATCTAATTTGCCAAGGCGGTAAGCAGACAAGAAGACACCTTCTTTGCAGCCCTGAAATATGATAAGCCAAGGGAGAAGGAGATCGAGTCACCCTTGGAGGTGCTAAAGGTGCTAAAGACCTTTAGTGATGTGATGCCCGCAAAGCTACCACCTAAGAGGGAGGTGGACCACAAGATCAAGCTGGTGTCCGAGGCCAAGCCACCAGCTAGAGCCCCTTACCGAATGTCTCCACCAGAGTTGGAGGAGTTGAGGAAGCAGCTCAAAGAGTTAGTTGATGTTGGCTTCATCAGGCCATTGAAGGCACCTTATGGTGCACCGGTTCTATTTCAGCACAAGCATGATGGGTCGTTACGGCTGTGCATAGACTACCAGGCTTTGAACAAGCTAACCATCAAGAACAAGTACCCCATCCCACTCATTGCAGACTTGTTCGATCAACTTGGGAGCGTAAGGTGGTTCACCAAGCTGGATTTGAGGTCAGGCTACTATCAAGTCAAGATCGCGGAGGAAGATGAGCCAAAGATAGCATGTGTCAATCGGTATAGTTCGTATGAGTTCTTGGTTATGCCGTTTGGACTCACGAATGCCCCAGCAACATTCTGCACCCTTATGAACAAGGTACTTCAGTCATTCTTTGATCGGTTTGTTGTGGTTTATTTAGATGACATTGTGATCTACAGCCAGACTTTGGGAGAGCATGTAGACCACTTGAGACAGGTGTTCGAGGTGTTGCGGGCGCACAAGCTGTTTGTCAAGAGGGAGAAGTGCTCATTCGCCCAGCAGGAGATCCCGTTCCTTGGCCACATAGTGGGAGGTGGCAGGATACGCATGGATGAAGGTAAGATACACGTCATCCTGGAGTGGCAACCGCCAGCCAAGGTCACTGAGTTGAGATCATTCCTTGGGCTGGTCAACTACTATAGGTGCTTCATCAAAGGTCACTCAGCAATAGCCATGCCATTGACTAACTTGCTCAAGAAAGGGAAAGCATGAAAGTGGAACGCAGGGTGCCAGGAAGCCTTTGACAAGTTGAAGCGGGCTGTGATCGAGGAGCTAGTCTTGGCCTTGCCAGACCATGCCAAGCCATATGAGGTGCATACGGATGCATCAGACTTTGCCATAGGGGGCGTGTTTATGCAAGAGGGACGTCCAGTCACGTTCGAGAGCAGGAAGCTGAACGAGACTGAGCGCAAATACACGGTCCAAGAGAAGGAGATGACTACAGTGGTGCACTGCTTGCGCACTTGGCACCATTACCTGTTGGGGTCGAGGTTCATGGTTAGGACGGACAATGTGGTGACCAGCTACTTCCAGACGTAGAAAAAGTTGTCCCCCAAGTAGGCGAGATGGCAAGATTTTCTTACGAAATTTGATTTCCAGATGGAGTACAAGCCGGGGTGGGCGAACCTAGTGGCAGACACCCTGAGCAAGAAGGCTAACCTTGCTGCCATTAGCCAACCAGAGGGGTCACTAGTGCCGTGCATCAAGGAGGGAGTTACGCATGATCCTACAACCAAGGCTTTGATGGAGTACGCCCAGCAAGGTAAGACTAGGCAATTTTGGTTATAGGATGGCTTGCTGTACACCAGGGGCAGTAGACTATTTGTGCCGCAGCACGGAAAGCTCCGCAAGGAAGTTTTACAAGAATGCCATGATTCAAGGTGGGCTGGACACCCCAAAGTGAGCCATACCTTGGCACTAATCGAGGATCGATACTACTAGCCGTACATGAGGGACGATATGGAGGCCTATGTAAAGACTTGTCTTGTGTGCCAACAGGACAAGGTAGAGCTCAAGAAACCAAGCGATCTCTTGAAGCCATTGCCAGTGCTAGAGCGACCATGGGAGAGTGTTTCTCTAGACTTTATAGTTGGTCTACCCAAAGCAGAAGGGTTTGGAAGCATCATGGTAGTGGTGGACAGGTTTTCCAAGTATGGAATCTTCATTCCAGCAACCAAGGAGTGCCTAGCCGAGGAGGCAGCTCGATTGTTCCTGAAAAACATGGTTAAGTACTGGGGAGTGCCGAAGACCATTGTTAGTGATCGGGATGGGTGTTTCACGGGCAGGTTCTAGACTGAGTTCTTCAAGCTGTTGAGGTCAGACTTGAACTTTTCCACTAGCATGCATCTACAGACCGATGGGCAGACAGAATGAGTGAATGGACTATTGGAGGTCTACCTCAGGCACTATGTGAGTGCCACACAAAGGGACTGGCCAAAGCTGCTAGATATTGCATAGTTTTCCTACAACTTGCAAAGGAGCGAGGCAACGAACTAGAGCCCATTTGAGGTTGTGACAGGGTAACAACCACTAACACCCGGTTCGATTGCTGTAGGTTATACAGGGTCAAATCCAGCAGCATACAAGTTTGCCAAGGCATGGCAGGAGCAAACTGACTTGGCCAGAGTTTGTCTACACAAGGTGGCCAAGAGGTCGAAGAAGTGGGCAGACCAGAATAGGTAGGACGTGCAGTTTCAGGTTGGAGACTTGGTGTTAGTGAAGCTGCATCCAATTGTGCACCATAGGGGCCTGCACAAAGGCCTAGTCCAGAGGTATGAAGGACTTTTTCGAGTAGAGAAGAAGGTAGGCAAGGTTGCTTATAAACTGGATATGCCACCCAAGCTGAAGGTACACCCGATGTTCTCTGTGAGCATGCTCAAGCCGTTCCATGAGGATGAGAGAGATCCAGGATGGGCAGAGTCAAAGCGTGTGCCATTGGGAGCAAGGGCCTCATATGAGAAGGAGGTCTACAGCATCATAGCTGATCAGGAGGTGAGACGAAAGAACTATCAGCCAAGACAAGAGTACTTGGTACGCTGGAAGGGACTTTCAGACAGTGAGGCAAGCTGGGAACCAACAGATGACTTATGGCAGTTCGGGGACCAGATCAGGTAGTACCATGCAGAAGACGCAACAAAGGCATTGCACAATCAGGTGGGGGAGAATGTCACACCCTAGATGGGTGTGCCAGGCACATCAGGTGCACCAACAGGCGAGCCAGAGGTTGAGGCCTGCAGACCAGACGTGCTGGTGGGTATCTACACGCAAAGCCTAGTAAATGAGTTCAGAATGCCCGTCCAACTTGCAGGCCAGCCCGTGAGACCAAAGCCTGGCATACAAGCTGCCCGCACCACATCCAGAAGGGCCTAAGGTACTGGACATGGAAGGGAAGCTTCTGGAAGCAGGCAGGATCAGTAGCAGCATCCTGGGATATTAGATTGACCCTGAAAATCAGGAGTTAGCATCCTAATTGATTGTAATCTGTATAATCCCATGATTTTAGCCTTTATTCTAGGGATATTGCCATTAAGTGTAAGCTGGAGCCTCAACTATAAATAGAGGGCTGCTCCTCCCTCATTTGTACGCCATCAAACACTTTTGTTTCAGTGAATACAAGAGCATTTCCAGAATTCTGCCTTCTTATCTTGTTTCTTTTTAACTTGCATAATCAGCCCTTCCTATTGTTCTAGTGCCCGTACGCTTGTGTTTTAGGCTGACTTAGGCATAAAGGAGGAGATTCTAAGCCTAAGGATGCACGGTTTCTGAGTCTAAGGTCAGAGCACGTGACACAAATACCAGTACCCATCGCACATCATGTGTGCACACCCCCCAGCCCCTCAACCGCCGAAACCCCCAATGCCACCGGTTAAGCTCTTCGACGATGCTCCGACGATGGTGCCCCGGGCAAAAAAATATGGCACCAGCACATGCTCGAGCCTAGTATGTGCACTGGGCTCAAAATCTTAGACTGGGAATGAACTCTGTATGCCTAAGCCAACCCACGAAACAAGCGTGCGGGCGCTCAACCGGTTGGAGAGGCAGAATGCGCAAGTCAGGGATTGGCCCAGTCCCTCCTACATGCTATCGATCTTGCTGTCACAACACTCAGTCTGGTCTGATCTGAGACTGGGAATGAACTCCGTATGCATAAGTCAACCCACGAAACGAGCGTGCGGGCACTGACCAGGTCGAAAAGGCATAATGCGCAAGCTGAGGATTGGCCCGATCCCCCTCTGAGTGTTGTCGGTCCCGCTGCCATAACCTTCTGTTCGGCTACGGCTTAGACATGGAATGAACTCCCTATGCCTAAGCCAACCCACGAAACGGGTGTGCGGGCACTCAGCAGGCCGAAGGGGCAGAATGTGCAGGCCTGGGATCGGCCTAGTCTTCCCTGCATGTTGTTGATCCTGCGGTCGCAACCCTCATTTCGGTCTGATCTTAGACTAGGAATGAACTCCGTATGCTTAGGCTGGGCATGAACTCCATTTGCTTAAGTCAGCCCACGAAACGAGTATACGGGCGCTCAGTCGATCGGAGAGGTCGACCGGAGAGGCATAATGCACAAGCCGGGGATCAGCTCGATCCCCCTCTACGTGCTGTCGATCCTACTGCCACAACCTTCGGTCCGACTGGGGCTTAGACATCGAATGAACTCCATATGCCTAAGCTAACCGATGAAACGAGCGGGCGGGTGCTCAACCAGTTGGAGACGTAAAATGTGCAAGCCGGGGATCGGCTCGGTCTCCCCTACGTGCTACCGATCCTGCTGCTGGTCCTGCTACTGCAACCCTCAGTCTCGATCCAAAGTTAGACTGGGAATGAACTCCATATGCTTAGACATGGAATGAACTCCGTATGCCTCAGCCAACCCACGAAATGAGCGTGCGGGCACTCAGCCCACCGGAGATGCAGAATGCAGAAGTCGGGGACTGACCTGGTCCCCCCTGCGTGTCATCGATCCTGCTACCAAAACCCTCAGTCCGATCTGATCTTAGACTGGGAATGAACTCTGTATGCCTAAGTCAACCCACGAAATGAGTGTTCGGGCATTGAGCCGACCGAAGAGGCATAATATGCAAGCCGGTGATCAGGCCTGTCCCCTTTTGCGTGCTGGCGGTCTCGCTGCCACAACCCTCGGTCCGACTGGGGCTTAGACATGGAATGAACTCCCTATGACTAAGCCAACCCACGAAATGGATGTACGAGCGCTCAGCCGGTTGGAGAGGCAGAATGCACAAGCCGGGGATCCACCCGGTCCCCCCTACGTGCTACCAATCTTGCTGTCGTAACCCTTGGTTCGGTCCGATCTTAGACTGGGAATGAACTCCGTATGCTTAGACTGGGGATGAACTCCGTATGCCTAAGTCAACCCACGAAACGAGCATGCGGGTGCTCAGTCGGCCAGAGAGGCTGACTGAAAAGGCATAATGTGCAAGCCAGGGATCAGCCCAATCCTCCTTGTGTGCTGTCGATCCCGCTACCGGCCCTGCTGCCACAACCCTTGGTCCGACTAAGGCTTAGACATGGAATGAACTCCGTATGCCTAAGCCAACCCACGAAACGAGCATCAGGTGAGAGGCCAGTCGGAGAGGCAAAATACGCAAGCCTTGGATCGACCCGATCCCCCTACGTGCTGTTGATCCTGCTGTTGGTCCTGTTGCCGTAACCCTCGGTCCCCCCTATGTGCTACCGATCTTGCTGCTGGTCCTGCTACCGCAACCCTCGGTCCCGATCCGAACTTAGATTGGGAATGAACTCTATATGCTTAGACATGGAATAAACTCTGTATGCCTCAGCCAACCCATGAAACTAGCGTGCGGGCGCTCAGCCGACCGAAGAGGCAGAATGTGTAAGTCGGGGACCGGCCCGGGCCCCCCTGTGTGCTGTTGATCTTGCTACCACAACCCTTGGTTCGGTCCGATCTTAGATTGGGAATGAACTCCGTATGCGGAAGTCAACCCACAAAACGAGCGTTTGAGCGTTCAGCCCACCGGAAAGGCATAATGCGCAAGCCGAAGATCGGCCTGGTCCTCCTCTGCGTACTGTCAGTCCCGCTACCATAACGCTCGGTCTGATCCGATCTGAGACTGGGAATGAACTCCGTATGCTTAGACTGGGGATGAACTCCGTATGCCTAAGTCAACCCAAGAAACAAGCGTGCGAGAGCTCAGCCAGCCGGAGAGGCATAATGCGTAAGCCGGGGATCGACCTGATCCCCCTCTGCGTGCTGTTGATCCTGCTGCCGGTCCTGCTACCATGACACTCGGTCCGGCTGGGGCTTAGACATGGAATGAACTCTGTATGCCTAAGTTAACCCACGAAATGAGAGCGTGTGTGCTTAGCCGACCGGAGAGGCAAAATTTGCAAGCCGTGGATCGGCCTGATCCCCTCTGCGTGTTGTCGATCCTGCTGCTGGTCTTGCTGTCGTAACCCTTGGTCTGGTCTGATCTTAGAATGGGAATGAACTATGTATGCTTAGACATGGAATGAACTCCGTATGCCTAAACCAACCTAGGAAACGAGCGTGTGGGTGCTCAACCGGTCGGAGAGGCAAAATGCGCAAGCCAGGGCTCGGTTCGGTCCCCCCTACGTGCTGTCGATCCTGCTGCTACAACCCTCGGTCCAGTCTGATCTTAGACTGGGAATTAACTCCGTATGCCTAAGTCAACCCATGAAATGAGTGTACAGGCATTGAGCCGGTCGGAGAGGTGTAATGCATAAACCGAGGATCAGCCCGATCCCCTTTTGCGTGCTGTTGGCCCCACTACCACAACCCTCAGTCTGACTGGGGCATGGAACGAACTCCCTATGCCTAAGCTAACCCATAAAACAGGCGTACGGGTGCTCAACCAGTCAGAGAGGCAGAATGTGCAAGTCGGGGATCGGCGCGATCCCTCCTGCGTTCTACCGATCCTGCTGTCGCAACTCTCAGTTCGATCCGATCTTAGACTGGGAATGAACTCCATATGCTTAGACTGAAGATGAACTCTGTATGCCTAAGTCAACCCACGAAACGAGTGTACGGGCGCTCAGCCGATCGGAGAGGCCGACCGGAGAGGTAAAATGCACAAGCAGGGGATCTTAGACTGGGAATGATCATCATATGCTTAGTAATGGAATGAACTACGTATACCTAAGCCAACTCACGAAACGAACGTGCGGGCGCTCAGCAGGTCAAAGAGGCAGAATGCGCAAGCCATGGATCAACCCGATCCCTGCTGCGTGCTACTGATCTTGCTACCGCAACCCTCGGTCCGGTTTGATCTTAGACTGGGAATAAACTCCGTATGCATAAGTCAACCCACGGAATGAGCGTGCGGGCGCTGAACCGATTGGAGAGGCATAATGCACAAGCTGAGGATCGACTCGATCCCCTTCTGCATGCTCCAGGTCTTGCTGCCACAACCCTCAGTCTAGCTGGGGCTTAGACATGGAATCAACTGCCTATGCCTAAGCCAACCGATGAAATGGGCCTGCGGGCACTCAGCCAATCGGAGAGATAGAATGCGCAAGCTGGGGATTGGCTCGGTCTCTCCTGCGTGCTGCCTATCCTACTACCGCAACCCTCGGTCTGATCCGATCTTAGACTGGGAATGAACTCCGCATGCTTAGACTGGGGATGAACTCTGTATGCCTAAGTCAACCCATGAAACGAGCGTGTGGGTGCTCAGCAGGCCAAAGAGGCCGGTCGGAAAGGCATAATACACAAGCCGAGGATCAGCCCGATCGGCCTCTGTGTGCTACCAATCCCACTGCCGATCCTACGGCCACAACCCTCGGTATGGCTGGGGCTTAGACATGGAATGAACTCCGTATGCCTAAGCCAACCAACGAAATGAGCGTGCGGGTGCTCAGTCGGCCGGAGAGGCAGAATGTGTAAGTCGGGGATCGACCCGATCCCCCCTTGTGTGCTGCCGATCCTACTGCCACAACCCTCGGTCCGGTGCCTGATCCCCCCTTGCGTGCTGTCGATCCTACTGCCACAACCCTCGATCCGGTCCAATCTTAGACTTGGAATGAACTCCGTATGCCTAAGTCAACCCACGAAACGAGTGTTCAGGCATTGAGCCAACCAGAGAGGCATAATGTGCAAGCCGGGGATCGACCCAATCGCCCTCTGCGTGCTGCTAGTCCCGCTGCCACAACCCTCGGTCCGACTGGGGTTTAGACATGGAATGAACTCCGTATGCTTAAGCCAACCCATGTAACGGGCGTGTGGGCGCTCAGCCGGTCGAAAAAGCGGAATGCGCAAGTTAGGGATCGGCCCAGTCCCCCCTACGTGCTGTCGATCCTACTTTCATAACCCTCGATTCGGTTTGATCTTAGACTAGGGATGAACTCCGTATGCCTAAGTCAACCCATGAAACGAGCGTGCGGGCGCTCAGCCGACCGAGAGGCAAGATGCGTAAGCCGAAGATCAAACGGGTGGTAGGTGGGTTCAAGCACATCATCATATTTCTTCCATGCCAATGGCATTTTTATGGCTTGTAAATTCATACAATGTTCCCCTAAGCCTTCATGTGAAGTTTCATGGCAAGACGACCCGTTTTCTATTTTTCATGATTTTCAAAACTTTTTACAGTTCGGGATTTTTTTAAATGTTTTTAGAAAACGTTTTGTCCCCAAATTTGGTAGAGGTGATCCTTGTATTTTTGTTGGCATGCATAAAAAAATTCAGCTAAAAACTCGAAGTGGAGAAGATTTTGTGGCCGTTTGAAAAATTCAGACACTTTAATGGCTACTGGCCGCAAACCTATAAAATTTTAAATGCTCTTTAAGGGGGTGTGAGTTCTCAAGGTTTGATGAGGGATAGGGGGCCAATATAAGGGCCAAGTAACAGCACCCATTGCACATCATGTGCGCACACCCCCCGGCCCCCCCAATTTCTGGAACCCCCAATGCCATCAGTTAGGCTCTTCGACGATGCTCTGCAATGGTGCCCTGTGCAAAAAAAATACGGCACCAGCACATGCTCGAGCCTAGCATGTGCACTGTCACTCAAAATCTTAGACTGGGAATGAACTCTGTATGCCTAAGCCAACCAACGAAACGAGCGTGCGGGTGCTCAGTCGACTGGAGAAGCAGAATGTGCAAGCCAGGGATCGGCCCGGTCCCCCCTGCGTGCTGTCGATCCTGCTGTCACAACCCTCGGTCTGATCTGATCTTAGACTAGGAATGAACTCCGTATGCATAAGTTAACCCACAAAACGAGTGTGCAGGTGCTGAGCTGGCTGGAGAGGCATAATGCGTAAGCCGAGGATCAGCCTGGTCCCCCTCTGTGTGCTACCAGTCCCGCTGCCACAACCCTCGGTCTGACTGTGGCTTAGACATGGAATGAACTCCCTATGCCTAAGCCAACCCACGAAACGGGCGCGGGGGCGCTCGACCGGTCGGAGAAGCAGAATGCGGAAGTTGGGGATTGGCCCGGTCCCCTCTGCGTGCTGTCGATCCTACTGCTGCAACCTTCAGTCCGGTCTAATCTTAGACTGGGAATGAACTCCATATGCTTAGACTGGGGATGAACTCCATATGCCTAAGTCAACACACGAAACGAGCGTGCGGGTGCTCAATCGACCGGAGAGGCATAATGCACAAGCCAGGGATCAGCTCGGTCCCCCTCTACGTGCTGCCGATCCCACTGCCGGTCCTGCTGCCACAACCCTCGGTCAGAATGGGGCTTAGACATGGAATGAACTCCGTATGCCTAAGCCAACCCACGAAATGAGCGTACGGGTGCTCAGTCGATCGGAGAGGCAGAATACGCAAGTCAGGGATCGGCTCAATCCCCTCCTGTATATTGATGACCCTGCCACCGTAACCCTCAGTCCGATCTGATCTTAGACTGGGAATGAACTCCGTATGCTTTGATATGGAATGAACTCCGTATGCTTCGAGCGTCCGGGCGCTTAGTCGGTCGGAGAGGCAGAATGCACAAACCGGCGACCGGTCCGATCCCCCGTGTGTGCTATCGATCCTGCTGTCGCAACCTCGATCCGATCTGATCTTAGACTGGTAATGAACTCCGTATGCCAAAGTCAACCCACGAAATGATCGTGCGAGCGCTGGCTCAGTTGGAGAGGCAGAATGCACAAGCTGGGGATCGACTCGGTCCCTCTTTGCGTGCTGTCAGTCCCACTGCCACAACCCTCGGTCCGACTGGGGCTTAGACATGGATTGAACTCCCTATGCCTAAGCCAACCCATGAAACAGGCGTGCGGACGCTCAGCCGACCGGAGAGGCAGAATGCGCAAATTGGGGATCGACCCGATCCCCCCTGCATGCTGCTGGTCCTGCTACCGCAACCCTCGATCTGGTCTGATCTTAGACTGGGAATGAACTCCGTATGCTTAGAATGGGGATGAACTCCGTATGCCTAAGTCAACCCACGAAACGAGCGTGCGAACGCTCAGCCGACGAGAGAGGCAGGATGCGCAAGCCGGGGATCGAACGGGTGGTAGGTGGGTTCAAGCACATCTTCACATTTCTGCCATGCCAATGCCATTTTTATGTCTTGTAAATTCATACAATGGTCCCCTAAGCCTTCATGTGAAGTTTCGTGGCAAGACGACCCGTTTTCTATTTTTCACGATTTTTGAAACTTTTTGTGGTTCAAGATTTTTTAAAATTTTTTTACAAAGCGTTTTGTCCCCAAATTTGGTAGAGGTGATCCTTGTATTTTTTTTGGCATGCAAAAAAAAAATTCAGCTAAAAACTCAAAGTGGAGATGATTTTGAGATCATTTGAAAAAAGTGTCCCCATTTCAGACACTTTAATGGCTACTGGCAGCAAACCTATAAAATCTCAAATGCTCTTTAAGAGGGTGTGAGTTCTCGAGGTTTGATGAGGGATAGGGGGCACTATAATGGCTAAGAATCAGCACATCATGTGTGCACACCCCCCGGCCCCCCCAATCGTTGGAACCCCTAATACCGTCGGTTAGGCTCTCCAGTGATGCTCTGACGATGGTGCCCCGGGTGAAAAAAATGCGGCACCAACACATGCTCGAGCCCAGCATGTGCACCGTGCTTCAAACTCTTAGACTGGGAATGAACTCCGTATGCTTAGAGATGGAATGAACTTCGTATGCCTAAGCCAACCCACGAAACGAGCGTGCGGGCACTCAATCGGTCAGAGAGGTAGAATGCGCAAGCCGGGGATCGGCCCGATCCCCCTCTGTGTGCTGCCGGTCCTGTTGCCACAACCCTCGGTCCGACTGGGGCTTAGACATGGAATGAACTCCCTATGCGTAAGCTAACCCACGAAACGGGCGTGCGGGCACTCAGCTAGCCGGAGAGGCAGAATGCGCAAGTCGGGGATCGACCCGATCCCCCCTGCGTTCTGTCGATCCTGCTGTCGCAACCCTCGGTCCGATTTGATCTTAGACTGGGAATGAACTCCGTATGCTTAGACTAGGTATGAACTCTATATGCCTAAGTCAACCCAAGATACGAGCGTGCGGGCGCTCAGCCGACTGGAGAGGTAAAATGCGCAAGTAGGGGATCGACCCGGTCCCCCCTGCGTGCTGTCGATCCTGGTGCTGGTCCTGCTGCCGCCAACCTCGGTTCGGTCTAATCTTAGTCTGGGAATGAACTCCGTATGCTTAGACATGGAATGAACTCCGTATGTGTAAGCCTACCCACGAAATGAGTGTGCGGGTGCTCAGCCGGTCGAAGAGGTAGAATGCGCAAGCTGGGGATCGGCCTGGTCCCCCCTACGTGTTGTCGATCCTACTATCGCAACCCTCGGTCTGATCCGATCTTAGGCTGGGAATGAACTCCGTATACCTAAGTCAAACCATGAAACGAGCATTCAGGCGCTAAGCCGACCAGAGAGGCATAATGCGCAAGTCGGGGATCGACCTGGTCCTCCTCTGTGTGCTGCCAGTCCCGCTGCCACAACCCTTAGTTTCGATGGGGCTTAGACATGGAATGAACTCCCTATGCCTAAGCCAACCCATGAAACGGGCGTACGATCGCTCAGCCGGCCGGAGTGGCAGAATGCGTAAGCTAGGGATCGGTCTGGTCCCCCCTGCATGCTGTCGATCCTACTGCTGCAACCCTCGATCCGATCTAATCTTAGACTAGGAATGAACTTTGTATGCTTAGACTGGGGATGACCTCCGTATGCCTAAGTCAACCCATGAAACCAGCGTGCGGGTGCTCAGTCGGTCGGAGAGGCCGGTCAGAGAGACATAATGCACAAGTCGGGGATCAGCCCGATCCACCTCTGCATGCTGCCGATCCCGCTGTCGGTCCTGCTGCCACAACCCTCGGTTCGACTGGGGCTTAGACATGGAATGAACTCCGTATGCCTAAGCCAACCCATGAAGCCAGCGTCCAAGCGCTCAGCCGGCCGAAGAGGCAGAATACATAAGTCGAGGATCGGTTTGATCCCCCCTACATGCTGTCGATCCTGCTGTCGCAACCCTCGATCTGGTTCGATCTTAGACTGGGAATGAACTCTGTATGCTTAGACTGGCGATGAACTCCGTATGCCTAAGTCAACCCATAAAACGAGTGTGCGGGTGCTCAGCCGGCTGAAGAGGTCGGTCAGAGAGGTAGAATGTACAAGCTGGGGATCGACTCGATTCCCCCCTGTGTGCTGTCGATCCTGCTACTGGTCCTACTGTCGCAACCCTCGGTCTGGTCCGATCTTTGACTCAGAATTAACTCTGTATGCTTAGACATGGAATGAACTCCGTATGCCTAAGCCAACCCACAAAATGAGCATGTGAGCGCTCAGCCGACTATAGAGGCAAAATGCGCAAGTCGGGGATCGACTCAGTCCCCCCTACGTGCTGTCGATCCTGCTGTCACAACCCTCGGTCCGGTCCAATCTTAGACTGGAAATGAAGTTCGTATGCCTAAGTCAACCCACGAAACGAGCGTTTGGGCATTGAGCCAGCGGAAGAGGCATAATGCCCAAGCTGAGGATCAGTTCAGTCCCTTTCTGCGTGTTATCGATCCCACTACCGGTCCTACTACCGTAACCCTCTGTCCGACTGGGGCTTAGACATTGAATGAACTCCGTATGCCTGAGCCAACCCACGAAACGAGCATGCGAGTGCTCAGCTGGCCGAAGAGGCAGAATGTGCAAGCCGAGGATCAACCCGATCCCCCCTAGGTGTTGTCGATCCTGCTGCTGGTCCTACTACCGCAACCCTCGGTTCGGTCTGATCTTAGACTGGGAAAGAACTCCATATGCTTAGACATGGAATGAACTCCGTATACCTAAGCCAACCCATAAAATGAGCGTGCGGGCGCTGAGCCAGCCGGAGAGGCATAATGTGTAAGCTGGGGATCGACCCGGTCCCCCTCTACATGCTATCGATCCCGCTGCCACAACCCTTAGTTTCGCTGGGGCTTAGACATGGAATGAACTCCCTATACCTAAGCCAACCGATGAAGCGGGCGTACGGGCGCTCAGTCGATCGGAAAGGTAGAATGCGCGAGCCAGGGATCGGTCCCATCCCCCCTGCATGCTATCGATCCTGCTACCGCAACCCTCGATCCGGTCTGATCTTATACTGGGAAAGAAGTTCGTATGCTTAGACTGTGGATGACCTCCGTATGCCTAAGTCAACCCATGAAACGAGCGTGCGGGTGCTCAGCCGGTCGGAGAGGCCGGTCGGAGAGACATAATGCACAAGCCGGGGATCAGCCCGATCCCCCTCTGCGTGCTACCACCAACCTCGGTCCGGCTAGGGCTTAGACATAGAATGACTCCGTATGCCTAAGCCAACCCACGAAATGAGCGTGCGGGTGCTCAACCGACCGGAGAGGCAAAATATGTAAGCCGAGGATTGGCTCGATCCCCTGTGCGTGCTATCAATCTTGCTACCCGAGATCAATCGCAAACCAGTGATCAGTCGTAACCCTCGGTCTGATCTGATCTTAGATTGGGAATGAACTCCGTATGCATCAGTCAACTCACGAAACGAGCGTGAGGGCACTGAGCCTCCCGAAGAGGCATAATGTGCAAGCCAGGGATCGGCCCGATCCCCCTCTACGTGCTACCGGTCCCGTTGCCACAACCCTCGATCTGGCTGGGTCTTAGACATGGAATGAACTCCTTATACCTAAGCCAACCCACGAAACAGGCGTGTAGGCGCTTAGCCACCCAGAGAGGTAGAATGCGCAAGCCGAGGATTGGGCCGCTCCATCCTGCATGCTGTCGATCCTACTGCCGCAACCCTCGGTCCGATCCGATCTTAAACTGGGAATGAACTCCATATGCTTAGACTGGGGATGAACTCTGTATGCCTATGTCAACCCAAGAAACGAGCGTGCGGGTGCTCAGTCGACCGGAGAGGTATAATGCACAAGCCAGGGATCAGCCCGGTACCCCTCTGCATGCTGTCGATCCGACTGTCGGTCCTGCTACCACAACCCTCGGTCCGGCTGGGGCTTAGACATGGAATGAACTCCCTATGCCTAAGCCAACCCACGAAATCAGCATGCGGGCACTCAGCTGGCTAGAGAGAGAGAAAGCGCAAGCGGGGGATCGGCCCGATCCCCCCTGCATGCTGCCAATCCTACTGCTAGTCCTGCTACCGAAACCCTCGATACGGTCTAATCTTAGACTGGGAATGAACTTCGTATGCTTAGACATGGAATGAACTTCGTATGCCTAAGCCAACCCACGAAACGAGTGTGCGTGCGAGAACTCAGTTGGTCGGTGAGGCAGAATGTGCAAGTCGAGGATCGGCCCAGTCCCCCCTGCGTGCTATCGATGCTACTGCCGTAACCCTCAGTCTGGTCCGATCTTAGACTGAGAATGAACTTCGTATGCCAAGTCAACCCAAGAAATGATCATGCAGGCGCTGAGCCGATCGAAGAGGCAAAATGCGCAAGCCGAGGATCGACCCAGTCCCCCTCTGTGTGCTGCCAGTCCCGCTGCCACAACCCTCGGTTCGACTGGGGCTTAGACATGGAATGAACTCCTTATGCCTAAGCCAACCCACGAAACGGGCGTGCAGGCGCTCAGCCAACCGAAGAGGTAGAATGCGCAAGCCGGGGATCGGCTCGGTCCCCCCTGTGTGCTATCGATCCTACTGTCGCAACCCTTAGTTCGGTCCGATCTTAGACTGGGAATGAACTCTGTATGCTTAGACTGGGGATGAACTCTGTATGCCTCAGTCAACCCACAAAATGAGCGTACGGGCGCTCAGTCGATCGAAAAAGTCAGCCGAAGAGGGATAATACACAAGTCGGGGATCAGCCCGGTCCCCTCTACATGCTGCCGATCCGGTTACCGATCCTGCTGCCACAACCCTCGGTCCGGCTGGGGCTTAGACATGGAATGAACTCTGTATGCCTAAGCCAACCAAGGAAATGAGCGTGTGGGTGTTGAGCCAGCAGGAGAGGCAGAATGCGTAAGCTGGGGAACGGCTCGGTCCCCCCCTACGTGCTACTGATCCTACTGTTGGACCTGCAGCCACAACCCTCGGTTCAGTTCGATCTTAGACTGGGAATGAACTCTGTATGCCTAGACATGGAATGAACTCCATATGCCTGAGCCAACCCACGAAATGAGCGTGTCGGCACTCAACCGGCCAGAGAGGCAGAATGCGTAAACTGGGGGCTGACCAGATCCCCCTTGCGTGCTGTCGATCCTGCTACCATAACCCTCAGTCCGGTCCGATCTTAGACTGGGAATGAACTCCATATGCCTAAGTCAACCCACGAAATGAGAGTGTGGGCACTCGGTAGGCTGGAGAGGCCTATCGAATAGGCATAATGCACAAGCCGAGGATCAGCCTGGTCCCCCTCTACGTGCTGTCGATCCCGTTGCCACTCCTGCTACGACAACCCTCGGTTTGACTGGGGCTTACACATGTAATGAACTCCGTATGCCTAAGCCAACCCATGAAATGAGCGTGCGGGGGCTCAACCGGCCGAAAAGACAGAATTCGCAAGCTGGGGATTGGTTCGATCCCCCCTGCGAGCTGTCGATCCTGGTGTTGGTCATGCTATCGCAAACCTCGGTCTGGTCCAATCTTAGACTGGAATGAACTCCGTATGCTTAGACATGGAATAAACTCTGTATGCCTAAGCCAACCCACGAAATGAGCGTGCGGGCGCTCAGCCAGTCGGAGAGCCAGAATGCGTAAGCCAGGGACCGACCCGATCCCCCTTGTGTGCTATCGATCTAGATGCTGCAACCCTTGGTCTGGTCCGATCTTAGACTAGGAATGAACTCCATATGCCTAAGTCAACCCACTAAATGAGCGCGCGAGCACTGAGCCGATCGGAGAGGCATATTACGCAAGTCGAGGATCGGCTCGATCCCCTTCTACATGCTGTCGGTCCCACTGCCACAACCCTCGATCCGACTGGGGCTTAGACATGGAATGAACTCCCTATGCCTAAGCTAACCCACAAAATGGGCGTACGGGCACTCAACCGGTCAGAGCGGTAGAATGCGCAAGCCAGGGATCGACCCAGTCCCCCCTACGTGCTGTCGATCCTGCTACTGCAACCCTCGGTCTAGTCCGATCTTAGACTAGGAATGAACTCCATATGCTTAGACGGGGATGAACTCTGTATGCCTAAGTCAACCCATGAAACGAGTGTGCGAGCGCTCAGCCGGTCGGAGAGGTATAATGCGTAAGCCAGGGATCAGCTCGGTCCCCCTCTACGAGTTGTCGATCCCGCTGCCAGTCCTACTGCCACAACCATCGATCCGGCTAGGTCTTAGACATAGAATGAACTCCGTATGCCTAAGCCAACCTATCGTACATCATGTGCGCACACCCCTCGGCCCCCTAATCACCGGAACCCCTAATGCCGTCGGTTAGGCTCTCCGACGATGCTCTGGTGATGGTGCCCCGAGAAAAAAAAATGTGGCACCGGCACATGCCCGAGCCCAGCATGTGCACCGTGGCTCAAACTCTTAGACTGGGAATGAACTCCATATGCTTAGACATGGAATGAACTCCGTATGCCTAAGCCAACCCATGAAACGAGTGTGCGGGTGCTCAATCTGCCAGAGAGCCAGAATGCGTAAGCCGAGGATCAGCCTGGTCTCCCTCTGCGTGCTGCCGGTCCCACTACCACAACCCTCGGTCTGGCTGGGGCTTAGACATGGAATGAACTCCCTATGCCTAAGCCAACCCACAAAACGGGTGTGCGGGCGCTCAGCCGGCCGGAGAGGCAGAATGCGCAAGCCGGGGATTGGCCCTATCCCCTCTGCGTGCTACCGATGCTGCTGCCGCAACCCTCGATCCGATTTGATCTTATGCTTAGACTGGGAATAACTCTGTATGCCTAAGTTAACCCACGAAATGAACGTGCGGGTGCTCAGTCAACCAGAGAGGTAGAATATGCAAGCCGAGGATAGGCTCGATCCCCCGTAACATGCTGTCGATCCTGTTGCTGGTTCAACTGCCGGAACCCTTGGTCCAGTCCGATCATAGACTGGGAATGATCTCCGTATGCTTAGACATGGAATGAATGTCGTATGCCTAAGCCAACCAACGAAACACGTATACGGGCGCTCAGCCGTCCGGAGAGGCAGAATGCGTAAGTCGAGGACCGACCCAAACCCCTACGTGGTGTCGATCTTGCTACCGTAACCCTCAGTCTGGTTCGATCTTAGACTGGGAATGAACTCCGTATGCCCAATTCAACCCACGAAATGAGTGTGCGGGCGCTCAGCCGATCGGAGAGGCCAGCTGGAGAGGTAGAATGCAAAAGTTGAAGATCGACCCGGTCCCCCCTACGTGCTGCCGATCTTGCTGCTGGTCTTGTTGTTGCAACCCTTGGTCCAGTCTGATCTTAGACTGGGAATGAACTCTGTATGCTTAGACATGAAATGAACTCCGTATGCCTAAGCCAACCCACGAAACGAGCGTGCAGGCGTTCAGCTAGCTAGAGAGGTAGAATGCACAAGCCGAGGATCGACCCGATCCCTCCTACGTGCTGTCGCAACCCTCAATTCAGTCTGATCTTAGACTAAGAATTAACTTCGTATGCCTAAGTCAACCCACGAAATGAGCGTTCCAACGCTGACCCGGCCAGAGAGGTATAATGCGAAGTCGAGGTTCAGCCCGATCCCCCTCTGCGTGCTACCGGTCCCACTACCACAACCCTCAGTCCGGCTAGGGCTTAGACATGGAATGAACTCCTTATGCCTAAGCCAACCCACGAAACAGGCGTGCAGGTGCTCAGCCAGTCGGAGAGGCAGAATGCGAAATCCAGGGATCGGTCTGGTCCACCCTGCGTGCTATCGATCCTGCTGCCGTAACCCTCGATCTGGTCTGATCTTAGACTGGGAATGAACTCCGTATGCTTAGACTGGGGATGAACTCTATATGCTTAGACTGGGGATGAACTCCATATGCCTAAGTCAACCCATGAAACAAGCGTACGGGCGCTCAGCCGACCGGAGAGGCATAATGCGAAAGTCAAGGATCAGCCCGATCCTCCTCTACGTGCTACCGATCTTGCTGCCATAACCCTTGGTCCGACTAGGGCTTAGACATGGAATGAACTCTGTATGCCTAAGCCAAACCACGAAACGAGCATACGGGTGCTCAACCGGCCAAAAAGGCAGAATGCGAAAGTCGGGGATTGACCCGGCCCCCTATGTGCTGTCGACCTTTCTACTAGTCTTGCTAACGTAACCCTCGGTCCGGTCCGATCTTAGACTGGGAATGAACTCTGTATGCTTAGACATGGAATGAACTCCGTATACCTAAGCCAACCCATGAAACGAGCGTGCGGGCGCTTTGCCCGTCGGAGAGGCAGAATGCACAAGCCGAGGACTGGTCCAATCCCTCCTGCCTGCTATCGATCCTGCTACCGCAACCCTCGATCCGATCCAATCTTAAACTGGGAATGAACTTCGTATGCCTAAGTCAACCAACGAAATGAGCGTGCGAGCGTTGAACCGGTAAGAGAGGCATAATACACAAGCTGGGGATCGGCCCGATCCCCCTCTGCGTGCTGTCGGTCCCTCTACCACAACTCTCGATCCAACTGGGACTTAGACATGGAATGAACTCCCTATGCCTAAGCCAACCCACGAAACGGACGTGCGGGTGCTTAGTTGGCCAGATAGGCAGAATGCGCAAGTCGGGGATCAGCCTGGTCCCCCCTACGTGTTGTCGATACTGCTGTCTCAACCCTCGGTCCAGTCCATTCTTCAACTAGGAATGAACTTCATATGCTTAGACTGGGGATGAACTCCGCATGCCAAGTCAACCTAAGAAACGAGCGTGCGGATGCTCAGCCGACCAGAGAGGTAGGATGCACAAGCCGGGGATCGAATGGGTGGTAGGTGGGTTCAAGCACATCTCTATATTTCTGCCATGCCAATGCCATTTTTATATCTTGTAAATTCATACAATGGTCCCCTATGCCTTCATGTGAAGTTTCGTGACAAGAAGACCCGTTTTCTATTTTTCACGATTTTTGAAACTTTTTACGGTTCAGGATTTTTTAAACTTTTTTTAGAAATAGTTTTATCCCAAAATTTGGTAGAGGTGATCCTTGTATTTTTGTTGGCATGCACAAAAAGATTCAGCTAAAAACTCAAAGTGGAGAAGATTTTGCGACTGTTTAAAAAGAGTGTCCCTATTTCAGACACTTTAATGGGTACTGGCAGCAAACCTATAAAATCTCAAATACTCTTTAAGGGGGTGTGAGTTCTCAAGGTTTGATGAGGGATAGGGGGCCAATACAAGGGCCAAGCACCAGCACCCATCGCACATCATGTGCGCACACCCCCCCGACCCCTCCAATCGTCAGAACTTGCAATGCCGTCGGTTATCCTCTCTGACGATGCTCCGGCGATAGTGCCTCGGGTGAAAAAAAATGTGCCACCAGCACATGCCTGAGCTCAGCATATGCACCGTGACTCAAACTCTTAGACTGGGAATGAACTCCCTATGCTTAGAGATGGAATGAACTCCGTATGCCTAAGCCAACCCACAAAACGAGTGTGTGGGCGCTCAGCCGGTTGGAGAGGCAGAATGCGCAAGCTAGGGATCGGCTCGGTCCCCCTCTACGTGCTGTCGATCCCGCTACCACAACTCTCGGTCCATGCTACCGATCCTACTACCGTAACCCTCGATCCGGTTCGATCTTAGACTGGGAATGAACTCCGTATGCTTAGACTGGAGATGAACTCCGTATGCCTAAGTCAACCCACGAAACGAGCGTGCGGGCACTCAACCGGTCAGAAAGGCCAATCGGAGAGGCAGAATGCGCAAGTCAAGGATCGGTCTGAGCCCTCCTACATGCTTCTGATCCTGCTGCTGGTCCTACTACCGCAACCTTTGGTCCGATTCGATCTTAGATTGGGAATGAACTTTGTATGTTAGACATGGAATGAACTCCGTATGCCTAAGCCAACCCATGAAACGAGCGTGCGGGTGCTCAATCGGCCGGAGAGGCAGAATGCACAAGCTAGGGATCAGCCTGATCTGCTCTTGCGTGCTGTCAATCTGCTACTACAATCCTTGGTCCGATCTTAGACTGGGAATGAGCTCCCTATGCCTAACCCAACCAGAGAGCCAGAATGCGCAAGTCGAGGATCGGCCCAATCCCCCCTACGTGCTACCGATCCTACTACCATAACCCTCAATCCAGTTTAATCTTAGATTGGGAATGAAGTTCGTATGCTTAGACTGGGGATATACTCCGTATGCCTAAGTCAACCCATGAAACTAGCGTGCAGGCCCTCAACCAATCAGAGAAGTTGGTGGAGAGGCAAAATGTGCAAGTCGTGGATCAGCTCGGGCCTCCTTACATGCTGTCGATCCTGCTGCTGGTCCTACTGTCGATCCTGCTACAGCAACCCTCAGTCCGATTCGATCTTAGACTAAAATGAACTCTGTATGCTTAGACATGGAATGAACTCTGTATGCCTAAGCTAACCCATGAAACGAGCGTGCGGGTGTTCAGTCTGTCAGAGAGGCAAAATGCGCAAGTTGGGGATCGGCCAGATCCCCCCTGCGTGCTGTCGATCTTGCTGCCATAATCTTCGATCTAATCTTAAATCAAGAATGAGCTCCGTATGCCTAAGACAACCCATGAAATGAGCGTTTGGGCGGTGAGCCAGCTAGAGAGGCATAATGCGCAAGTCGATGATCGACTCAGTCCCCCTCTGCGTGCTATCGGTCTCACTGCCACAACCCGCGGTCTGGCTGGAGCTTAGACATGGAATGAACTCCCTATGCCTCAGCCAACCCATGAAATGGGCGTGTGGGCTCTCAACTGACCGGAGAGGCATAGGGAGTTCAGTCGGTTGAAGAGGCCGGTCAGAGAGACATAATGCACAAGTCGGGGATCAGCCCAATCCACCTCTGCATGCTGCCGATCCCGCTGTCGGTCCTGCTGCCACAACCCTCAGTTCGACTGGGGCTTAGACATGGAATGAACTTCGTATGCCTAAGCCAACCTATGAAGTGAGCGTGCGAGCACTCAACCGGCCGAAGAGGCAGAATACGCAAGTCGAGGATCGGTCTGATCCCCCCTACATGCTGTCGATCCTGCTATCGCAACCCTCGATCTGGTTCGATCTTAGAATGGGAATGAACTCCGTGTGCTTAGACTGGGGATGAACTCCGTATGCCTAAGTCAACCCATAAAACGAGTGTGCGGGTGCTCAACCGGCTGAAGAGGCCGGTCAAAGAGGTAGAATGCATAAGCTGGGGATCGACTCGATTCCCCCCTGTGTGCTATCGATCCTGCTGCTGGTCCTGCTGTCGCAACCCTCGATCTGGTCCGATCTTTGACTCGAAATTAACTCTGTATGCTTAGACATGGAATGAACTCCATATGCCTAAGCCAACCCACAAAATGAGCATGTGAGCGCTCAACCGACTGTAGAGGCAGAATGCATAAGCCGGGGATCGACTCAGTCCCCCCTACGTGCTGTCGATCTTGCTGTCACAACCCTTGGTCCGGTCCAATCTTAGACTGGAAATGAAGTTCGTATGCCTAAGTCAACCCATGAAACGAGCGTTTGGGCGTTGAGCCAGTCGAAGAGGCATAATGCCCAAGCTGAGGATCAGTTCGGTCCCTTTCTGCGTGTTACCGATCCCACTGCCGGTCCTACTACCGTAACCCTCGGTCTGACTGGGGCTTAGACATTGAATGAACTCCGTATGCCTGAGCCAACCCACGAAACGAGCATGCGAGCGCTCAGCTGGCCGGAGAGGCAGAATGTGCAAGCCAAGGATCAACCCGATCCCCCCTATGTGCTGTCGATCCTGCTGCTGGTCCTACTACCGCAACCCTCGGTTCGGTCTGATCTTAGACTGGGAAAGAACTCCATATGCTTAGACATGGAATGAACTCCGTATGCCTAAGCCAACCCACAAAATGAGCGTGCGGGCGCTGAGCCAGCCGGAAAGGCATAATGCGCAAGCTGGGGATCGACCCGGTCCCCCTCTACATGCTATCGATCCCGCTGCCACAACCCTTAGTTTCACTGGGGCTTAGACATGGAATGAACTCCCTATACCTAAGCCAACCGATGAAGAGGGCGTACGGGCGCTCAGCCGATCGGAGAGGTAGAATGAGCAAGCCAGGGATCGGTCCGATCCCCCCTGCATGCTGTCGATCCTGCTACCGCAACCCTCGATCCGATCCGATCTTATACTGGGAATGAAGTTCGTATGCTTAGACTGGGGATGACCTCCGTATGGCTAAGTCAACCCATGAAACGAGCGTGCGGGAGCTCAGTCGGTCGGAGAGGCCGGTCGGAGAGACATAATGCACAAGCCGGGGATCAGCCCGATCCCCCTCTGCGTGCTGCCACCAACCTTGGTCCGGCTAGGGCTTAGACATGGAATGACTCTGTATGCCTAAGCCAACCCATGAAATGAGCGTGCGGGTGCTCAGCCGACCGGAGAGGCAAAATGCGTAAGCCGAGGATTGGCTCGGTCCTCTGCACATGCTGTCAATCTTGCTACCTGAGATCAACCGCAACCCAGTGATCAGTCGTAACCCTCGGTCTGATCTGATCTTAGATTTGGAATGAACTCCATATGCATCAGTCAACTCATGAAATGAGCGTGAGGGCACTGAGCCTCCCGAAGAGGTATAATGTGCAAGCCAGGGATCGGCCTGATCCCCCTCTACGTGCTACCGGTCCCGTTGCCACAACCCTCGATCTGGCTGGGGCTTAGACATGGAATGAACTCCCTATACCTAAGCCAACCCACAAAACAGGCGTGTGGGCGCTTAGCCGCCCAGAGAGGTAGAATGCGCAAGCCGGGGATCAGCCCGCTCCATCCTACATGCTGTCAATCCTACTGTCGCAACCTTCGGTCCGGTCTGATCTTAGACTGGGAATGAACTCCATATGCTTAGACTGGGGATGAACTCTGTATGCCTATGTCAACCCAAGAAACGAGCGTGCGGGGGCTCAACCGACCGGAGAGGTATAATGCGCAAGCCAGGGATCAGCCCGGTACCTCTCTGCATGCTGTCGATTCAACTGTCGATCCTGCTACCACAACCCTCGATCCGGCTGGGGCTTAGACATGGAATGAACTCCCTATGCCTAAGCCAACCCACGAAATGAGCATGCGAGCACTCAGCTGGCCAGAGAGAGAGAATGCGCAAGCCGGGGATCGACCCAATCCCCCTTGCATGCTGCCAATCCTACTGCTAGTCCTACGACCGAAACCCTCGATACGGTCTAATCTTAGACTGGGAATGAACTTCGTATGCTTAGACATGGAATGAACTTCGTATGCCTAAGCCAACCCACGAAACGAGTGTACGTGCGAGCACTCAGTTGGTCGGAGAGGCAGAATGCGCAAGTTGAGGATCGGCCCAGTCCCCCCTGCGTGTTGTCGATGCTACTGTCGTAACCCTCAGTCTGGTCTGATCTTAGACTGGGAATGAACTTCGTATGCCAAGTCAACCCAAGAAATGATCGTGCGGGCGCTGAGCCGATCGAAGAGGCATAATGCGCAAGCCGGGGATCGGCCCAGTCCCCCTCTGTGTGCTGCCAGTCCCGCTATCACAACCCTCGGTCTGACTGGGGCTTAGACATGGAATGAACTCCTTATGCCTAAGCCAACCCATGAAACGGGCGTGCAGGCGCTCAGCCAGCCGAAGAGGTAGAATGCACAAGCCGGGGATCGGCTCGGTCCCCCCTGCGTGCTTTCGATCCTACTGTCGCAACCCTTAGTTCGGTCCGATCTTAGACTGGGAATGAACTCTGTATGCTTAGACTGGGGATGAACTCTGTATCCCTCAGTCAACCCATGAAATGAGTGTACGGGCGCTCAGTCGATCGAAAAAGTCAGTCGAAGAGGCATAATACACAAGTCGGGGATCAGTCCGGTCCCCTCTACATGCTGCCGATCCGATTACCGATCCTACTGCCACAACCCTCGGTCCGGCTGGGGCTTAGACATGGAATGAACTCTGTATGCCTAAGCCAACCCAGGAAATGAGCGTGTGGGTGTTGAGCCAGCAGGAGAGGCAAAATGCGTAAGCTAGGGAACGGCCCGGTCCCCCTACGTGCTACCGATCCTGCTGTTGGACCTACAGCCACAACCCTCGGTTCAGTTCGATCTTAGATTGGGAATGAACTCTGTATGCCTAGACGTGGAATGAACTCCATATGCCTCAGCCAACGCACGAAATGAGCGTGCCGGCACTCAACCGGCCAGAGAGGCAAAATGCGTAAATCGAGGGCTGACCCGATCCCCCCTGCGTGCTGTCGATCCTGCTACCATAACCCTCAGTCCGGTCCGATCTTAGACTGGGAATGAACTCCATATGCCTAAGTCAACCCATGAAATGAGAGTGTGGGCGCTCGGTAGGCCGGAGAGGCCTATCGAATAGGCATAATGCACAAGCCGAGGATCAGCCTGGTCCCCCTCTGCGTGCTGTCGATCCCGTTGCCACTCCTGCTATGACAACCCTCGGTTTGACTGGGGCTTACACATGGAATGAACTCCGTATGCCTAAACCAACCCGTGAAACGAGCGTGCGGGGGCTCAACCGACCGAAAAGGCAGAATACGCAAGCCGAGGATTGGCACGATCCCCCCTGCGAGCTGTCGATCCTGGTGTTGGTCCTGCTATCGCAAACCTCGGTCTGGTCCAATCTTAGACTGGAATGAACTCCGTATGCTTAGACATGGAATGAACTCCGTATGCCTAAGCCAACCCACGAAATGAGCGTGCGGGCGCTCAGCCAGTCAGAGAGCCAAAATGCGTAAGCCAGGGACCGACCCGGTCCCCTTTGTGTGCTATCGATCTAGATGCCACAACCCTTGGTCTGGTTCGATCTTAGACTAGGAATGAACTCCATATGCCTAAGTCAACCCACTAAACGAGCGCGCGAGCACTGAGCCGGTCGGAGAGGCATATTACGTAAGTCGAGGATCGGCTCGGTCCCCTTCTGCATACTGTCGGTCCCACTGCCACAACCCTCGATCCGACTGGGGCTTAGACATGGAATGAACTCCCTATGCCTAAGCTAACCCAAAAAACGTGCATAGGGAGTTCATTCCATGTCTAAGCATAGGGAGTTCATTCCCAGTCCCTCCTGGGTGCTGCCGCAACCCTCGATCTAATTCGATCTTAGACTAGGAATGAACTCCCTATCCTTAGACTGGGGATGAACTCCGTATGCCTAAGTCAACCCACGAAGCGAGCGTGCGAGCACTCAGACGATCGGAGAGGCCGACCGGAGAGGCATAATGCACAAGTCAGGGATCAACCCGATCCCTCTTTGCGTGCTACCGATCCCACTGCCAGTCCTGCTGCCACAACCGTCGGTCCGACTAGGGCATAGACATGTAATGAACTCCTTATGCCTAAGCCAACCCACTAAATGGGTGTGCGGGCAGTCAATTGGCCGAAAAGGCAAAATGCGCAAGTCGGGGTTCGACCCGATCCCCCCTGCATGCTGTCGATCCCACTGCTGCAACCCTCACTCCGGTCTGATCATAGACTGGGAATGAACTCCGTATGCTTAGACTGGGGATGAACTCCGTATGCCTAAGTCAACCCACGAAACGAGCGTACGGGTGCTCAGTCGACCGGAGAGGCATAATGCACAAGTCAAGGATCAGCCTGATCCCCATCTGCGTGCTGCCGATCCTGCTGCCACAACCTTCGATCTAGCTGGGGCTTAGACATGGAATGAATTCCGTATGCCTAAGCCAACCCATGTAACGAGCATACGGGCGCTCAGCCGGCTGGAGAGGCAGAATGCACAAGTCGGGGATCGACCTAATGCCCCCTGCGTGCTACCGATCTTACTGTCGCAACTCTCGGTTCGGTCCAATCTTAGACTGGGAATGAACTCCGTATGCCTAAGTCAACCCATGAAATGAGCGTACGGGCGCTGTACCGGTCTGAGAGGCATAATGTGCAAGTCAGGGATCAATCCGATCCCCCTCTGCGTACTGTTGATCTCGCTGCCCCAACCCTCAATCCAGTTGGGGCTTAAACATGGAATGAACTCCCTATGCCTAAGCCAACCCTCAAAATGGGCGTGCGGGTGCTCAGCCGATCGGACAGGCAGAATGCGTAAGCTAAGGATCGACCCAGTCCCTCCTGCATGCTGCCGATCCTACTACCGCAACCGTCAATCCGGTCTGATCTTAGATTTGGAATGAACTCCATATGTTTAGACTGGGGATGAACTTCATATGCCTAAGTCAACCCATGAAACAAGCGTGCGGACGTTCAACCGACCAGAGAGGCAGGATGCGCAAGCCGGGGATCGAACGGGTGGTAGGTGGGTTCAAGCACATCTCCATATTTCTACCGTGCCAATGCCATTTTTATATCCTATAAATTCATACAATGGTCCCCTACACCTTCATGTGAAGTTTCGTGACAAGACGACCCGTTTTCTATTTTTCACGATTTTTGAAACTTTTTGCGGTTTGGGATTTTTTAAAATTTTTTTAGAAAGAGTTTTGTCCCCAAATTTGGTAGAGGTGATCCTTGTATTTTTGTTGGCAGGCACAAAAAATTCAGCCAAAAACTCCAAGTGGAGAAGATTTTGTGACCATTTGAAAAAAGTGTCCCCATTTCAGACACTTTAATGGCTACTGGCAGCAAACCAATAAAATCTCAAATGCTCTTTAAGGGGTGTGACTTCTCGAGGTTCGATTAGGGATAGGGGGCCAATATAAGGGCCAAGTACCAGCACCCATCGAACATCATGTGCGCACACCCCCGGGCCCCTCAATCGTCGGAACCCCCAATGCCGCCGGTTAAGCTCTCTGGCGATGCTCCGGCGATGTTGCCCCGGGCGAAAAAAATGCGGCACCAGCACATGCCCGAGCCCAGCTTGTGCACCGTGGCTCAAAATCTTACACTGGAAATGAACTTTGTATGCTTAGACATGGAATGAAATCCATATGCCTAAGCTAACCCACGAAACGAGCGTGTGGGCACTCAGTCGATCGGAGAGGCAGAATGCGCAAGTCGGGGATCAGCCCGGTCCCCTTCTGCGTGCTGTTGATCTTGCTATCGCAACCCTCAGTCTGATCCGATCTTATACCGGGAATGAACTCCGTATGCATAAGTCAACCTATGAAACGAGCGTGCGGGTGCTAAACCGGCCGAACAGACATAATGCGTAAGCCGGGGATCGATTCGATCCCCCTCTACGTGCTACCGGTCCCGCTACCACAACCTTCGATCTGCTGGGGCTTAGACATGGAATGAACTCCCTATGCCTAAGCCAACCCACAAAACGAGCATGCGAGCGCTCGATCGGCCAGAGAGACAGAATGCGCAAGACGAGGATCGGCCCGGTACCCCTTGCATGTTGCCGATCTATTGTCGCAACCCTTGGTCTGGTCCGATCTTAGACTGGAATGAACTTCGTATGCTTAGACTAGGGATGAACTTTGTATGCCTAAGTCAACCCACGAAACGAGCGTACAAGCGCTCAGCCGGTCGGAGAGGCAGAATATGTAAGTCGGGGATCAGCCTAGTTTTTCTCTGCGTGCTACCGATCCCGCTGCCAGTCCTACTACCACAACCCTCGGTCGAGCTGGGGCTCAGACATTGAATGAACTTCGTATGCCTAAGCCAACCCATGAAATGAACGTACGGGCATTCAGCCGATCGGAGAGGCAGAATGTGGAAGCCGGAGATCGGCTCGGTGCCTCTCTACGTGCTGCTGGTCCCGCTGCCACAACCCTCAGTCCGACTGGGGCTTAGACATGGAATGAACTCCCTATGCCTAAGCCAACCCACAAAACGGGCGTACGGGCACTCAGCCGGTCGAAGAGGCAGAATGTGCAAGCTGGGCATTGGCCCGATCCCCCCTGCGTGCTGTCGATCCTGCTGTCACGACCCTCGATTCGGTCCGATCTTAGACTGGGAATGAACTCCGTATGCTTAGACTGGGGATGAACTTCTATGCCTAAGTCAACCCATAAAACGAGCGTGCGGGCGCTCAGCCGACCAGAGAGGCAGGATGCGCAAGCCGGTGATCGAATGGGTGGTAGGTGGGTTCAAGCACATCTTCATATTTCTGCCATGCCAATGCCATTTTTATGGTTTGTAAATTCATACAATGGTCCCCTAAGCCTTCATGTGAAGTTTCGTGGCAAGACGACCCGTTTTCTATTTTTTACGATTTTTGAAACTTTTTATAGTTTGAGATTTTTTTAAATTTTTTTAGAAAGAGTTTTGTCCCCAAATTTGGTAGAGGTGATCCTTCTATTTTTGTTGGCAAGCACAAAAACTTTCAGCTAAAAACTCGAAGTGGAGAAGATTTTGTGACCATTTGAAAAAATTATCCCCATTTTAGACACTTTAATGGCTACTGGCAGCAAACCTATAAAATCTCAGATGCTCTTTAAGGGGTGTGAGCTCTCAAAGTTTGATGAGGGATAGGGGGCCAATATAAGGGCCAAGTACCAAAACCCATCATACATCATGTGCCCACACCCCTCGGCCCCCCCAATCGTCGGAACCCCTAATGTCGCTGGTTAGGCTCTCCGGCGATGCTCCGACGATGGTGCCCCGGGCGAAAAAAATGCAGCACCAGCACATGCCCAAGCCCAGCATGAGCCCTGTGGCTCAAAATATTAGACTGGGAATGAACTCCGTATGCCTAAGTCAACCCACGAAATGAGCATGCTGGCGCTGAGCCGACCGAAGAGGCATAATGCGCAAGTCGGGGATCGACCCGGTCCCCCTCTATGTTTTGGCGGTCCCGTTGCCACAACCTCGGTCTGGCTGGGGCTTAGACACGGAATGAACTCCTTACGCCTAAGCCAACCCATAAAACGGGCGTGCGGGCGCTCAGTCGACCGGAGAGGCAGAATGTACAAGCAGGGGATCACCTAGTCCCCCTTACGTGCTGCCGATCCTGCTGCCATAACCCTTGGTCCAGTTCAATCTTAGATCGGGAATGAACTTCGTATGCCTAAGTCAACCCATGAAACGAACGTGCGGGCACTCAACTGACCAGAGGGGCAGGATGCGCAAGTTGGAGATCGAACGAGTTGTAGGTGGGTTCAAGCACATCTTCACATTTCTGCCATGCCAATGCCATTTTTATGGCATGTAAATTCATACAATGGTCCCCTAAGCCTTTATGTGAAGTTTCGTGGCAAGATGACCCGTTTTCTATTTTTCATGATTTTTGAAACTTTTTACCGTTTGGGATTTTTTAAAATTTTTTTAGAAAGAGTTTTGTCCCCAAATTTGGTAGAGGTGATCCTTGTATTTTTTTTTGGCATGCATAAAACCATTCAGCTAAAAACTCGAAGTGGAGAAGATTTTGTGACCATTTGAAAAAAGTGTCCCCATTTCAAACACTTTAATGGCTACTGGCAGCAAACCTATAAAATCTCAAATGCACTTTAAGGGGGTGTGAGTTCTCGAGGTTTGATGAGGGATAGGGGGTCAATAGAAGGGCCAAGTACCAGCACCCATTGCACATCATGTGTGCACACCCCCTCAGCCCCCCAATCACTGGAACCCACAATACCGCCGATTAGGCTTTCAGGTGATTTTTCAACGATGCTCTGGCGATGGTGCCCGGGCAAAAAAAATGCGGCACCAGCACATGCCCGAGCCTAGCATGTGCACTGTGGCTCAAAATCTTAGACTGGGAATGAACTCCGTATGTTTAGACATGGAATGAACTCCGTATGCCTAAGCCAACCTACGAAACGAACGTGCGGGCGCTCAGCTGGTCGGAGAGGCATAATGCACAAGACGGGGATTGGCTCGGTCCCCCTCTACATGCGGCCGGTCCCACTGCCACAACCCTCGGTCTGACTAGGGCTTAGACCTAGAATGAAGTCCCTATGCCTAAGCCAACCCACAAAACGAGCGTGCGGGCGCTCAGCCGGCCGGAGAGGCAGCATGCGCAAGCTGGGGATTGACTCGATCCCCCCTACATTCTGCCGATCCTGCTGCCGCAACCCTCGGTCCAGTCTGATCTTAGACTGGGAATGAACTTCGTATGCTTAGATTGGGGATGAACTTCGTATGCCTAAGTCAACCCACGACACGAGCGTACGGGCACTCAGCCGGCCGGAGAGGTCGACCTGAGAGGCATAATGTGAAAGTCGGGGTAGCTCGGTCCCCCTCTGCGTGCTGCTGATCTCGCTATCGATCCTACTGCCACAACCCTCAGTACGACTAGGGCTTATACATGGAATGAACTCTGTATGTCTAAGCCAACCCACGAAATGAGCGTGCGAGCGCTCAACCGGCCGGAGAGGTAAAATACGTAAGTCGAGGATTGGCCTGATCCCCCCCGGCATGCTGCCAATCCTACTGCTGGTCCTGCTACTGCAACCCTCAATCCGGTCTGATCTTAGACTAGGAATGAACTCCGTATGCTTAGACATGGAATGAACTCCGTATGCCTAAGCCAACCCACGAAACGAGCATGCGGGCGCTCAGTCCGATCGAAGAGGCAGAATGTGTAAGTCGGGGATCAGCCCGATCCCCCCTGCATTCTGTCGATCCTGCTACTGTAACCCTCAGACTCGTCCAATCTTAGATTGGGAATAAACTTCGTATGCCTAAGTCAACCCACGAAATAAGAGTGTGGGTGCTGAGCCGGCCGGAGAGGCATAATGCGCAAGCCAGGGATTAGCCTGATCCCCCTCTACGTGCTGCCAGTCCCGCTGCCACAACCCTCGGTCTGGATGGGGCTTAGACGTTGAATGAACTCCCTATGCCTAAGCCAACCCACGAAACGGGCGTGCAGGCGCTCAACCGGCCAGAGAGGTAGAATGCGCAAGTCAGGGATTGGCCCGGTCCCCCCTACGTGCTACCGATCCTGCTGCTGCATCCCTCGATCCAGTTTGATCTTACACTGGGAATGAACTCCATATGCTTAGACTGGGGATGAACTTCGTATGCCTAAGTCAATCCACGAAACGAGCATGCGGGCGCTCAGCCGACCAGAGAGGCAGGAAGCGCAAGCCGGGGATCGAACGGGTGGTAGGTAGGTTCAAGCACATCTTTATATTTCTGCCATGCCAATGCCATTTTTATGGCTTGTAAATTCATACAATGGTCCCCTAAGCCTTCATGTGAAGTTTCATGGCAAGACGACCCGTTTTCTATTTTTCACGATTTTCAAAATGTTTTACGGTTCGGGATTTTTTTAAATTTTTTTAGAAAGAGTTTTGTCTCCAAATTTGGTAGAGGTGATCCTTGTATGTTTTTTGGCATGCACAAAAAAATTCAGCTAAAAACTCGAAGTGGAGAAGATTTTGTGGTCGTTTGAAAAAAGTGTCCCCATTTCAAACACTTTAATGGCTACTGGCGGCAAACCTATAAAATCTTAAATGCTCTTTAAGGGGGTGTGAGTTCTCGAGGTTTGATAAGGGATAGGGGGCCAATATAAGGGCCAAGTGTCACACCGCTACTATGTATCTCACTGATGTAGCCTTATTATGGTAGAGGCACAGGTGTGATGATGTCAGGCGTGGCAGCGCCAAGATTGGAACCTGGGCAGAGTTCCAAAAGGAGTTCAGAGAACAATTTTACCCAGAGTATGTCGATGATGAGGCGTGGGAAAAGTTGCACTAATTGAGCCAGCAAGGGGACATAAGGGAGTATGTCCAAAAATTATCTGAACTGATGCTACAGATCTCGGATCTAGGCGAGAAGGATGCCTTATTTGCTTTCATGGATGGGCTGAAGTCGTAGGTGAAGCATAAGCTACAAAGGAGAGGAGTTCATGACTTGGCTAAAGCCATGACTACTATCGAGGCCTTGATAGAGTTCGAGCCTCTGAACAAGTTTGAGTCTACCAAGCCCAAGGGTAAGGGCAAGGACGATAGGGACCGAAACAAGTAGTCCAAGGGGAAGGATCGTGACCGGGAGTCCAAGGATGGAGACCAAGACCGTTCAACCAAGGATGGTGAGAGGAAGCCACCAGCAGGCAAGTGGAAAGCAAAGGGGGACCGAGAGCCACTACCATGCTACCTATGTGGAGGGAGCCACATAGCGTGCAATTACCCGCAGAAGGGAAAGCTGGCTGCTGTAGACAAGGAGTCTGATGAGGAGCCAGAGTCAGGGGCAGCAAAGCTTAGGTCGTTGATGCTCAATGCTATCCAGAGTAAGGGTAGCCGCAAGCCAAAGGGCTTGATGTTTATGGATCTGATGGTTGCGAGTCAGAAGGTGAGCGCACTGGTGGACACAGGTGCCTCACATCTTTTTATTTCAGGTGATAGAGCCCGAAAGCTCGGACTAAAGGTGCAGAAAGGGATTGGTACCATCAAAACAGTGAACTCCAATGAAGTTCTAGCCATTGGAGTAGCACAGGGAGTGGAGTTGTAGCTTGGAGACTGGAAAGGTAAGGAGACCATTGAGGTAATACCCCTTGACGACTATGAGTTTATGATTGGGTTGGATTTCCTTGTTCGGATTAACGCCCTCCTTGTGCCTTTTGTCGATTGTGTTTGCATCTTGGATGCACGGTGCCAATGCCTAGTGCCACCGAGGAAAGGGTCTGGAGTTGGGTCGCTGGTGGTGTCAGCCATCCAATTTGCCAAGGCGGTAAGCAGATAAGAAGACACCTTCTTGGTAGCCCTGAAATATGATGAGCCAAGGGAGAAGGAGACCGAGTCACGCTTGGAGGTGATAAAGGTGCTAAAGACCTTTAGTGATGTGATGCCCGTAAAGTTACCTGGCAAGCTACCACCTAAGAGGGAGGTGGACCATAAGATCGAGCTGGTGTCTGAGGCCAAGCCACTAGCTAGAGCCCCTTATCGATTGTCTCCACCAGAGTTGGAGGAGTTGAGGAAGTAGCTCAAAGAGTTAGTTGATGCTGGCTTCATCAAGCCATCGAAGGCACCCTATGGTGCACTGGTTCTATTTCAGTGCAAGCATGATGGGTCGTTGCACTGTACATAGACTATCGAGCTTTGAACAAGCTGACCATCAAGAACAAGTACCCTATCCCACTCATTACGGACTTGTTCGATCAACTTGGGAGCGCAAGGTGGTTCACCAAGCTGGATTTGAGGTCAGGCTACTATCAAGTCAGGATCGTGGAGGGAGATGAGCCAAAGAGAGCATGTGTCAGTCGGTATCGTTCGTATGAGTTCTTGGTGATGCCTTTCGAACTCACGAATGCCCCAGTAACATTCTGTACCCTTATGAACAAGGTACTTTAGTCATTCTTTGATCAGTTTGTTATGGTTTATTTGGATGACATTGTGATCTATAGCCAGACTTTGGGAGAGCATGTAGACCACTTGAGACATGTGTTCGAGTTGTTACGGGCGCACAAGCTGTTTGTTAAGAGGGAGAAGTGCTCATTCACCTACAAGAGATCCCGTTCCTTGGCCACATAGTGGAAGGTGGCAGGATACGCATGGATGAAGGCAAGATACACGCCATCCTGGAGTGGCAACTGCCAGCCAAGGTCATTGAGTTGAGATCATTCCTTGGGCTGGTCAACTACTACAGGCGCTTCATCAAAGGTCACTCAGCTATAGCCACACCATTGACCGACTTGCTCAAGAAAGGGAAAGCATGGGAGTGGAGCGCAGGGTGCCAGGAAGCCTTTGATAGGTTGAAGTGGACTGTGACTGAGGAGCCAGTCTTGGCCTTACCAGACCATGCCAAGCCGTATAAGGTGCATATGGATGCATCAGACTTTGCCATAGCGGGCGTGTTGATGTAAAAGGGATGTCTAGTAGTATTCGAGAGCAGGAAGCTGAACGAGACTGAGCGTAAGTACACGATCCAAGAAAAAGAGATGACTGCAGTGGTGCACTGCTTGCGCACTTAGCGCCATTACCTGTTGGGGTTGAGGTTCGTGGTTAGGATGGACAATGTGGCAACTAGCTACTTCCAGATGCAGAAGAAGTTATCCCACAAGCAGGCGAGATGGTAAGATTTTCTTACGAAATTTGATTTCCAGATGGAGTACAAGCCAGAGCGGGCAAACCTAGTGGCAAATGCCCTGAGCAGAAAGACTAACCTTGCTGCCATTAGCCAACCAGAGGGGTCACTGGTGCCGCGCATCAAGGAGGGACTTGCGCATGATCCTACAAACAAGGCTTTGATGGAGTACGCCCAGTAAGGTAAGACTAGGCGATTTTGGTTGCAGGATGGCTTGCTGTACACCAAGGGTAGTAGACTATTTGTGTCGCAGCATGGGAAGCTTCGTAAAGAAGTTTTACAAGAATGCCATGATTCAAGGTGAGCTGGACACCTCGGAGTGAGTCGTACCTTGGCGTTGATCGAGGACTGATACTATTGGCCGCACATGAGGGACGATGTGAAGGCCTATGTGAAGACTTGTCTTGTGTGCCAACAGGACAAGGTGGAGCTCAAGAAACCAGGTGATCTCTTGGAGCCATTGCCAATGCCAGAGCGACCATAAGAGAGTGTTTCTCTGGACTTTATAGTTGGTCTACCCAAAGCAGAAGGGTTTGGAAGCGTCATGGTAGTGTTGGATAGGTTTTCCAAGTATGGAATCTTCATTCCAGCAACCAAGGAGTGCCCAGCCGAGAAGGCAGCTCGATTGTTCTTGAAGAACATGGTTAAGTATTAGGGAGTGTCGAGGACCATTGTTAGTGATCGGGATGGGCGTTTCACGGGCAAGTTCTGCACTGAGTTGTTCAAGCTGTTGGGGTCAGACTTAAACTTTTCCACCAGCATGCATCCGTAGACCGATGGGCAAACAGAACGAGTGAATGGACTATTGGAGGTCTACCTCAGGCACTATGTGAATGCCACACAAAGGGACTGGCCAAAGCTGCTAGATATTGCATAGTTTTCCTACAACTTGCAAAGGAACGAGGCAACGAACCAGAGCCCATTTAAGGTTGTGACAGGGCAACAACCACTAACACCCGATTCGATTGCTACAAGTTATACAGGGTCGAATCCAACAGCATACAAGTTTGCCAAGGCATGGCAGGAGTAAACTAACTTGGCTAGAGTTTGTCTACACAAGGCGGCCAAGATAGGTGGGTAGACCAAAATAGGTGGGACGTGCAGTTTCAGGTTGGAAACCTGGTGTTGGTGAAGCTGCATCCCATTGTGCGCCATAGGGGGCTGCACAAAGGCCTAGTCCAAAGGTATGAGGGACCTTTTTGAGTAGTCAAGAGGGTAGGCAAGGTTGCCTACAAGTTGGATATGCCACCCTAGTTGAGGGTACACCCGGTGTTCTATGTGAGCATACTCAAGCAGTTCCATGAGGATGAGGGAGATCCAGGACAGACAGAGTCAAAGCGTGCACCATTGGGAGCAAGGGCCTCATATGAGAAGAAGGTCTACATCATCATAGCTGATCGAGAGGTGAGACAGAAGAACTATCAGCCAAGATAAGAGTACTTGGTGCGCTGGAAAGGACTTCCAGACAGTGAGGTGAGCTGGGAACCAGCAAATGACTTATGGTAGTTCGGGGACCAGAATAGGTAGTACCATGCAGAAGATGCAACGAGGGCATTGCACAATTAGGTGGCGGAGAATGTCATGCCCTGAGCGGGCACGCCAGACACATCAGGTGCACCAGCAGGCGAGCCAGAGGTTGAGGCCCATAGACCAGGCATGCTGGTGGGTATCTACACGCAAAGCCTAGCAAATGAGTTCAGAACACCTGCCCAACTTGCAGGCTAGCCCATGAGACCAAGGCCAGGCATACAAGCTGCCCGCACCACATCTAGAAGGGCCCAAGGTGCTAGACAAGCAAGGGAAGCTTCTGGAAGCAGGTAGGATCAGTAGCAGTATCCTGGCAGATTTGGTTGACCCTAAAAATCAGGAGTTAGCATCTTGATTGATTACAATCATTATAATCCCATGATTTTAGCCTTTATTCTAGGGATATTGCCATTAAGTGTAAGCTAGAGCCTCAACTATAAATACAGGGCTGCTCCTCCCTCATTTGTACACCATCAAACACTTTCATTTCGGTGAATACAAGAGCATTTCCAGAATTCTACCTTCTTATCCTGTTTCTCTTTAACTTGCATAGTCAGCCCTTCCCGTTGTTCTAGTGCCCGTACGCTTGTGTTTTAGGCTGACTTAGGCATAAAGGAGGAGATTCCAAGCCTAAGGCCATACGGTTTCTGAGTCTAAGGTCGGAGCCCGTGACACAAGTACCAGCACCCATCGCACATCATGTGCGTGCACACCCTCGACCCCCCCAATCGTCGGAACCCCCAATGCTGCTGGTTAGGCTCTCCGGTGATGCTCCGATGATGGTGCCCCAGGTGAAAAAAATGCGACACCAGCACATGCACCGTGGCTCAAAATCGTAGACTGGGAATGAACTCCGTATGCTTAGACATGGAATGAACTCCGTATGCCTAAGCCAACCCACGAAGCAAGCGTGCGGGCGTTCAGCTGACCGGAGAGGCAGAATGTGCAAGTTAGGGATCAGCCCAATCCTCTTTATGTGCTGTCGATCTTGCTACTGCAACCCTCAGTCCGATTCGATCATAGACTAGGAATGAACTCCGAATGCATAATTCAACCCACAAAACAAGCGTGCGGGTGCTGAGCCGATTGAAGAGGCATAATGCGCAAGTCAGAGATCGACCCCATCCCCCTCTACATGCTACCGGTCCCATTGCCACAACCCTCAGTCTGGCTGGGGCTTAGACATGGAATGAACTCCCTATCCCCAAGCCAACCAACGAAACGGGCGTACGGGTGCTCAACCGGCCAGAGAGGCAGAATGCGCAAGTCGGGGATTAGCCCAATCCCCCTTGTGTGCTATCGATCCTACTGCCGTAACCCTCGGTCCAGTTCGATCTTAGACTGGGAAGGAACTTTGTATGCTTAGACTGGGGATGAACTCCGTATGTCTAATTCAACCCATGAAACAAGCGTGTGGGCGCTCAGCCGGCCGGAGAGGCATAATGCGTAAGCCGAGGATCAGCCCGATCCCTCTCTACGTGCTGTCGATCCTGCTGCCACAACCCTCGGTACGGCTGGGGCTTAGACATGGAATGAACTCTGTATGCCTAAGCCAACCCACGAAATGAGCATGCGGGCACTCAACCGGCCGGAGAGGTAGAATGCGTAAGCCGAGGATCGGCCTGGTCCCCCCCTGCGTGCTGTCGATCCTGTTGCTGGTCCTGCTACCGCAACCCTCAGTCCTGTTCGATCTTAGATTGGGAATGAACTCCATATGTTTAGACATGGAACGAACTCCGTATGCCAAACCCAAGCAAGGAAACGAACGTGCGGGCGCTCAGTTGGTCGAAGAGGCAGAATGCACAAGCCGGGAATCGACCAAGTCCCCCCAGCATGCTACCCATCCTGCTACCGTAACCCTCGATTTGGTCCGATCTTAGACTGGGAATGAACTCTGTATGCCTAAGTCAACCCACGAAATGAGCGTACAGGCCTTGAGCCGACCGGAGAGGCATAATGCGCAAGTCGGGGATCGATCTGGTCCCCCTCTACGTGCTGCCGGTCCCGCTGCCACAACCCTTGGTCCGACTAGGGCTTAGACATGCAATGAACTCCCTATGCCTAAGCCAACCCACGAAACGGGCGTGCAGGCGCTCAGTCGGCAGGAGAGGTAGAATGCGCAAGCTGGGGATTGGCTCGGTCCCCCCTACGTGTTGTCGATCCTGCTACTGCAACCCTCGATCTGGTCTGATCTTAGACTGGGAATGAACTCCGTATGCATAAGTCAACCCACGAAACGAGCGTGTGGGTGCTGAGCCGACCGAAAAGGCATAATGCGTAAGCCATGGATCGGCCCGATCCCCCTCTACATGCTGTCGGTCCCGCTGACACAACCCTCGGTCCGACTGGGGCTTAAACATGGAATGAACTCGCTATGCCTAAGCTAACCCACGAAACAGACGTACGGGCACTCAGCCGGCCAGAGAGGCAAAATGCGCAAGCCAAGGATCAGCTCGGTCTACCTGCATGCTACAGATCCTACTGTCGTAACCCTCAGTCCGGTCCAATCTTAGACTGGGAATGAACTCTGCATGCTTAGACTGGGGATGAACTCCGTGTGCCTAAGTCAACCCATGAAACGAGCATGCGGGTGCTCAACTGACTGGAGAGGCATAATGCGTAAACCGAGGATCAGCTCGGTCCCCCTCTGCGTGCTGTCGATCCCGCTGTTGGTCCTGCTGCACAACCCTCAGTCTGGATGGGGCTTAGACATGGAATGAAGTCCGTATGCCTAAGCCAACCCACGAAACAAGTGCGCGGGCACTCAGTAGGCTGGAAAGGTAAAATGTGCAAGCCGAGGATTGGCCCGATCCCTCCCTGCATGCTACCGATCCTGCTGCTTGTCCTACTACCGTAGCCCTCAATCTGGTTTGATCTTAGACTGGGAATGAACTTCGTATGCTTAAACATGGAATGAACTCTGTATGCCTAAGCCAACCCACGAAGCAAGCGTGCGGGTGCTCAGTTGACCGGAGAGGTAGAATGTATAAGCCGAGGATCAGCCCGATCCCTCCTACGTGATGTCGATCCTGCTACCGTAACCCTTGGTCTGATCTGATCTTAGACTGGGAATGAACTCCTTATGCATAAGTCAACCCACGAAACAAACGTATGGGCGCTGAGCTGATCAGAGTGGCAGAATGCGCAAGCCGGGGATCGAGCCAATCCCCCCTGAGTGCTATCGATCATGCTGTCGCAACCCTTGGTCTAGTCTGATCTTAGACTAGGAATGAACTCCGTATGCCTAAGTCAATGCACGAAATGAGCGTGCGGGCGCTGAGCTGACGGGAGTGGCGTAATGCACAAGTCGGGGATCGGCCTGGTCCCCCTCTGCGTGCTATCGGTCCTGTGGCTAAAACCCTCAGTCCGACTAGGGCTTAGACATGCAATGAACTCCCTATGCCTAAGCCAACCCATGAAACAGGCGTGCGGGCGCTCAGCCAGTCGGAGAGGTAGAATGTGCAAGTCGGGGATCGATCTGGTCCTCCCTGCGTGCTGTCAATCCTGCTACTACAACCCTCAGTTCGGTCCGATCTTAGACTAGGAATGAACTTCGTATGCATAAGTCAACCAACGAAACGAGCGTACGGGCGCTAAGCCGATCGAAGAGGCATAATGCGTAAGCCAGGGATCGGCCCGATCCCCCTTTGCGTACTGTCAGTCCCGCTGCCACAACCCTCGATCCGACTGGGGCTTAGACATGGAATGAACTCCCTATGCCTAAGCCAACCCATGAAACGGGCGTACGGGTGCTCAGCCGACCTGAGAGGTAGAATGCGCAAGCTGAGGATCGGCCTGGTCCCCGCTGCGTACTGTCGATCCTGCTGTCAGAAACCTCGGTCCGATCTGATCTTAGAATGGGAATGAACTCCGTATGCATAGACTGGGGATGAACTCCGTATGCCTAAGTCCACCCACTAAACGTGCGTGCGGGCACTCAGCCGATCGAAGACGCTGGCTAGAGAGGCATAATGCATAAACTGGGGTTCAGCCCGATCCCCCTCTGCGTGCTGCCAATCCCGCCGCCTGTCCTGCTGCCATAACCCTCGGTCCAGCCAGGGCTTAGAGATGGAATGAACTCTGTATGCCTAAGCCAACCTATGAAACGAGCGTGCAGGCATTCAACCGGTCGAAGAGGTAGAATTCGCAAGTCAGGGATCGACCCGGTCCCTCCTACGTGCTATCGATGCTACTGTTGGTCTTGCCCTCGATCCGCTCTGATCTTAGACTGAGAATGAACACCGTATGCTTAGACATGGAATGAACTCTGTATGTTTAAGCCAACGCACGAAATGAACATGCGGGTGCTCAGCAGGCCAGAGAGGCAAAATGCGCAAGCCAGGGATTGGCTCGATCCCCCCTACGTGCTGCTAATCCTGTTGCCACAACCCTCGGTCCAGTCCGATCTTAGATTGGGAATGAACTCTGTATGCTTAGACTGGGGATGAACTCCGTATGCCTCAGTCAACCCACGAAATGAGTGTGCGGGCGCTCAATCGACCAGAGAGGCTGGCCAGAGCGGCATAATCTGCAATCCAATGCCATTTTTATGGCTTGTAAATTCATACAATGGTCCCTTGAATTCATACAATTTTCCAAACTTTTTACGGTTCAGGATTTTTCAAAATTTTTTTACAAAGAGTTTTGTCCCCAAATTTTGGTAGATGTGATCCTTCTATTTTTCTTGGCAAGCACAAAAAAATTCAGCTAAAAACATGAACTGGAGAAGATTTTGTGACCGTTTGAAAAAAGTATCCCCATTTCAGACACTTTAATGGCTACTGGTAGCAAACCTATAAAATCTCAAATGCTTTTTAAGGAAGTGTGAGTTCTCAAGGTTTAATGAGGGATAAGGGGCCAATATAAAGGCCAAGTACTAGCATCCATCGCACATCATGTGCGTACAGCCCGCCGGCCCCCCAATCATCGGAACCCCCAATGCCGCTGGTTAGGCTCTCCGACGATGCTCCGACGATGGTGCCCCAGGCGAAAAAAATGCAGCACCAGCACATGCTCGAGCCCAGCATGTGTACCGTGGCTCAAAATCTTAGACTGGGAATGAACTCTATATGCTTATACATGGAATGAAGTCCGTATGCCTAACCCAACCCACGAAACAAGCGTGCCGGTGCTCAGCTGGCCGGAGAGGCAAAATGCGCAAGCTAGGGATCAGCCCGGTCCCCCCCTGTGTGCTGTCGATCTTGCTGCCGCAACCCTTGGTCCGATCTGATCTTAGACTAGGAATGAACTCTATATACCTAAGTCAACCCACAAAACGAGCATGCGGGCGTTGAGCCGGTCGGAGAGGCATAATGCGCAAGCTGGGGATTAGCCCGATCCCCCTCTACGTGCTGCCGGTCCCGCTGCCACAACCCTCGGTCCAACTGGAGCTTAGACATGGATTGAACTCCCTATGCCTAAGCCAACCCAAAAAATGGGCGTCTGGGCGCTCAGCCGACCGGAGAGGCAGAATGCGCAAGCCGAGGGTCGGCCCGGTCCCCCCTACGTGCTGTTGATCCTGCTGTCGCAACCCTCGATCCATTCCGATCTTAGACTAGGAATGAACTCTGTATGCCTAGACTGGGGATGAACTCCGTATGCCTAAGTCAACCTAAAAAATGAGCGTACGGGTGCTCAGTCGGCCAGAGAGGCATAATGAGCAAGCCGGGGATCAGCTTGGTCCCCCTCTGCATGCTGCCGATCCCGTTACTGGTCCTACTGCCACAACCCTCGGTCTGGCTGGGGCTTAGACATGGAATGAACTCCGTATGCGTAAGCCAACCCATGAAATGAGCATGAGGGTGCTCAGTCGACCGAAGAGGCAGAATACGCAAGTCGGGGATCGACTCGGTCCCCCCTGCGTGCTGTCGATCCTGCTGCTGGTCCTGCTACCGCAACCCTCAGTCCGGTCCGATCTTAGAATGGGAATGAACTCCGTATGCATAGACATGGAATGAACTGCATTTGCCTAAGCCAATCCACGAAACGAGTGTGCGGGCACTCAGCCGACCAGAGAGGCAGAACGCGTAAGCCGGGGATCGACCCTGTCCCCCCTTACGTGCTATCGATCCTACTACCGAAACCCTTGATCCGATCCGATCTTAGATTGGGAATGAACTCCGTGTGCCTAAGTCAACCCACAAAATGATCGTACGGGCACTGAGCTGGCCGAAAAGGCATAATGCGTAAGCCGAGGATCAGCCCGGCCCCCCTCTACGTGTTGTGGGTCTCGCTGCCACAACCCTCGGTCCGACTGGCACTTAGACATGGAATGAACTCCCTATGCCTAAGCCAACCCACGAAACGGGTGTGCGGGCGCTCAGTCGATCGGAGAGGAAGAATGCGCAAGCCAGGGATCGGGCCAGTCCCCCCCGCGTGCTGTCGATCTTGCTACCGCAAACCCTCTGTCTGATCCGATCTTAGATTGGGGATGAACTCCCTATGCCTAAGTCAACCCACGAAATGAGCGTGAGAATGCTCAGCCGACCAAAGAGGCAGGATGTGCAAGCTGGGGATCGAACGGGTGGTAGGTGGGTTCAAGCACATCTTCATATTTCTGCCATGCCAATGCCATTTTTATGGCTTGTAAATTCATTCAATGGTCCCCTAAGCCTTCATGTGATGTTTCTCAAGACGACCTGTTTTCTATTTTTCATGATTTTCAAAACTTTTTGTGGTTCCGGATTTTTTTAAATTTTTTTAGAAAGAGTTTTGTTCCCAAATTTGGTAGAGGTGATCCTTGTATTTTTTTGGCTTGCATAAAAAAAATTCAGCTAAAAACTCCAAGTGGAGAAGATTTTGTGACCGTTTGAAAAAAGTGTCCCTATTTTAGACACTTTAATGGTTACTGGCAGCAAACCTATAAAATCTTAAATGCTTTTTAAGAGGGTGTGAGTTCTCAAGGTTTGATGAGGGATAGGGGGCCAATATAAGGGCCAAGTACCAGCACCCATCGCACATCATGTGCGCACACCCCCCCGACCCCCCAATCGCTGCAACCCTCAATGCCGTCGGTTAGGATCTCTGGCGATGGTGCCCCGGGAGAAAAAAATGCAGCACCAGCACATGCACGAGCCTAGCATGTGCACTGTGGCTCAAAATCTTAGACTGGGAATGAACTCTGTATGCTTAGACATGGAATGAACTTCGTATGCCTAAACCAACCCACGAAATGAGCGTGCGGGTGCTCAGCCGACCTGAAAGACAGAATGCGCAAGCCGAGGATCGGCCTGGTCCCCCCTGCATGCTATCGATCCTGCTGCTGCAACCCTCAGTCCGGTTCGATCTTAGACTGGGAATGAACTCTGTATGCATAAGTCAAAGTGCACTGGCACTGAGCTGACCGAAGAGGCATAATGCGTAAGCCAGGGATCAGCCCGGTCCCGCTCTGCTTGCTGACAGTCATGTTGCCACAACCCTCGGTCTGACTGGGGCTTAGAGATGGAATGAACTCCTTATGCCTCAGCCAACCCACGAAATGGGCGTGCGGGCGCTCAACCGATCAAAGAGGTAGAATGCGCAAGCCGGGGATCGACTCAGTCCCCCTTGCGTGCTGCCGATCCTGCTGCCACAACCCTCGATCCAGTCCGATCTTAGATTGGGAATGAACTCTGTATGCTTAGACTGGGGATGAGCTCTGTATGCCTAAGTCAACTCATGAAACGAGCGTGTGGGCACTCAACCGACCGGAGAGGCTGGTCGAAGAGGCATAATGCACAAATCGAAGATCAGCTTGGTCTCCCTCTGCATGCTACCGATCCTGCTATCGGTCCTGCTGCCACAACCCTTGGTTTGACTGGGGCTTAGACATGGAATGAACTCTGTATGCCTAAGCCAACCCACAAAACCAGCGTGCGGGTGCTCAGCCAGCCGGAGAGGCAGAATGTGCAAGCTGGGGATCCACCTGGTCCCCCCATGTGTGTTGTTGATCCTACTACCACAACCCTTGGTCTGGTCTGATCTTAGATTGGGAATGAACTCCGCATGCCTAAGTCAACCCACGAAACGAGCATACGAGCGCTGAGCCGGTCGAGAAGGAATAATGCGCAAGCCGGGGATCAGCCCTGTCCCCCTCTGCGTGCTGCCAGTCCCACTGCCACAACCTTCGATCCTGCTGGGGCTTAGAGATGGAATGAACTCCCTATGCCTAAGCCAACCCACGAAATGGGCGTGCGAGCGCTCAGCCAGTCAGAGAGGTAGAATGTGCAAGCTGAGGAACGACTCGTTCCCCCCCGCGTGCTATCGATCCTACTGCTGCAACCCTCGGTCCGGTCCGATCTTAGATTGTGAATGAACTCCGTATGCCTAAGTCAACCCATGAAATGAGCGTATGGGTGCTGAGCCGACCGGAGAGGCATAATGCGCAAGCCGGGGACTTGCCCGATCCCTCTCTGCATGCTGCCGATCCCACTAGCACAACCTTGATCTAGTTGGGGCTTAGACATAGAATGAACTCCTTATGCCTAAGCCAACCCACGAAACGGGCGTGCTGGTGCTTAGCTGGTCGGAAAGGCAGAATGCACAAGCCGGGGATCGGCTCGATCCCCCCTAAGTGCTGCCGATCCGACTACCGCAACCCTCGGTCTGGTCTGATCTTAGACTAGGAATGAACTCCATATGCTTAGACTGGGGATGAACTTCGTATGCCTAAGTCAACCCACGAAACGAGCGTGCGGGCACTCAGCTGACCAGAGAGGCAGGATGCGTAAGCTGAAGATCGAACGGGTGGTAGGTGGGTTCAAGCACATCTTCATATTTCTGCCATGCCAATGCCATTTTTATGGCTTTTAAATTCATACAATGGTCCCCTAAGCCTTCAGGTGAAGTTTCGTGGCAAGACGACTCGTTTTCTATTTTTCACGATTTTTGAACTTTTCGTGGTTCGAGATTTTTTAAAATTTTTTTAGAAAGCATTTTGTCCTCAAATTTGGTAGAGGTGATCCTTGTATTTTTATTGGCATGCACAAAACAATTCAGATAAAAACTCGAAGTGGAAAAGATTTTATGACCGTTTGAAAAAAGTGTCCCCATTTCAAACACTTTAATGGCTACTGGCAGCAAACCTATAAAATTTCAAATGCTCTTTAAGGGGGTGTGAGTTCTTGAGGTTTGATGAGGGATAGAGGGCCAATATAAGGGCCAAGTATCAGCACCCATTGCACATCATGTGCGCACACCCCCCGGCCCCCCAATCGTCGAAACCCCCAATGCCGCTGGTTAGGCTCTCCGACGCTGCTCTGACGATGCTCCAGGGATGGTGCCCCGTGTGAAAAAAATGTGGCACCAGCATGTGCTCGAGCCCAGCATGTGCACCATGGCTTGAAATCTTAGACTGGGAATGAACTCCGTATGCTTAGACATGGAATGAACTCTGTATGCCTAAGCTAACCCATAAAATGAGTGTGCGGGCGCTCAACCGACAGGAGAGGCAGAATGCGTAAGTCGAAGATTGACCTGGTCCCCCCCTATGTGTTGTCGAACCTTCTATCGCAACCCTCGGTCTGATTTGATCTTAGACTGGGAATGAACTCTGTATGCATAAGTCAACCCACAAAACGAGCGTGCGATCGCTGAGCCGACCGAAGAGGCAAGCCGGGGATCGGCCCAGTCCCCCTCTGCATGTTGCCGATTCGGCTGCCACAACCCTCGGTCCGGTTGGGGCTTAGACATGGAATGAACTCTCTATGCCTAAGCCAACCCACGAAATGGGCGTGTGGGTGCTCAGCCGGTTGGAGAGGCAGAATGCATAAGCCGGGGATCGGCCCGATCCCCCCTACGTGCTGTTGATCCTACTATCGTAACCCTTGGTCTGGTCTGATCTTAGACTGGGAATGAACTCCATATGCTTAGACTGGGGATGAACTTCGTATGCCTAAGTCAACCCACGAAACGAGCGTACGGGCGCTCAACCGATCGGAGAGGCATAATGCACAAGCCGAGGATCAGCTTGGTCCCCCTCTGCGTGCTACCGATCCCGCTGTCGGTCCTGCTGCCACAACCCTCGGTCCGACTAGACATGGAATGACCTCTGTATGCCTAAGCCAACCCACAAAACGAGCGTGCAGGTGCTCAGTCGACCGGAGAGGCAGAATGCGCAAGTCAGGGATCGGCCCGGTCCCCCCTGCGTGCTACCGATCCTGCTACCGGTCTTGCTGCCATAATCCTCGGTCTGGTCCGATCTTAGACTGGGAATGAACTCCGTATGCTTAAACATGGAATGAACTCCGTATGCCTAAGCCAACCCACGAAACGAGCGTGCGGGAGCTCAACTGACCAGAGAGATAGAATGCACAAGCCGAGGATCGGCCTGGTCCCCCCCTGTGTGCTGTCAATCCTACTACCGCAACCCTCGGTCCGATCTGATCTTAGAATGAGAATGAACTCTGCATGCCTAAATCAACCCATGAAATGAGCGTGCGGGAGGTGAGCCGGCCGGAGAGGCATAATGCACAAGCCGAGGATCGGCTCGGTCCCCCTCTGCGTGCTGCCGATCTCACTGCCACAACCCTCGATCTGGCTACGGCTTAGACATGGAATAAACTCCATATGCCTAAGCCAACCCACGAAACAAGCATACGGGCGCTCAACCGGCCGGAGAGGCAGAATGCACAAGCAAGGGATCTGCCCAATTCCCCTTTACGTGCTATCGATACTGCTGCTGGTCTTGCTGCCACAACACTCGATCCAGTTCAATCTTAGACATGGAATGAACTCCGTATGCCTAAGCCAACCCACGAAATGAACGTGCGAGCGCTCAGCCGACCAGAAAGGCAAAATGCGTAAGCCAGGGAATGACCTGATCCCTCCTGCGTGCTGTTGATCCTACTATCGCAACCGTCGGTCCGGTCTAATCTTAGGCTGGGAATGAACTCCGTATGCCTAAGTCATCCCACGAAATGAGCTTGCAGGCGCTGACCCGGCCGAAAAGGCATAATGCACAAGCCGAGGTTTGGCCCAATCCCCCTCTGCGTACTGTCGGTCCCGCTAGCACAACCCTCAGTCCGACTAGGGCTTAGACATGGAATGAACTCCCTATGCCTAAGCCAACCCACGAAACGGACATGCGGGCGCTCAGTCGATCGGAGAGGCAGAATGCGCAAGCCAGGGATCAGCCCGGTCCCTCTTGTGTGCTACCGATCTTGCTGCCGTAACCCTCAATCCAGTCTGATCTTAGACTGGGAATGAACTCCGTATGCCTAAGTCAACCCATGAAACGAACGTACGGGCATTGAGCCAGCCGGAGAGGCATAATGCGCAAGCCAGGGATTGACCCGGTCCCCCTCTATGTGCTATCGATCCCTTTACCATAACCCTCGGTCCGACTGGGGCTTAGACATGGAATGAACTCCCTATGCCTAAGCCAACCCACGAAACGAGCGTGCGGGTGCTCAGCCGACCAGAGAGGTAGAATGTGCAAGTCGAGGATCGGCCTGGTCCCCTTTGCGTGCTACTGATCCTACTATCGCAACCCTCAGTCTGGTCTGATCTTAGACTGAGAATGAACTCCGTATACTTAGACTGGGAATGAACCCCATATGCCTAAGTCAACCCACAAAATGCTCTAGGTGAAAAAAATGCAGCATCGTGGCTCAAAATCTTAGACTGGGAATGAACTTCGTATGCCTAGACATGGATTGAACTCCGCATGCCTAAGCCAACCCATGAAACAAGCGTGCGGGTGCTCAGCTGGCTGGAGAGGCAAAATCTGCAAGCTTAGGATCGGCCTAGTCCCCCCTGTGTGCTATCGATCCTGCTATCGCAAGCCTCAGTCCGATCTAATCTTAGACTGGGAATCCACTTCGTATGCATAAGTCAACCCACGAAACGAGCGTGCAGGCATTGAGTTGGTCGAAGACCCATAATGCGTAAGTCGGGGATCAGCCCGATCCCCTTCTACGTGCTGTCGGTCCCACTGCCACAACCTTTGGTCTGGTTGGGTTTTAGACATGGAATGAACTCTCTATGCCTAAGCCAACCCACGAAACGAGCGTGCGGGCACTCAACCGGCCGGAGAGGCAGAATGCGCAAGCCGGGGATCAGCTCGGTCCCCCTTACGTACTGTCTATCCTGCTGTCGTAACCCTCAGTCTGGTCCAATCTTAGAGTGGGAATGAACTCCATATACTTAGACTGGGGATCAACTTCATATGCCTAAGTCAACCCATGAAATAAGCATGCGGGCCCTCAGCTGACTGGAGAGGCATAATGCGAAAGCCAGGGATCAGCCCGGTCCCTCTCTGCGTGCTGTCGATCCCACTGTCAGTCCTGCTACCACAACCCTCGATCCGACTGGGGCTTAGACACAGAATGAACTCTGTATGCCTAAGCCAACCCACGAAATGAGTGTGCGGGCGCTCAGCCTGTCGGAGAGGCAGAATGTGTAAGCTGGGGATCGACCCGGGCCCCCCCTATGTACTGTCGATCCTACTGCTGGTCCTACTACCGTAACCCTCGGTCTGGTTCGATCTTAAACTGGGAATGAACTCCATATGCTTAGACATGGAATGAACTCCGTATGCCTAAGCCAGCCCACGGAATGAGCGTGCGGGCACTCAGCCAACTGGAGAGGCAGAATGCGCAAGCTGAGGATCAGCTTGGTCCCCCCTGCATGCTGTTGATCTTGCTGTCACAACCCTCAGTCTGGTCTGATCTTAGACTGGGAATGATCTTGGTATGCCTAAGTCAACCCATGAAACGAGCGTGCGGGCACTGAGCCGGTCGGAGGGGCATAATGTGCAAGCCAGGGATTGGCCCGGTCCTCCTCTGTGTGTTGTCAGTCCCACTGCCACAACCCTCGGTCCAGCTGGGCCTTAGACATGGAATGAGCTCCCTATGCCTAACCCAACCCACGAAACGAGCGTACAGGCGCTCAGTCGGTCGGAGAGGCAGAATGCCTAAGTTGAGGATCGACCCGGTCCCCCCTGCGTGCTACCAATCCTGCTGCCGCAAACCTTGGTCTAGTTTGATTTGAGACTGGGAACAAACTTCGTATGCTTAGACTGGGGATGAACTCCGTATGCCTAAGTCAAGCCATGAAACGAGTGTCTGGGCGCTCAGTCGACCAGAGAGGCAGGATGCGCAAGCCGGGGATCGAACGGGTGGTAGGTGGGCTCAAGCACATCTTCATATTTATGCCCTGCCAATGCCATTTTTATGGCTTGTAATTTCATACAATGGTACCCTAAGCCTTTATGTGAAGTTTCGTGGCAAGATGACCCGTTTTCTATTTATCACAATTTTTAAAATTTTTTTTGATTTGGGATTTTTTAAAATTTTTTTAGAAAGAGTTTTGTCCCAAATTTCGTAGGGGTGATCCTTGTATTTTTGTTGGCATGCACAAAAAAATTCAGCTAAAAACTCGAAGTGGAGAAGATTTTGTGACCGTTTGAAAAAAATGTCCCTATTTCAGACACTTTAATGGCTACTGGTAGCAAACCTATCAAATCTGAAATGCTTTTTAAGGGGGTGTGAGTTCTTGAGGTTTGATGAGGGATAAGGGGACAATATAAGGGCCAAGTAGCAGGACCCATCGCACATCATGTGCACACACCCCCCGGCCCCCCTAATTGCCGGAACCTCAATGCTGTTGGATAGGCTCTTCGGCGATGGTCCGGCGATGGTGCCCCGAGCAAAAAAAATACGACACCAGCACATGCCCGAGCCAAGCATGTGCACCGTGTCTCAAAATCTTAGACTGGGAATGAACTCCACATGCTTAGACATGGAATGAACTCTGTATGCCTAAGCCAACCCACGAAATGAGCGTGCGGTCGCTCAGTCTGTCGGAGAGGCATAATGCGTAAGTCGAGGATCGGCCTGATCCCCCCTACATGCTGTCGATCCTACTGCCACAACCCTCGGTCCGGTCTGATCTTAGACTGGGAATGAACTCCGTATGCCTAAGTCAACCCATGAAATGAGCGTGCGGGCGTTGAGCCGACCAGAGAGGCATAATGCGCAAGCCGGGGATCGGCCTGGTCCCCTCTGCGTGCTTTCGGTCCCGCTGCCACAACCCTCAGTCTAGCTGGGGCTTAGACATGGAATTAACTCCCTATGCCTAAGCCAACCCATGAAATGGGCGTGCGGGTGCTCAGCCAATCGGAGAGGCAGAATCCGTAAGCCAGGGATCGACCCGCTCCCCCCTGCGTGCTGCCGATCCTGCTGCCACAACCCTCAGTCCAGTCTGATCTTAGATTGGGAATGAACTTTGTATGCTTAGACTGGGGATGAACTCCGTATGCCTAAGTCAACCCATGAAACGACCGTATGGGCGCTCAGCCGACCAAAGAGGCAGGATGCGTAAGCCGGGGATCGAACAGGTGGTAGGTGGGTTCAAGCACATCTTCATATTTCTGCTGTGCCAATGCCATTTTTATGGCATGTAAATTCATACAATGGTCCCCTAAGCCTTCATGTGAAGTTTCGTGGCAAGACGACCCGTTTTCTATTTTTCACGATTTTTAAAACTTTTTGCGATTCGAGATTTTTTAAAATATTTTTAGAAAGAGTTTTGTCCCCAAAATTGGTAGAGGTGATCCTTTTATTTTTTTTGGCATGCAAAAAAAAAATTCAGCTAAAAACTCGAAGTGGAGGATATTTTGTGATCGTTTGAAAAAAGTGTCCCTATTTCAGACACTTAAATGGCTACTAGCAACAAACCTATAAAATCTCAAATGCTCTTTAAGGGGGTGTGAGTTTTTGAGGTTTGATGAGGGATAGGGAGCCAAATATAAGGGCCAAGTTCCAGCAACCATCGCACATCATGTACGCACACCCCCTGACCCCCCAATCACCGGAACCCCCAATGCTGCCGGCTAGGCTCTCCGGCAATGGTGCCCCGGGCAAAAAAAATACGGCACCAGCACATGCCCAAGCCCAGCATGTGCACCTTGGCTCAAAATCTTAGATGGGGAATGAACTCCATATGCTTAGACATGCAATGAACTCCGTACGCCTAAGCCAACCCACGAAACGAGCGTGTGGGCGCTCAGCCGACTGGAGAGGCATAATGCGCAAGCCGAGGATCGGCCCAGTGCCCCTCTACGTGCTGCTGGTCCCACTGCCACAACCCTCTATTCGACTGGGGCTTAGACATGGAATGAACTCTGTATGCCTAAGCCAACCCACGAAACGGGCTTGCAAGCGTTCAGCCGGCCGGAGAGGCAGAATGCGTAAGTCGAGGATCGGCCCGGTCCCCCCTGTGTGCTTAGACTGGGAAAGAACTCTGTATGCTTAGACTAGGGATGAACTCCGTATGCCTAAGTCAACCCATGAAATGAGCGTGCGGGTGCTCAGCCGGTCGGAGAGGCCGATCGGAGAGGCATAATGCGCAAGCTGAGGATCAGCCCAGGCCCCCTCTGCGTGCTACAACAACCTTCAGTCTGACTAGGGCTTAGACATGGAATGAACTCAGTATGCCTAAGCCAACCCATGAAACGAGCGTGCGGGTGCTCAGCCAGTCGAAGAGGTATAATGCGCAAGACAGGGATCGGCCTGGTCCCCCCTGCGTGCTGTCGATCCTATCGCTGGTCTTACTACCGCAACCCTCGATCCAGTTTGATCTTAGAATGGGAATGAACTCCATATGCTTGACATGGAATGAACTCTGTATGCCTAAGCGAACCCACGAAACGAGCGTGCGGGCATTCAGTCGGTCTGAGAGGTAGAATGTGCAAGCTGGGTGCTATCGTAACCCTTGGTTCGGTCCGATCTTAGACTGGGAATGAACTCCATATGCCTAAGTCAACCCACAAAATGAGCGTGCGGGTGCTGAGCCAACCGGAAAGGCATAATGCGTAAGCCAGGGATCGACCCGGTCCCCCTCTGTGTGCTATCGATCTCGCTGCCATAACCCTCGGTCCGACTGGGGCTTAGACATGGAATTGAACTCTGCATGCCTAGACATGGATTGAACTCCGCATGCCTAGACATGGATTGAACTCTGCATGCCTAAGCCAACCCATGAAATGAGCGTGTGGGTGCTCAGCTGGCTAGAGAGGTAAAATGCACAAGCCGGGGATCGGCCCAATCTCCCCTGTGTGCTATCGATCCTACTACCACAAGCCTCGGTCTGATCTGATCTTAAACTGGGAATAACTCCGTATGCATAAGTCAACCCACGAAACGAGCGTGCGGGCGTTGAGCTGGCCGAAGACCCATAATGCATAAGCCGGGGATCGGCTCGATCCCCCTCTACGTGCTGTCGGTCCCGCTGCCACAACCCTCGGTCCGACTGGGTTTTAGACATGGAATGAACTCCCTATGCCTAAGCCAACCCACGAAACGAGCATGCGGGCATTCAGCCGGCCGGAGAGGCAGAATGAGCAAGTCGGGGATCGGCCCGGTACCCCCTGTGTCTTGTCGATCCTATTACCGTAACCCTCGGTCCCGTCTAATCTTAGACTGGGAATGAACTTCGTATGCTTAGACTGGGGATGAACTCCGTATGCCTAAGTCAACCCACAAAATGAGCATGCGGGCGCTAAGCCGATCGGAGAGGCATAATGCGCAAGCCTAGGATCGCCCCGATCCTTCTATGCTTGCTGTCGGTCCTGCTGCCACAAGCCTCGGTTCGATCTGATCTTAGACTGGGAATCAACTCCGTATGCATAAGTCAACCCATGAAATGAGCATGCGGGCGTTGAGCTGGCCGAAGACCCATAATGCATAAGTCGGGGATCGGCCCGATCCCCCTCTACGTGCTGTCGGTCCCACTATCACAACCCTCGGTCTGGCTGGGTTTTAGACATGGAATGAACTCCCTATGCCTAAGCCAACCCACAAAACGAGCGTGCGGGCTATCAGCCGGCCAAAGAGGCAGAATGCGCAAGTCGGGGATCGACCTAGTCCCCCGGCGTGCTGCCGTAACCCTCAGTCTGGTCCAATCTTAGACTGAGAATGAACTCCGTATGCTTAGACTGGGGATGAACTCCATATGCCTAAGTCAACCCACGAAACGAGCTTGAGGGCGCTCCACCGACCAAAGAGGCAGGATGCGCAAGCCGAGGATTGAACGGGTGGTAGGTGGGTTCAAGCACATCTTCATATTTCTACACTGCCAATGCCATTTTTATGGCTTTTAAATTCATACAATGGTCCCCTAAGCCTTCATGTGAAGTTTCGTGGCAAGACGACCCGTTTTCTATTTTTCATGATTTTTGAAACTTTTTGCAGTTTGAGATTTTTTAAAATTTTTTTAGAAATATTTTTTTCCCCAACTTTGGTAGAGGTGATGCTTGTATTTTTTTTGGCATGCATAAAAAAATTCAGCTAAAAACTCGAAGTGGAGAAGATTTTGTGACCGTTTGAAAAACTTGTCCCCATTTCAGACACTTTAATGGCTACTGGCAGCAAACCTATAAAATCTCAAATGCTCTTTAAGGGGGTGTGAGTTCTTGAGGTTTGATGAGGGATAGGGGGCCAATACAAGGGCCAACTACCAGCACCCATCGCACATCATGTATGCACAACCCCCGGCCCCCCCAATCGTCAGTACCCCAATGTCATCGGTTAGGCTCTCCGGCGATGGTGCCCCGGGCAAAAAAAATGCGGCACCAGCACATGGCCGAACCCAGCATGTGCACCGTGGCTCAAAATCTTAGACTAGGAATGAACTTCGTATGCTTAGACATGGAATGAACTCTGTATGCCTAAGCCAAACCACGAAACTAGCGTGCGGGCGCTCAGTCGGTCGGAGAGGCATAATGTGCAAGCCGGGGATCGACCCGATCCCCCTCTGTGTATTGTCGGTCCCGTTGCCACAACCCTCGGTCCGACTGGGGCTTAGACATGGAATGAACTCCCTATGCCTAAGCCAACCCATGAAACGGGCGTACGGGCGCTTAGCCGGTCGGAGAGGCAGAATGAGCAAGCCGGGGATCGGCTCGGTACCCCCTGCGTGCTGTCGATCCTACTGTCGCAACCCTCGATCCAGTCTGATCTTAGATTGGGAATGAACTTCGTATGCTTAGACTGGGGATGAACTCCGTATGCCTAAGTCAACCCACAAAATGAGCGTGCAGGCGCTGAGCCGGTCGGAGAGGCATAATGCGCAAGCCTAGGATCGGCCCGGTCCTCCTATGCGTGCTACCGGTCCCGCTGCCACAACCCTCAGTCCGGCTGGGGCTTAAACTGGGAATGAACTCCGTATGCCTAAGTCAACCCATGAAACGAGCATACGGGTGCTGAGTCGACCGAAGAGGCATAATGCGCAAGTCGGGGATCGGCTCGGTCCCCATCTGCATGCTACCGGTCCCACTGCCATAACCCTCAGTCTGGCTGGGGCTCAGACATGGAATGACTCCCTATGCCTAAGCCAACCCACAAAACAGGCGTGCGGGCGCTCAGTCGACCGGAGAGGTAGAATGCACAAGCCGGGGATCGGTCTGATCCCCCCTGCATGCTATTGATCCTACTACCGCAACCTTCGATCCAGTCCGATCTTAGACTGGGAATGAACTTCGTATGGTTAGATTGGGGATGAACTCCGTATGCCTAAGTCAACCCACGAAACGAGCGTGCGGGTACTCAGTCGACCAGAGAGGTAGGATGCGCAACCCGGGGATCGAACGTGTCGTAGGTGGGTTCGAGCACATCTTCATATTTCTGCCATGCCAATGCCATTTTTATGGCTTGTAAATTCATACAATGGTCCCCTAAGCCTTCATGTGAAGTTTCGTGGCATGACGACCCGTTTTCACGATTTTTGAAACTTTTTACATTCGGGATTTTTTAAAATTTTTTTAGAAAGAGTTTTGTCCCCAATTTGGTAGAGGTGATCCTTGTATTTTTTTTGGCTTGCACAAAAAAATTCAGCTAAAAACTCCAAGTGGAGAAGATTTTGTGACCGTTTGAAAAAAGTGTCCCCATTTCAGACACTTTAATGGCTATTGGCAGCAAACCTATAAAATCTCAAATGCTCTTTAAGGGGGTGTCAGTTCTTGAGGTTTGATGAGGGATAGGGGGCCAACATAAGGGCCAAGTACCAGCACCCATCGCACATCATGTGCGCACACCCCCCGGCCCCCCCAATCGTCGGAACCCCCAATGTCGTCGGTTAGGCTCTCCGACGATGCTCCAGCGATGGTGCCCTGGGCGAAAAAAATGCGACACCAGCACATTGCCAATCCCAACATGTGCACCGTGGCTCAAAATCTTAGACTGAGAATGAACTCCATATGCTTAGACATGGAATGAACTTCGTATGCCGAAGCCAACCCACGAAACGAGCGTGTGGGCACTCAGTCGACCTGAGAGGCATAATGCGCAAGCTGGGGATCGACCTGATCCCCTCTGTGCACTATCGATCCTGCTACCGTAACCCTCGATCCGATCTGATCTTAGACTGGGAATGAACTCCGTATCCATAAATCAACCAACAAAATGAGCGTGCGGGCGCTGAGCCGACCGAAGAGGCATAATGCGCAATCCGGGGATCAGCTCGGTCCCCCTCTATGTGCTGTTCGTCCCACTGCCACAACCCTCAGTCCGGCTGTGGCTTAGACATGGAATGAACTCCCTATGCCTAAGTCAACCCACGAAACGGGCATGCGGGCACCCAGCATTCTGGAGAGGTAGAATGCGTAAGCCGAGGATCAGCCTGGTCCCCTCTATGTGCTACCGATCCTGCTACTGCAACCCTCTATCCGGTCCAATCTTAGACTACGAATGAACTCCATATGCTTAGACTGGGGATGAACTCCGTATGCCTAAGTCAACCCATGGAACGAGCGTGCGGGCACTCATCCGGCCAGGAGAGGCCGACCGGAAAGGCATAACGCGTAAGCCAGGGATCAGCCCGATCCCTCTTTACGTGCTACCGATCCCACTGCCGGTCTTGCTGCCACAATCCTCGATCCGACTGGGGCTTAGACATGGAATGAACTCTGTATGCCTAAGCCATCCCATGAAACAAACCTGCGAGCGCTCAGCCGACTAGAGAGGCAGAATGCGTAAGCCGGGGATCGACTCGATCCCCCCTGCATGCTACCAATCCTGCTGCTACAACCCTCGGTTCTGTCCGATCTTAAACTGGGAATGAACTCCGTATGCCCAAGCCAACCCACAAAATGAGCTTGCGGGTGCTCAGCCGGCCGGAGAGGTAGAATACGTAAGTCGGGGACCAGCCCGGCCCCCCTTGTGTGCTGTCAATCCTGCTACCGCAACCCTCAGTTGGGTTCGATTTTAGATTGGGAATGAACTCTGTATGCCTAAGTCAACCCACAAAACGAGCATGTGGGCACTGAGCCGATCGGAGAGGCATAATGCGTAAGCCGAGGATCGGCCTGGTCCCTTTCTGAGTGCTGCCGGTCCCGCTGCCATAACTCTCGGTCTGGCTAGGGCTTAGACATGGAATGAACTCCCTACGCCTAAGCCAAACCATGAAACGGGCGTGCGGGTGCTCAGTCGGCCTGAGAGGTAGAATGAGAAAGCCAGGGATCGACCCGATCCCCCCTGCGTGCTGCTGATCTTGTTGCGCAACCCTCGATTTGGTTCGATCTTAGATTAGGAATGAACTCTGTATGCTTAGACTGGGGATGAACTCCGTATGCCTAAGTCAACCCACAAAATGAGCGTACGGGCGCTCAACCGACCAGAGAGGCAGGATGCGCAAGCCGAGGATCGAACGGGTGGTAGGTGGGTTCAAGCACATCTTCTTATTTTTGCCATGCCAATGCCATTTTTATGCCTCGTAACTTCATACAATGGTCCCTTATGCCTTCATGTGAAGTTTCATGGCAAGATGACCCATTTTCTATTTTTCATGATTTTCAAAACTTTTTACGGTTTCAGATTTTTTTAAATTTTTTTAGAAAGAGTTTTGTCCCCAAATTTGGTAGAGGTGATCCTTGTATTTTTGTTGTCATGCACAAAACAATTCAGCTAAAAACTCGAAGTGGAGAAGATTTTGTGACCGTTTGAAAAAAGTGTCCCCATTTCAGACATTTTAATGGCTACGGCAACAAACCTATAAAATGTCAAATGCTCTTTAAGGGGGTGTGAGTTCTCATGGTTTGATGAGGGATAGGGGGCCAATATAAGGCCTAAGTACCAGCACCCATCGCACATCATGTGCGCACACCTCCCGGCCCCCCCAATTGTCGGAACCCCCAATGCCGCTGGTTAGGCTCTCCGACGATGCTCCGACGATGGTGTCCCAGGCGAAAAAAATGCGGCACCAGCACATGCCCGAGCCCAGCATGTGCACCGTGGCTCAAACTCTTAGACTGGGAATGAACTCCGTATGCTTAGACATGGAATGAACTCCGTATGCTAAGCGAACCCACGAAATGAGCATGCGGGTTCTCAGTCGATCGGAGAGGCAGAATGCGCAAGTCGGGGATCGACCAAGTCCCCCTTTGCGTGCTGCCGGTCTCGCTACCACAACCCTCGGTCCGACTGGGGCTTAGACATGGAATGAACTCCCTATGCCTAAGCCAACCCACGAAACGGGCGTGCGGGCGCTCAGCCAACCAGAGAGGCAGAATGCGTAAGCCGAGGATCGACTCGGTCCCCCCTACATGCTGCCGTAACCCTCGGTCCGGTTAGATCTTAGACTGGGAATGATCTTCGTATGCTTAAACTGGGGATGAACTCCGTATGCCTAAGTCAACCCATGAAACGAACGTGCAGGCGCTCAACCGATCGGAGAGGTAGAATGCGCAAGTCGAGGCTCGACCCGATCCCCTCTGCGTGCTATTGATCCTACTACTGGCCCTGCTACCGCAACCCTCGGTCTGATCTGATCTTAGACTAAAATGAACTCCATATGCTTAGACATGGAATGAACTCCGTATGCCTCAGCCAACCCACGAAACGAGCATGCGGGCGCTCAGTCGATCGGAGAGGTAGAATGCACAAGCCGAGGACCGACCTGGTCCCCCCTATGTGCCGTCGATCCTACTGTCACAACACTCGGTCCGGTCCAATCTTAGACTGGGAATGAACTTCGTATGCCTAAGTCAACCCACAAAATGAGCGTTCAGGTGCTGAGCCAATCGGAGAGGCATAATGCGTAAGCCAAGGATTGACCCGATCCCCCTCTGTGTACTGGCGGTCCCACTACCACAACCCTCGATCTGGTTGGGGCTTAGACATGGAATGAACTCCCTATGCCTAAGCCAACCCACGAAACGGGCATGTGGGTGCTCAGCTGGCCGGAGAGGCAGAATGCACAAGATGGGGATCGGCCCGGTTCCCCCTGCGTGCTGCCGATCCTACTGTCGCAACCCTCAGTCCGGTTCGATCTTAGACTAGGAATGAAATCCGTATGCTTAGACTGGGGATGAACTCCGTATGCCTAAGTCAACCAACGAAACGAGCATGTGGGTGCTCAGCCGGCCGTAGAAGCCGATTGGAGAGGCATAATGCGCAAGCCTGGGATCAACCCGATCCCCCTATGCGTGCTGCCAATCTCGCTGCCGGTCCTGCTACCACAACCCTCGGTCTGACTGGGGCTTAGACATGGAATGAACTCTGTATGCCTAAGCCAACCCACGAAATGAGTGTGTGGGCGCTCAGCCGGCCGGAGAAGTAGAATGCACAAGCCGAGGATCGGCCCGGTCCTCCGTGCGTGCTGTCAATCTTGCTATCGTAACCCTCGGTTCGGTCTGATCTTAGACTGGGAATGAACTTCATATGCATAAGTCAACCCATGAAACGAGCGTAAGGGCACTGAGCCAATCGAAGAGGCATAATGCTTAAGTCGAGGATCGGCCTGGTCCCTCTCTACATACTACCAGTTCTGCTACCACAACCCTCGGTCTGATTGGGGCTTAGACAAGGAATGAACTCCCTATGCCTAAGCCAACCCATGGAATGGGCGTGCGGGTGCTCAGCCGGTCAGAGAGGCAGAATGTGCAAGCCGGGGATCAGCCCGATTCCCCCTGCGTGCTGCCGATCCTGTTGTCGTAACCTTCAATCCGGTTTGATCTTAGACTGGGAATGAACTCCGCATGCTTAGACTGGGGATGAACTCCGTATGCCTAAGTCAACCCATGAAACGAGTGTGCGGGCGCTCAACCGACCAGAGAGGCCTGTCGAAGAGGCATAATGCGTAAGCCGAGGATCGGCCCGATCCCTCTCTATGGCAGTTCGGGGACCAGATCAGGTAGTACCATGTAGAAGACACAACGAGGGCATTGCGCAATCAGGTGGGGGAAAATGTCACACCCTGGGTGGGCGCGCCAGGCACATCAGGCGCACCAGCAGGTGAGCCAGAGGTTGAGGCCTGCAGACTAGGCGTGCTGGCGGGTATCTACGCACAAAGCATAGCAAACAAGTTTAGAACACCCGCCCAACTTGCAGGCCAGCCCGTGAGACCAAGGCCTAGCATACAAGCTGCCTGCACCACATCCAGAAGGGCCCAAGGTGCTGGACACGCAAGGGAAGCTTCTGGAAGCAGGCAGGATCAGTAGTAGCATCCTGGCAAATTTGGTTGACCTTGAAAATCAGGAGTTAGCATCCTAATTGATTGTAACCTGTATAATCCCATGATTTTAGCCTTTATTCCAGGGATATTGCCATTAAGTGTAAGCTAGAGCCTCAACTATAAATAGAGGGCTGCTCTTCCCTCATTTGTACACCATCAAACACTTTTGTTCCAGTGAATATAACATCATTTCCAGAATTCTGCCTTCTTATCCTGTTTCTCTTTAACTTGCATAATCAGCCCTTCCCATTGTTGTAGTGCCCCTTACGCTTGTGTTTTAGGTTGACCTAGGCATAAAAGAGGAGATTCCAAGCCTAAGGCTATACGGTTTTTGAGTCTAAGGTCGGAGCCCGTGACACAAGTACCAGCACACATCGCACATCATGTGTACACACCCCCCAGCCCCCCCAATCGTCGAAACCCCCAATGCCGCTGGTTAGGCTCTCCGGTGATACTCCGGTGATGCTCCGATGATGGTGCCCCAAGCAAAAAAAATACGGTACCAGCACATGCTCGAGCCCAGCATGTGCACTGTGGCTCAAAATCTTAGACTGGGAATGAACTCCATATGCCTAGACATGGAATGAACTCCGTATGCCTAAGCTAACCCACGAAACGAGCGTGCGGGTGCTCAGCCGGTCGGAGAGGCAGAATGTGCAAGTTGGTGATCGGCCCAGTCCCACCCTGCGTGCTGTCGATCTTGCTGCCGCAACCCTCGATCCGATCCGATCTTAGACTGGGAATGAACTTCGTATGCATAAGTAAACCAACGAAACTGCCACAACCCTTGATCCGATCTGATCCCTCTCTGCGTGCTGCCGGTCCTGCTGCCACAACCCTCGATCTGGCTGAAGCTTAGACATGGAATGAACTCCCTATGAAGCGAACCCACGAAAAGGGAATGCGGGCGCTCAGTCGGCCAGAGAGGCAGAATGCACAAGCCGAGGATCAACCCGGTTCCCCTTGCGTGCTGTCGATCCTGCTACCACAACCCTTGATCCGATTCGATCTTAGACTGGGAATGAACTCCGTATGCTTAGACTAGGGATGAACTTCGTATGCCTAAGTCAACCAATGAAACGAGCATGCGGGCACTCAGCCGATTGGAGAGGCCAGTCGGAGAGGCATAATGCGCAAACTGGGGATCAACCCAGTCCCCCTCTGCGTGCTGCCCATCCTGCCCTCGATCCTACTACCACAACCCTCGGTCCGGCTGGGGCTTAGACATGGAATGAACTCCCTATGCCTAAGCCAACCCTCGAAATGGGCGTGCGGGCGCTCAGCCGGCCGGAGAGGTAGAATGAGCAAGCCAGGGATTGGCCCGGTCCCCCCTCCGTTCTGTCGATCCTACTGTCGCAACCCTCGGTCTGGTCCGATCTTAGACTGGGAATGAACTCCATATGCTTAGACTGGGGATGAACTTCGTATGCCTAAGTCAACCCACAAAACAAGCGTGCGGGCGCTCAGCCAGTCGGAGAGGTCGACCGGAGAGGCATAATGTGCAAGCCGGGATCAGCCCGATCCCCCTCTGCATGCTACCGATCGTGCTGTCGGTCCTGCTACCACAACCCTCGATCCGGCTGGGGCTTAGATGTGGAATGAACTCCGTATGCCTAAGCCAACCCACGAAATGAGCGTGCGGGCGTTCAGCCGACCGGAGAGGCAGAATGTGCAAGTCGAGGATCGGTCCGGTCCCCCTTGTGTGCTATCGATCCTGCTGCAGCAACCCTCAGTCCGGTCTGATCTTAGACTGGGAATGAACTTCGTATGCATAAGTCAACCCACAAAATGAGTGTATGGGCGTTGAGCCGGCTGAAGAGGCGTAATGCACAAGCCAGGGATCAACCCGTTCCCTCTCTACGTGCTGCTAGTCCAGCTGCCACAACCATCGGTCTGGTTGGGGCTTAGACATGGAATGAACTCCCTATGCCTAAGCCAACCCATTAAATGGGCGTGCGAGCGGTCAGCCAGTAGGAAAGGCAGAATGTGCAAGCCAGGGATCGACCCGATCCCCCCTACTTGCTATCGATCTTGTTGCCGCAACCCTCGATCCGATCCTACACTGGGAATGAACTCCATATGGTTAGACTGGGATGAACTCGGTATGCCTAAGTCAACCCACAAAACAAGCACGCGGGCGCTTAGCTGGCCGGAAAGGCTGGCCGAAGGGCATAATGCACAAGTCGAGGATCAGTCCGATCCCCCTCTACGTGCTGCCAATCTCGCTACCGATCCTGCTGCCACAACCCTCGATCCGACTGGGGCTTAGACATGGAATGAACTCCGTATGCCTAAGCCAACCCACGAAATGGGCGTGCGGAAGCTCAGCCGGTCGGAGAGGCAGAATGTGTAAGCCGAGGATCAGGCCGATCCCCCCTGTGTGCTGTGATCCTGCTGTCGCAACCCTCGATCCAATCTGATCTTAGACTGGGAATGAACTCTGTATGCTTAGACTGGGGATGAACTCAGTATGCCTAAGTCAACCCATGAAAAGAGCATACGGGTGCTCAGCCGACCGGTGAGCCAGATGCGCAAGTCGAGGATCAGCCTGGTCCCCCCTACCTGCTATCGATCCAACCCTCGGTCCAGTCCGATCTTAGACTGGAAATGAACTCTGTATGCTTAGACATAGAATAAACTCCGTATGCCTAAGCTAACCCACGAAACAAGCGTACGGTCGCTCAGCCGGCTAGAGAGGTAGACTGCACAAGCCGGGGACTGGCCCAGTCCCCCTTCCGTGCTATCGATCCTGCTACAGCAACCCTTGATCCATTTCGATCTTAGATTGGGAATGAGCTCTATATGCCTAAGTCAACCCACGAAACGAGTGTTCGGGCACTGAGTCGATCGGAGAGGCATAATGCGCAAGCCGAGGATCGACCCGATCCCCCTCTGTGTACTGCTGGTCCCACTACCACAACCCTCGATCTGGCTGGGGCTTAGACATGGAATGAACTCCCTATGCCTAAGCCAACCCACGAAACGGGCGTGCAGGTGCTCAGCTGGCCGGAGAGGCAGAATGCACAAGACGGGGATCGACCCAGTTCCCTCTGCATGCTTTCGATCCTGCTGTCACAACCCTCGGTCTGAGCCGATCTTAGACTAGGAATGAACTCCGTTTGCTTAGACTAGGGATGAACTCCGTATGCCTAAGTCAACCAACGAAATGAGCGCGTGGATGCTCAGCCGGTCGTAGAGGCCGATTGGAGAGGCATAATGCGCAAGCCTGGGATCAACCCAGTCCCCCTATATGTTTTACCAATCTCGCTGCCGGTCCTGCTACCACAACCCCCAGTCTGACTGGGGCTTAGACATGGAATGAACTCCATATGCCTAAGCCAACCCACGAAACGAGCGTGTGGGCGCTCAATCGGCTGGAGAAGTAGAATGCACAAGCTGAGGATCGGCCTGGTCCCCCGTGCGTGCTGTCAATCTTACTATCGTAACCCTCGATTCGGTCTGATCTTAGACTGGGAATGAACTTCGTATGCATAAGTCAACCCATGAAACGAGCGTACGAGCACTGAGCCAGTCGAAGAGGCATAATGCTTAAATTGAGGATCGGCCTGGTCCCTCTCTACATACTATCGGTTCCGCTACCACAACCCTCAGTCTGATTGGGGCTTAGACATGGAATGAACTCCCTATGCCTAAGCCAACCCACGAAACGGGCGTGCGGGCGCTCAGCCGGCCGGAGTGGTAGAATGCGCAAACCAGGGATTGGCCCGGTCCCCCCTCCGTGCTGTCGATCCTACTGTCGCAACCCTCGGTCTGGTCCGATCTTAGACTGGGAATGAACTCCGTATGCTTAGACTGGGGATGAACTCCGTATGCCTAAGTCAACCCATGAAATGAGTGTGCGGGCGCTCAGCCGACCAGAGAGGCCAGTCGAAGAGGGATAATGCCCAAACCGAGGATCAGCCTGATCCCCCTCTATGTGCTATCGATCCTGCTACCGATCCTGCTGCCACAACCCTCGGTTCGACTGGGGCTTAGACATGGAATGAACTCCGTATGCCTAAGCTAACCCACGAAACGAGCGTGCAGGTGTCACGGGCTCCGACCTTAGACTCAAAAATTGTGTGACCTTAGGCTTGAAACCCCTTTCTTTATGCCTAAGTTAGCCTAAAACACAAGCGTGCGGGCACTAGAACAATGGGAAGGGCTGATTAGGCAAGTTAAAGAGAAACAGGATAAGAAGATAGAATTTTGGAAATGCTCTTGTATTCACTAAAACAGAAGTGTTTGATGGTGTACAAATGAGGGTGGAGCAGCCCTCTATTTATAGTTGAGGCTCCAGCTACAACTTAATGGCATATCCCTAGAAAAAAGGCTAAAATCATGGGATTATACAGATTCCAATCAATCAGGATGCTAACTCCTGATTTTTAAGGTCAACCAAATCTGCCAGGATGCTCCAGCTGATCCTGCTTGCTTCCAAAAGCTTCTCTTGCCTGTCTAGCACCTTGGGCCCTTTTGGATGTGGTACGGGTAGCTTGTATGCTAGGCCTTGGTCTCATGGGCTGGCCTGCAAGTTGGGCGGGCATTATGAACTCGTTTGTTAGGCTTTGCACACAGATACCAGCCAGCACGCCTGGTCTGCGAGCCTTAACCTCTGGCTCACCTGTTGGTGCACCTGATGTGCCTGGCGTGCCCATCCAGGGCATGACATTCTCCCCCACCTGATTGCACAATGCCCTCATTGCATCTTCTGCATGGTACTACCTGATTTGGTCCTCGAACTGCCATAAGTCATCTACTGGTTCCCAGCTTGCCTCACTGTCTGGAAGTCCCTTCTAGCACCCTAAGTACTCTTGTCTTGGCTGATAATTCTTCCGTCTCACCTTCCAATCAGCTATGATGCTATGGACCTCCTTCTCATATGAGGCCCTTGCTCCCAATGGTGCACGCTTTGACTCTGCCCGTCCTGGATCTCCCTCATCCTCATGGAACGGCTTGAGCATGCTCACATGGAACATCGGGTGTACCCTCAGCTTGGGTGGCATATCTAGCTTGTAGGCAACCTTGCCTACCCTCTTGACTACTCAAAAAGGTCCCTCATACCTTCGAACTAGGCCTTTGTGCAGCCCCCTATGGCACACAATGGGATGTAGCTTCATCAACACCAAGTCTCCAACCTGGAACTGCACGTCTCGCCTATTTTGGTCTGCCCACTTCTTCGACCTCTTGGCCACCTTGTGTAGACAAACTCTGGCCAAGTCATTTTGCTCCTGCCATGCCTTGGGAAACTTGTATGCTGCTGGATTCAGCCCTGTATAACCTACAGCAATCAAACCAGGCGTTAGTGGTTGTTGCCCTGTCACAACCTCAAATGGGCTCTGGTTCGTTGCCTCACTCCTTTGCAAGTTGTAGGAAAACTTCACAATATCTAGTAGCTTTGGCCAGTCCCTTTGTATGGCACTTACATAGTGCCTAAGGTAGATCTCCAATAGTCCATTTCCTCGCTCTGTCTGCCCATCAGTCTGCGAATGCATGCTAGTGGAAAAGTTCAAGTCTGACCCCAATAGCTTGAATAACTTAGTCGAAAACCTGCCCGTGAAACGCCCGTCCCGATCACTAACAATGATCCTCGAACCTCTCCAGTACTTAACCATGTTTTTCAGGAACAATCGAGCTACCTCCTCGACCGGGCACTCCTTGGTTGCTGGAATGAAGATTCCATACTTGGAAAACCTATCCACTACTACCATGATGCTTCCAAACCCTTCTGCTTTGGGTAGACCGACTATAAAGTCCAGAGAAACACTCTCCCATGGTCGTTCTGGCACTGGTAATGGCTCTAAGAGACCCCCTAGTTTCTTGAGCTCCACCTTGTCCTGTTGGCACACAAGACAAGTCTTCACATAGGCCTCTACATCGTCCCTCATGTACAGCCAGTAGTACCGGTCCTCGATCAGCGCCAGGGTGTGGCTCACTCCGGGGTGTCCAGCCCACCTTGAATCATGGCATTCTTGTAAAACTTCCTTGCGAAGCTTCCTATGCTGTGGCACAAATAGTCTACTACCCCTGGTGTACAGCAACCCATCCTGCAACCAAAACCGCCTAGTCTTACCTTGTTGGGCGTACTCCATCAAAGCCTTGGCTGTAGGATCATGCGCAAGTCCCTCATGGATGCGCGGCACCAGTGACCCCTCTAGTTGGCTAATGGCAGCAAGGTTAGCCTTTCTGCTCAGGGCATCTGCCATTAGGTTCACCTGTCCTGGCTTGTACTCCATCTGAAAATCAAATTCTGTAAGAAAATCTTACCATCTTGCCTGTTTGGCAGATAGCTTCTTCTGCATCTGGAAGTAGCTGGTTGCCACATTGTCCATCCTCACCATGAACCTTGACCCCAATAGGTAATGCCGCCAAGTACACAAGCAGTGTACCACTGCAGTCATCTCCTTCTCTTGGACCATGTACTTGCGTTTAGTCTCATTCAGCTTTCTACTCTCGAACGAGACTGGACGTCCCTCCTGTATCAACACACCCCCTATGGCAAAGTCTGATGCATTTGTGTGTACCTCATACAGCTTGGCATGGTCTGGCAAGGCCAACACTGGCTCCTCGGTCACAGCCTGCTTCAACATATCAAAGGCTTCCTGGCACCCTGTGCTCTACTCCAATGTTCTCCCTTTCTTGAGCAAGTCAGTCAATGGTGTGGCTATTGCTGAGTGACCTTTGATGAAGTGCCTGTAGTAGTTAACCAGCCTAAGGAATGATCTCAACTTAGTGACCTTGGCTGGCGGTTGCCACTCCAGGATGGCATGTATCTTGCCTTCATCAATGCATATCCTGCCACCTCCCACTATGTGGTCTAGGAACGAGATCTCCTGCTGGGTGAATGAGCACTTCTCCCTCTTGATAAACAACTTGTGCACCCGCAGCACCTTGAACACCTGTCTCAAGTGGTCTGCATGCTCTCCCAAAGTCTGGCAGTAGATCACAATGTCATCTAAATAAACCACAACAAATCGATCAAGGAACGACTGAAGTACCTTGTTCATAAGGGTGCAAAATGTTGCTGGGGCATTCGTGAGTCCGAAAGGCATCACCAAGAACTCATATGAACCATACCGAGTGACACATGCTGTCTTTGGCTCATCTCCCTCCACGATCTTGACTTGATAGTAGCCCGACCTCAAATCCAGCTTGGTGAACCACCTTACACTCCCAAGTTGATCGAACAAGTCCGCAATGAGTGGGATGGGGTACTTGTTCTTAATGGTTAGCTTGTTCAAAGCCCGATAGTCTATGCACAGCCACAACGACCCATCATGCTTGCGCTGGAATAAAACCGATGCACCATAGGGCACCCTCGATGGCCTGATAAAGCCAACATTAACTAACTCTTTGAGCTGCTTCCTCAACTCCTTCAACTCTGGTAGAGACATTCGGTAAGTGGCTCTAGCTGGTGGCTTGGCCTCGGACACCAGCTTGATCTTGTGGTCTACCTCTTTCTTAGGTGGTAGCTTGCTAGGCAGCTTTGCAGGCATCACATCACTAAAGGTCTTCAGCACCTTTAGCACCTCCAAGGGTGACTCGGTCTCTTTCTCCCTTGGGTCATCATATTTTAGGGCTTCCAAGAAGGTGTCTTCTTGTCTACTTATCGTCTTGGCAAATTGGATGGCTGACACCACTCGTGACCCAACTTCAGGCCCTCTCCTCAATGGCACTAGGCTTTGCCACCGTGCATCCAAGATGCAAACACAATCGGTAAAAGGCACAAGGAGGGTGTTAATCCAAACAAGGAAATCCAACCCAATCACAAACTCATAGTCATCAAGGGGTATTACCTCTATAGTCTCCTTACCTTTCTAGTCTCCAAGCTACAACTCCACTCCCCGTGCTACTCTAATGGCTGGAACCTCTTTGGAGTTCACCGTTTTGATGGTACTAGTCCCTTTCTGCACCTTTAGTTTGAGCTTCAGGACTCCATCACCTAAAATAAAAAGATGTGAGGCACCTGTGTCCACCAATGCGCTCACCTTTTGACCCACAACCATTAGATCCACAAACATCAAGCCCTTTGGCTTGTGGCTCCCCTTATTCTAGATAGCATTGAGCACCAATGACCCAAGCTTTACTGCTTCTGACTCTGGCTTCTCGTTAGACTCCTTGTCTACAGCAGCCGATTTGCCCTTCTGCGAGAAATTACGTGCTATGTGGCTCCCTCCACATAGGTAGCATGCTAGTGGCTCTCGATCCCCTTTTGCTTTCCACTTACCTGCTGGTGGCTTCCTCTCGCCATCCTTGGTTGAACGATCTCGATCTCCATCCTTGGACTCCTGGTCACGGTCCTTCCCCTTAGACTGTTTCTTCCAGTCCCTATCGTCCCTGCCCTTACCCTTGGGCTTGGTAGACTCAAACTTGTTCAGAGGCTTGAACTCTATCAAGGCCTCGATAGTAGTCATGGCTTTAGCCAAGTCATGAACTCCTCTCCTTTGTAGCTCATGCTTCACGCACGGCTTCAGCCCATCCATGAAAGTAAATAAGGCATCCTTCTTACCTAGATTTGAGATCTGTAGCATCAATTCAGAGAACTTCTGGACATACTCCCTTATGTCCCCTTGCTGGCTCAACTTGCGTAACTTTGCCCATGCCTCATCATCGGCATACTCTGGGTAAAATTGTTCTCTGAACTCTTTTTAGAACTCTGCCCAGGTTCCAATCTTAGTGCTCCCATGCTTGACATCATCACACCTGTGCCTCCACCACAATAAGGCTACATCAATGAGATACATAGCAGCGGTGCTTACCTTTATCGCCTCACTTTGAATGCCCATGGCTTGGAAGTACTGCTCCATACCCCATAGCTAGTTGTCTACTTCCTTGGCTACCCTAGTCCCCTTGAACTCCTTAGGCTTGGGGACATCCAATCTGGACTTGGACACTCCAGCAAACATGCCATTCCCAATGGCAGTCTTACAAGCAACGAGCTCACTGGCAAGCTCTTCCATCCGCTGGTGCATGGCCTCCATGCCATCGTGCAAGGTCAGCACTTCAGCCTCCAAGGTCTGATTCTTTTTGGGTGAACACGTCCATGCCTTTGTTGAGAGCAGCTTCCAGCTTACTTTGGATCTCCTCTCCTATAGAGTCCAGCGATGCAATGTGAGTCTCTACCTCCTCAAGCTTCTCCCCCATGTTACCTACGGTCACCTCCACCTTGGCTAGCCTACCGTCCATGGTAGACTAGATATCTCTAGAACTGGCTTTCTTGCCTCTTCCATGTCCATGCTCTTGGGCCTCTGGTTGTTGGCTAGCAACGTTGCTTTGGGATGCCATTGCCTCAATCATGATCTAACCTACACAACACAAACACGTAGAATCAAACTCGCTTTGATACCAACTGTCACGGGCTTCAACCTTAGACTCAGAAACCATGCAGCCTTAGGCTTGGAATCTCCTCTTTTATGCTTAAGTCAGCCTAAAACACAAGCATACGGGCACTAGAACAATGGGAAGGGCTGATTACGTAAGTTAAAGAGAAACAGGAAAAGAAGACAGAATTCTGGAAATGCTCTTGTATTCACTGAAACAGAAGTGTTTGATGGTATACAAATGAGGGTGGAGTAGCCCTCTGTTTATAGTTGAGGCTCCTGCTACAACTTAATGGCATATCCCTAGAATAAAGGCTAAAATCATGGGATTATACAGATTACAATCAATCAGGATGCTAACTCCTAATTTTTAGGGTCAACCAAATCTGCCAGGATGCTCCAACAGATCCTGCATGCTTCCAAAAGCTTCCCTTACCTATCCAGCACCTTGGGCCCTTCTGGATGTGGTGCGAGCAGCTTGTATGCTAGGCCTTGGTCTCACGGGCTGGCCTGCAAGTTGGGCGGGTGTTCTAAACTCGTTCGCTAGGCTTTGCGCATAGATACCTACCAGCACGCCTGGTCTGCGGGCCTTAACCTCTGGCTCACCTGCTGGTGCGCCTGATGTGCCTGGCACACCTATCCAGGGCATGACACGGGTGCTCAGCCGGTCGGAGAGGTAGAATATGCAAATCGAGGATCAACCCGATCCCACCCTGCGTGCTGTCGATCATGCTGCTGGTCCTGCTGCCGTAACCCTCGGTCCGATCCGATCTTAGACTGGGAATGAACTCTGTATGCTTAAACTGGGGATGAACTCCGTACGCCTAAGTCAACCCATGAAACGAGTGTACAGGCGCTGAGCCGATCGGAGAGGCATAATGCACAAGACAGGGATTGGCCCGATCCCCCTCTGCGTGCTGCCAGTCCCGCTACCACAACCCTCGATCCGACTGGGGCTTGACATGGAATGAACTCCCTATGCCTAAGCGAACCCACGAAATGGGCGTGCGGGCGCTCAGTCGGTCGGAGAGGCAGAATGCACAAGCCAGGGATCGACCCGGTCCCCCTTACGTGCTGTCAATCCTGCAAGCGCAACCCTCGGTTCAATCTAATCTTAGACTGGGAATGACTTCTGTATGCTTAGACTGGGGATAAACTCTGTATGCCTAAGTCAACCCACGAAACAAGCATACGGGCGCTCAACCGACCAGAGAGGCAGGATGCGCAAGCCGGGGATCGAACGGGTGGTAGGTGGGTTCAAGCACATGTTCATATTTCTGCCATGCCAATGCCATTTTTATGGCATGTAAATTCATACAATGGTCCTCTAAGCCTTCATGTGAAGTTTCGTGGCAAGACAACCCGTTTTCTATTTTTCATGATTTTCAAAATGTTCTGTGGATCGAGATTTTTTAAAATTTTTTTAGAAATATTTTTGTCCCCAAATTTGGTAGAGGTGATCCTTGTATTTTTGTTGGCATGCACAAAAATATTCAGCAAAAAACTCGAAATGGAAAAGATTTTGTGACCGTTTGAAAAAAGTGTCCCCATTTCAGACACTTTAATGGCTACTGGCAGCAAACCTATAAAATCTCAAATGCTCTTTAAGGGGGTGTGAGTTCTTGAGGTTTGATAAGGGATAGGGGGCCAATATAAGGGTGAAGTACCAGCACCCATCCCACATCATGTGCGCACACTCCCCCGACCCCCCCAATCATCGGAACCCCTAATGCCGTCGGTTAAACTCTCCAATGATGCTCCGACGATGCTCTGGCGATGGTACCCCAGGCAAAAAAATGTGGCACCAGCACATGCCCGAGCCCAGCATTTGCACCGTGGCTGAAACTCTTAGACTAGGAATGAACTCTGTATGCTTAGACAAGGAATGAGCTCTGTATGCCTAGGCTAACCCCCGAAACGAGCGTGCGGGCGCTCAGTCGACAGGAGAGGAAGAATGCACAAGCCGAGGATCGACCCGGTCCCCCCCTACGTGCTGTCGATCCTACTATCCAACCCTCGGTCTGATCTGATCTTAGATTGGGAATGAACTCAGTATGCATAAGTCAACCCACGAAACGAGCGTGCGGGCGCTGAGCCATTCGAAGAGGCATAATGCGCAAGCCGACTATCGGCCCGGTCCCCCTCTGCGTGCTGTCAGTCCCGTTACCACAACCCTTGGTCCGGCTGGGGCTTAGACATGGAATAAACTCCCTATGCCTAAGCCAACCCACGAAACGGGTGTACGGGCACTCAGCCGATCAGAGAGGCAGAATGAGCAAGCTGGGGATCAACCCGATCCCCCCTACATGCTGTCGATCCTGCTACCGCAACCCTCGGTTCGATCTGATCTTAGATTGGGAATGAACTCGTATGCTTAGATTGGGGATGAACTCCGTATGCCTAAGCCAACCCACGAAACGAGTGTGCGGGCGCTTACCCAGCCGGAGAGGCATAATGCGCAAGTTGGGGATTAGCCCGATCCCCTTCTGCGTGTAGCCGATCCTGCTGCTGGTCATGCTGCCACAACCCTCGGCCTGGCTGGGGCTTAGACATGGAATGAACTCCGTATGCCTAAGCCAAGCCACAAAATGAGCATGTGGGCGCTCAGTCGGTTGGAGAGGCAGAATGCGCAAGTCGAAGATCGACCTAGTCCCCCACTGCGTGCTGCCAATCCTGCTGCTGGTCCTACTGTCGCAACCCTCAATCTGGTCTGATCTTAGACTGGGAATGAACTCCGCATGCTTAGACATGGAATGAACTTCGTATGCTTAAGTCAACCCACGAAACGAGCGTACAGGCGCTGAGCCGATTAGAGAGGCATAATGCGTAAGCCGGGGATCGACCCGATCCCCCTCTACGAGCTGTGGGTCCCACTGCTACAACCCTCGGTTTGGCTAGGGTTTAGACATGGAATGAACTCCCTATACCTAAGCCAACCCACGAAACAGGCGTGCGGGCGTTCAACAGGTCGGAGAGGCAAAATACGTAAGTCAGGGATCGGCCCGATTCCCCCTACGTGCTGCTGATCCTACTGTCACAACCCTCGGTCCAGTCCGATCTTAGGCTGGGAATGAACTTCGTATGCTTAAACTAGGGATGAACTCTGTATGCCGAAGTCAACCCACGAAACGAGCGTACGGGCGCTCAGCCGACCAGAGAGGCAGGATGCGCAAGTCGGGGATCGAACGGGTAATAGGTGGGTTCAAGCAAATCTTCATATTTTTGCCATGCCAATGCCATTTTTATGGCTTGCAAATTCATACAATGGTCCCCTAAGCCTACATGTGAAGTTTCGTGGCAAGACGACCCATTTTCTATTTTTCATGATTTTTGAAACTTTTTGCGGTTCGGGATTTTTTCAAATTTTTTTAGAAAGCTTTTTGTCCCCAAATTTAGTAAAGGTGACCCTTCTATTTTTGTTGGCATGCATAAAAAAATTCAGCTAAAAACTCGAAGTGGAGAAGATTTTGTGATCGTTTGAAAAAAATGTCCCCATTTCAGACACTTTAATGGCTACAGGCAGCAAACCTATAAAATCTCAAATGCTCTTTAAGGGGGTGTGAGTTCTCGAGATTTGATGAGGGATAGGGGGCCAATATAAGGGCCAAGTACCAGCACCCATTGCACATCATGTGCGCACACCCCCCGGCCCCCCCAATCGTTAGAACCCCCAATGTCGCCGGTTAGGCTCTCCGTCGATGCTCCTGCGATGCTGCGGGAATGCCGCACCAGCACATGCCCAAGCCCAGCATGTGTACCGTGGCTCAAAATTTTAGACTGGAATGAACTCTGTATGCTTAGACATGGAATGAAGTTCATATGCCTAAGCCAAACCACGAAACGAGCGTGTGGGCGCTCAGTCGGCCGGAGAGGCAAAATGCGCAAGCCGGGGATTGGCCCGGTCCCCCCCTGCGTACTGTCGATCCTGCTACCGTAACCCTCGGTTCGGTCTGATCTTAGTCTAGGAATGAACTTCGTATGAATAAGTCAACCCAAGAAACGAGCGTGCGGGCGCAGAGCCGATCGAAGAGGCATAATGCGTAAGCTGGGGATCGGCTCGGTCCCCCTCTGCGTGCTGCCGGTCCCACTGCCACAACCCTCGGTCCGGTTGGGGCTTAGACATGGAATGAACTCCCTATGCCTAAGCCAATCCATGAAACGGGCGTGCGGGCGCTCAGTCGATCAAAGAGGCAGAATGCACAAGCCGGGGATCGGCCCGATCCCCCCCTGCGTGCTGCCGATCCTGCTGCCACAACCCTCAGTTTGGTCCGATCTTAGACTGGGAATGAACTCCGTTTGCCTAAGTCAACCCATGAAACGAGCGTTCGGGCACTATGCTGGCCGTAAAGGCATAATGCACAAGCCGAGGATCGACCCAATCCTCCTCTGTGTGTTGCCAGTCCCGCTGCCACAACCCTCGGTCCGACTGGGGCTTAGACATGGAATGAACTCCCTATGCCTAAGCCAACCCATGAAATGGGCATGCGGGTGCTCAACCAGCTGGAGAGGCAGAATGCGCAAGTCGGGGATCGACCTGGTCCCCCCTGTGTGTTGTAGATCCTGGTGCCGTAACCCTCGGTCCGATCTGATCTTACACTGGGAATGAACTCTGTATCCTTAGACTAGGGATGAACTCCACATGCTTAAGTCAACCCACGAAATGAGCGTGCGGACACTCAGCCAACCAGAGAGGCAGGATGCACAAGCTGAGGATCGAATGGGTGGTAGGTGGGTTCAAGCACATCTTCATATTTCTGCATTGCTAATGCCATTTTTATGGCTTGTAAATTCATACAATGGTCCCCTAAGCCTTCATGTGAAGTTTCGTGGCAAGACGTCCCATTTTTTATTTTTCACGATTTTTGAAACTTTTTATGGTTTGGGATTTTTAAAATTTTTATGGCTTGTAAATTCATACAATGGTCCCTTAAGCATTTGCACCGTGGCTCAAACTCTTAGACTGGGAATGAACTTCGTATGCTTAGACATGGAATGAACTCGAATGCCTAAGCTAACCCATGAAACGAGCGTACGGGCAGTCAGCTGGCCGGAGAGGCAGAATGCGCAAGCTGGGGACCGGCCTCGTCCCCTTCTGTGTGCTGTCGGTCCCGCTACTACAACCCTCAATCCGGCTGGGGCTTAGACATGGAATGAACTCCCTATGCCTAAGCCAACCCACGAAACAGGTGTGCCGGTATTCAGTCGGCCGGAGAGGCATAATGCGTAAGCCGAGGATTGGCCCAGTCCCCCTTGCGTGCTATCGATCTTGCTGCCGCAACCCTCGATCTGATCCGATCTTAGACTGGGAATGAACTCCATATACTTAAACTGAGGATGAACTCCGTATGCCTAAGTCAACCCACGAAATGAGCATGCGAGCATTCAGCCGATCGAAGAGCCCGACCGGAGAGGTAGAATGCGCTAGCCGGGGATCAGTCCGGTCCCCCCTACATGCTATCGATCCTGCTATCGCAACCCTTAGTTCGGTCTGATCTTAGACTGGGAATGAACTCCGAATGCCTAAGTCAACCCATGGAACGAACGTTCGGGTGCTAAGCCGGCAGGAGATGCATAATGCACAAGCTGGGGATCGGCCCGGTCACCCTCTGCGTGCTATCAGTTCCACTGCCACAACCCTCAATCCGGTTGGGGCTTAGACATGGAATGAACTCCCTATTCCTAAGCCAACCCACGAAATGGGCGTGCGGGCGTTCAGCCTGCCAGAAAGGCAGAATGCGCAAGGTGGGGACCGGCCCAGTCCCCCCTACGTGCTGTCGATCCTACTGTCGCAACCCTCAGTCTGGTTCAATCTTAGACTGGGAATGAACTTCGTATGCCTAAGTCAACCCACAAAACGAGCGTGCGGGTGCTCAGCCGACCGGAGAGGCAGAATGCGCAAGTCGGGGACCAGTCCGGTCCCCTCTTGGGTGCTGTCGATCCTGCTGCCACAACCCTTGGTCCGGTCTGATCTTAGACTGGAAATGAACTTCGTATGCCTAACTCAACCCACGAAATGAGCGTTCGAGCACTGAGTCGGCCAGAGAGGCATAATGCGCAAGGCAAGGATCAACCCGGTCCCCCTCTGCGTGCTGTCGGTGCCGCTGCCACAACCCTCGGTCTGGCTGGGGCTTAGATGTGGAATGAACTCTGTATGCCTAAGCCAACCCATGAAACAAGTGTGCGGGTGCTCAGCCGGCCGGAGAGGAAGAATACGCAAGCCGGGGATCGACTTGGTCCCCCCCTGCATGCTGCCATACCTATTGTTGGTCCTGCTGTCGCAACCCTCATTTCGACTGGGGCTTAGACATGGAATGAACTCCGTATGCCTAAGCCAACCCACGAAACGAGCTTGCGGGCATTCAACCGGCCGAAGAGGCAGAATACGCAAGCCGGGGATTACCCCGGCCCCCCTCTGCGCTATCGATCTCACTGCCACAACCCTCGATCCTACTGGGGCTTAGACATGGAATGAACTCTCTATGCCTAAGCCAACCCACGAAATGGGCGTGCGGGCACTTAGTCGGCCGGTGAGGTAGAATGCGTAAGTCGGGGACCGGCTCGGTCCTCCCTTGCGTACTATCGATCCTGCTGCCACAACCCTCGGTCTGGTCTGATCTTAGACTAGGAATGAACTCTGTATGCCTAAGTCAACCCATGAAACGAGCGTGCGGGTGCTGAGCCGACCGGAGAGGCATAATGCGCAAGCCAGGGATTGGCCCGATCCCCTTCAACGTGCTACCGGTCCCGCTACCACAACCCTCAGTTTGGTTGGGGCTTAGACATGGAATGAACTCCCTATGCCTAAGCCAAAAGATGAAATGGGCGTGCAGGCACTCAGCTAAGCGGAGAGACAGAATGCGTAAGCCGGGGATCGACACGGTCCCCCCTGCATGCTGCCAATCCTGCTCCCACAACCCTCGATCCGATTCGATCTTAGACTGGGAATGAACTCCGTATGCTTAGACTAGGGATGAACTCCATATGCCTAAGTCAAACCACGAAACAAGCGTGGGGGTGCTCAGTCGACCGGAGAGGTCGGTTGGAGAGGCAAAATACGTAGAATGCACTGTCGATCCTGCTACTGGTCCTGCTGCCACAACCCTCGGTCCAGTCCGATCTTAGACTGGGAATGAACTTCGTATGCCTAAGTCAACCCATGAAACGAGCGTGCAAGCCCTGAGCAGGCCGGAGAGGCATAATGCACAAGCTGAGGATCGACCCGATCCCTCTTTACATGCTGCTAGTCCTACTGCCATAACCCTCGGTCCGGCAGGGGCTTAGACATGGAATGAACTCCCTATGCCTAAGCCAACCCATGAAACGAGTGTGCGGGCGCTCAACCGGCCGGAGAGGCAGAATGCGCAAGCTGGGGATCGGCCCGATCCTCCATACGTGCTGTCGATCTTGCTGTCGCAACCCTCATTTCGGTCTGATCTTAGATTCAGAACGAACTTTGTATGCTTAGACTAGGATGAACTCTGTGTGCCTAAGTTAACCCACGATACGAGCGTGCGGATGCTCAGCTGGCCAGAGAGGTAGGATGCGCAAGCCAAGGATCGAACGGGTGGTACGTGGGTTCAAGCACATCTATATATTTCTACCGTGCCAATGCCATTTTTATTTTTCATACAATGGTCCCCTACGCCTTCATGTGAAGTTTCTTGGCAAGATGACCCGTTTTCTATTTTTCATGATTTTCAAAGCTTTTTGTGGTTCAAGATTTTTTAAAATTTCTTTAGAAAGAGTTTTGTCCCCAAATTTGGTAGAGATGATCCTTGTATTTTTGTTGGCATGCACAAAAAAATTCAGCTAAAAACTCGAAGGGGAGAAGATTTTGTGTATGTTTGAAAAAAGTATCCCCATTTCAAACACTTTAATGGCTACTAGCAGCAAATCTATAAAATCTCAAATGCTCTTTAAAGGGGTGTCAGTTCTCGAGGTTTGATGAGGGATAGGGAGCCAATATAAGGGCCAAGTACCAGCACCCTTCGCACATCATGTGTGCACACCCCCCGGCCCCCCAATCGTCGGAACCCCCAATGCCGCCGTTAGGCTCTCCGGCGATGCTCCAACGATGGTGACCCGACAAAAAAAATGCAGCACCAGCACATGCCCGAGCCCAGCATGTGCACCATGGCTCAAACTCTTAGACTAGGAATGAACTCCGTATGCTTAGACATGGAATGAACTCCGTATGCCTAAGTCAACCCACGAAACGAGCGTGCAGGCGCTGAGCCGGCCGGAGAGGCATAATGCACAAGCTGGGGATCGACCCGATCCCCCTCTACGTGCTACCAGTCCCACTACCACAACCCTCAGTCCGACTGGGGCTTAGACATGGAATGAACTCCCTATGCCTAAGCCAACCCATGAAACGGGCGTGCAGGCACTCAGCCGGCCGGAGAGGTAGAATGCGCAAGCTGAGGATCGGCCCGGTCCTTCATGCGTGCTGTCGATCCTACTGCTGCAACCCTCGGTCCGGTCTGATCTTAGATTTAGAATAAACTTTGTATGCTTAGACTGGGATGAACTCTGTATGCCTAAGTTAACCCATGATACGAGCATGCGGACGTTCAGCCGGCCAGAGAGGTAGGATGCGCAAGCCGAGGATCGAACGGGTGGTAGCTGGGTTCAAGCACATCTATATATTTTTGCCGTGCCAATGCCATTTTTATTTTTCATACAATGGTCCCCTACGCCTTCATGTCAAGTTTCTTGGCAAGATGACCCGTTTTCTATTTTTCACGATTTTCAAAACTTTTTGTGGTTCGGGATTTTTTAAAATTTTTTTAGAAAGATTTTTGTCCCCAAATTTGGTAGAGATGATCCTTGTATTTTTGTTGGCATGCACAAAAAAATTCAGCCAAAAACTCGAAGTGGAGAAGATTTTGTGTATGTTTGAAAAAAGCATCCCCATTTCAGACACTTTAATGGCTACTAGCAGCAAATCTATAAAATCTCAAATGCTCTTTAAGGGGGTGTTAGTTCTCGAGGTTTGATGAGGGATAGGGGGCCAATATAAGGGCCAAGTACCGGCACCCTTCCCATATCATGTGCGCACACCCCCCGGCCCCCCAATCGTCGGAACCCCCAATGTCGCCATTAGGCTCTCCGACGATGCTCCGGTGATGGTGACCCGGGCAAAAAAAATGCACCACCAGCACATGCCCGAGCCCAGCATGTGCACCGTGGCTCAAACTCTTAGACTGGGAATGAACTCCGTATGCTTAGACATGGAATGAACTCCGTATGCCTTTGCCAACCCATGAAACAAGTGTGCGGGCGCTCAGTCGGTCGGAGAGGCAGAATGCGCAAGACGGGGATCGGCACGATCCCCCTCTGCATGCTGGCAGTCCTACTACCACAACCCTCAGTCCGGTTGGGGCTTAGACATGGAATGAACTCCCTATGCCTAAGCCAACCCATGAAACGGGTGTGCGGGCACTTAGCCAATCGGAAAGGCAGAATGCGCAAGCCGAGGATCGGCCCGATCCCCCCTGTGTGCTGCCGATCCTGCTACTGTAACCCTCGGTTTGGTTTGATCTTAGACTGAGAATGAACACCATATGCTTAGACTGGGGATGAACTACGTATGCCTAAGTCAACCCACGAAATGATCGTACGGACATTCAACCGACCGAAGAGGCCTGTCGGAGAGGTAGAATGCGCAAGCCAGGGATCGACCCGATCCCCCTTTGCGTGCTGCTGATCCTGCTGTTGGTCTTGCTACCACAACCCTCGGTCTGGTTCGATCTTAGACTGGGAATGAACTCCGTATGCCTAAGCCAACCCACAAAACGAGCGTGCGGGTGCTCAACCGGCCGGAGAGGCAGAATGCACAAGCCGGGGACCGACCTGGTCCCCCCTACGTGCTGTCGATCCTGCTACCGCAACCCTCAGTCCAATCCGATCTTAGACTGAGAATGAACTCTGTATGCCTAAGTCAACCCATGAAATGAGTGTGCGGGCGTTGAGTCGATCGGAGAGGTATAATGCATAGGCCGAGGATCGACCCGATCCCCCTCTACGTGCTGCTGATCCCGCTGCCACAACCCTCGGTCCGGCTGGGGTTTAGACATGGAATGAACTCCCTATGCCTAAGCCAACCCACGAAACGGGCGTGCGGGCGCTCAACCGGCCGGAGAGGTAGAATGTGCAAGCCAGGGATTGGCCTGATCCCCCGTGCGTGCTACCGATCCTGCTGCCGCAACCCTCGGTCCGATCTGATCTTAGACTGGGAATGAACTCCATATGCTTAGACTGGGGATGAACTCCGTATGCCTAAGTCAACCCACGAAACGAGCATGCTAACGGTCAGCCGACCAGAGAGGCAGGATGCACAAGCTGGGGATCGAACGGGTGGTAGGTGGGTTCAACCACATCTTCATATTTCTACCATGCCAATGTCATTTTTATGGCTTGCAATTTCATACAATGGTCCCCTATGCCTTCATGTGAAGTTTCGTGGCAAGACGACCCGTTTTCTATTGTTCACGATTTTCAAAACTTTTTACAATTTGAGATTTTTTAAAATTTTTTTAGACAGAGTTTTGTCCCCAAATTTGGTAGAGGTGATCCTTGTATTTTTTTTGGCATGCATCAAACAATTCAGCTAAAAACTCGAACTGGAGAAGATTTTGTGACCGTTTGAAAAAAGTGTCCCCATTTCAGACACCATAATGGCTATGGCAGCAAACCTATAAAATCTCAAATGCTTTTTAAGTAGGTGTTAGTTCTCGAGGTTTGATGAGGGATAGGGGGCCAATATAAGGGCCAAGTACCAGCACCCATCGCACATCATGTGCGCACACCCCCCGGCCCTCTAATCGCCGAAACCCCCAATGCCACCGGTTAGGCTCTCCGACGATGCTCCCGCGATGGTACCCCGAGCAAAAAAAATGCGGCACCAACACATGCCCGAGCCTAGGATGTGCACTGTGGCTCAAACTCTTAGACTGGAAATGAACTCCGTATGCTTAAACATGGAATGAAATCCATATGCCTAAGCCAACCCATGCAATGAGCATGCAGGCGTTCAGCCGGTTGGAGAGGCAGAAAGCATAACCCGAGAATGGGCCTGGTCCCCCTCTACGTGCTATCGATCCCGCTGCCACAACCCTCGGTTTGGCTGGGGCTTAGACATGGAATGAACTCCCTATGCCTAAGCCAACCCACGAAACGGGCGTGCGGGCGCTCAGTCGGCCGGAGAGGCAGAATGCGCAAGCCAGGGATCAGCCCGATCCCCCTTGCGTGCTGCCGATCCTGCAACCGCAACCCTTGGCCTAGTTCGATCTTAGACTGGGAATGAACCCCATATGCTTAGATCGGGGATGAACTCTGTGTGCCTAACTCAACCCATGAAACGAGCTTGCGGGCGCTTAGTCGGTCGGAGAGGTCGACCGGAGAGGCATAATGCGTAAGCTGGGGATCAGCCCGGTCCCCCTTGGGTGCTACCGATCCCGCTGCCGGTCCTGCTGCCACAACCCTTGGTGCGGTTGGGGCTTAGACATGGAATGAATTCCGTACGCCTAAGCCAACCTAGGAAACGAACGTGCGGGCGCTTAGCCAGCCGAAGAGGTAGAACGCACAAGCCGAGGATTGGACCAGTCCCCCCTACGTGCTGCTGATCTTGCTGTTGGTCCTGCTGCCACAACCCTCAGTTCGGTCCGATCTTAGACTGGGAATGAACTTCGTATGCTTAGACATGGAATGAACTCCGTATGCCTAAGCCAACCCATGAAACGAGCGTGTATGCGCTCAGCTGATCGGAGAGGCAGAATGCACAAGCCAGGGATCGGCCCGATCCCTCTTGCCTGCTGTCGATTCTACTATCGCAACGCTCAATCCGGTTCAATCTTAGACTGGGAATGAACTCCGCATGCCTAAGTCAACCCACGAAATGAGCATTCGGGTGCTAAGCCGGTCAGAGAGGCATAAGGCACAAGCCGGGGATCGACCCAGTCCCCCTCTGCGTGCTGTCGGTCCCGCTGCCACAACCCTCTATCCAGCTGGGGCTTAGACATGGAATAAACTCCCCATGCCTAACCCAACCCACGAAACGAGCGTGCGGGCGCTCAACCAACCGGAGAGGCAGAATGCGCAAGCCAGGGAACGGCACGGTCCCCCCTGCATACTGCCGATCCTGCTGTTGTAACCCTCGGTCCAGTCCGATCTTAGACTGGGAATGAACTATGTATGCTTACACTGGGGATGAACTTCGTATGCCTAAGTCAACCCATGAAACGAGCGTAAAGGCACTCAGCCTGTCGGAGAGGCCGGAAAGAGAGGCATAATGCGTAAGTCGAGGATCGGCCCAATCCCCCTCTACGTGCTGTCGATCCCACTGCTGGTCCTGCTGCCACAACCCTCAGACCGGCTGGGGCTTAGACATGGAATGAACTCCGTATGCCTAAACTAACCCACGAAACGAGCGTACGGGCGCTCAACCGACCGGAGAGGTAGAATGCGCAAGCCGGGGACCGGCCCTATCCCCCTCTGCGTGCTGCAGGTCCCACTGCCATAACCCTCGGTCTGACTGGGGCTTAGACATGGAATGAACTCCCTATGCCTAAGCCAACCCACGAAATAGGCGTACGGGCGCTCAACCGACCAAAGAGGCTCGGTCCCCCCTGCGTGCTACTGATCCTGCTACCGCAACCCTCGGTCCGGTCTGATCTTTGACTGGGAATGAACTCCTTATGCTTAGACATGGAATGAACTCTGTATGCCTAAGCCAACCCATGAAATGAGCATGCGGGTGCTCAGCCGGCTGTAGAGGCAGAATGCGCAAGCCGGGGACCGATCCGGTCCCTCCTTACGTGCTGTCAATCCTGCTACCGCAACCTTCGGTCTGATCTGATCTTAGACTGGGAATGAACTCAATATGCCTAAGTCAACCCACGAAACGAGCGTTAGGGCGTTAAGCTGGAGGGAGAGGCATAATGCACAAGTCAGGGATTGGCTCGGTCCCCCTCTACGTGCTGTCGATCCCGATGCCACAACCCTCGGTCCGACTGGGGCTTAGACATGGAATAAACTCCCTATGCCTAAGCCAACCCACGAAATGGGCGTGCGGGCACTCAACCGGCCAGAGAGGCGAAATGCGCAAGCCGGGGATAGGCCTAGTCCCCCCTGCATGCTATCGATCTTGCTATCGCAACCCTCAATCTGGTCTGATCTTAGACTGGGAATGAAGTCTGTATGCTTAGACATGGAATGAACTTCGTATGCCTAAGCCAACCTACGAAATGAGTGGGCAGGTGCTCAGCCGGTTGGAAAGGCAGAATGCGTAAGTTGGGGATCAACTCGGTCCCCCCTGCATGCTGCTGATCTTACTGCTGGTCCTGCTACCACAACCCTCGGTCTGGTCTGATCTTAGATTAGGAATGAACTCCGTATGCTTAGACATGGAATGAACTCCTTATGCCTAAGCCAACCCACGAAACGAGCGTGCAAGTGCTCAGTCGATCAGAGAGGCAAAATGCGTAAGCCAGGGATCAACCCGATCCCCACTACCTGCTGTCGATTCTACTGTCGCAATGCTCAGTCTGGTCCGGTCTTAAACTAGGAATGAACTTCGCATGCCTAAGTCAACCCACGAAACGAGCGTTCGGGCACTGAGCCGGCTGGAAAAGCATAATGCTCAAGTCGAGGATCGACCCGATCCTCCTCTGCGTGCTGTCGATCCCGCTGCCACAACCCCCGGTCCAACTAGGGCTTAGACATGGAATAAACTCCCTATGCCTAAGCCAACCCACAAAACGGGCGTGCGGGCACTCAGCCAACCGGAGAGGTAGAATGCACAAGCCGGGGAACGACACGGTCCCCCCTGCGTACTGCCGATCCTGCTGTCGTAACCCTCAGTGCGGTTCGATCTTAGACTGGGAATGAACTCCGTATGCTTAGACTGGGGATGCACTCCGTATGCCTAAGTCAACCCATGAAACGAGTGTACGGGCGCTCAGCCTACAGGAGAGGCCCGCCAGAGAGGCATAATGTGCAAGCCGGGGATCAACCCGATCCCCCTTTATGTGCTACCGATCCCACTGCCGGTCCTGCTGGCACAACCCTCGGACCGACTGGGGCTTAGACATGGAATGAACTCCGTATGCCTAAGACAACCCACGAAACGAGCGTGCTGGTGCTCAGCCGGTCGAAGAGGTAGAATGCATAAGCTTAGGACCGGCCCGGTCCCCCTCTACGTGCTACCGGTCTCGCTGCCATAACCCTCGGTCTGGCTAGGGCTTAGACATGGAATGAACTCCCTATGCCTAAGCCAACCCACGAAACGGGCTTACAGGTGCTCAGCCGACCGGAAAGGCTCGATCCCCTCTGCGTGCTGCCAATCCTGCTGTCGTAACCCTCGATCCAGTCTGATCTTAGATTGGGAATGAACTCCATATGCTTAGATATGTAATGAACTCTGTATGCCTAAGCCAACCCATGAAATGAACGTACGGGTGCTCAGCCGGCTGGAGAGGCAGAATACGCAAGTCGAGGATCGACCCGATCCCTTCTACGTGCTGTCACAACCTTCGGTCCGGTCTGATCTTAGACGGGGAATGAACTCCATATGCCTAAGTCAACCCACGAAACCAACGTTCGGGCACTAAGCCGAACGGAGAGGCATAATGCGCAAGTCAGGGATCGGCCCGGTCCCCCTCTACGTGCTATCGATCCTGATGCCACAACCCTCGGTCTGACTGGGGCTTAGACATGGAATAAACTCCCTATGCCTAAGCCAACCCATGAAACGGGCATGTGGGTGCTCAGTCGGGCGAAGAGGCAGAATGCGCAAGCCAGGAATCGGCCCGGTCCCTTCTGCATACTATTGATCCTGCTACCGTAACCCTCAGTCCGATCTAATCTTAGACTGGGAATGAACTCCGTATGCTTAGACTGGGGATGAACTCCGTATGCCTAAGTCAACCCACAAAACGAGCATACGGGCACTCAGCCGGTTGGAGAGGCTGATCGAAGAGGCATAATGCACAAGCTGGGGATCAACTCGGTCCCCCTCTACGTGCTGTCGATTCCACTGCCGGTCCTACTACCACAACCCTCGGTCCGATTGGGGCTTAGACATGGAATGAACTCTGTATGCCTAAGCCAACCCATAAAATGAATGTACGGACGCGCAAGTCGGGGATCGGCTCGGTCCCCCCCTGCATGCTATCGATCTTACTACTGGTCCTGGTACCGTAACTCTCGATCTGGTCTGATCTTAGATTGGGAATGAACTCTGTATGCCTAAGCCAACCCATAAAATGAGCGTGCAGGCGTTCAACTGATCGGAGAGGCAAAATGCGTAAGCTGGGGACCGGCCTGATCCCTTCCTGCGTGCTGTCGATCTTGCTACCGCAACCCTCAATCCGATCTGATCTTAGACTGGGAATGAACTCTGTATGCCTAAGTTATCCCACGAAACAAATGTGCAGGTGTTGAACCGGTCGGAGTGGCATAATACGTAAGAAGGCATCGGCCCGATCCCCCTCTGCGTGCTGTCGGTCCTGCTGCCATAACCCTAGGTTCGGCTAGGGCTTAGACATGGAATGAACTCCCTATGCCTAAGCCAACCCACGAAACAGGCATGCAGGCACTCAACTGGCTGAAGAGGCAGAATGCACAAGCCGGGGATCGGCCTGGTCCCCCCTGTGTGCTGCCGATCCTGCTACCGTAACCCTCAATCCGATTCGATCTTAGATTGGGAATGAACTCCATGTGCTTAGACTGGGGATGAACTACATATGCCTAATTCAACCCACGAAATGAGAGTGCGGACGCTCAGCCGACCAGAGAGGCAGGATGCGTTAATCGGGGATCGAACGGGTGGTAGGTGGGTTCAAGCATATCTTCATATTTCTGCCATGCCAATGCCATTTTTATGGCTTGTAAATTTATACAATGGTCCCCTATGCCTTCATGTGAAGTTTCGTGGCAAGACGACCCGTTTTCTATTTTTCACGATTTTTGAAACTTTTTACGGTTCGGGATTTTTTAAAATTTTTTTAGAAAGAGTTTTGCCCCAAAATTTGGTAGAGGTGATCCTTGTATTTTTTTTGGGATGCATAAAAAATTCAACTAAAAACTCGAATTGGAGAAGATTTTGTGACCGTTTGAAAAAAGTGTCCCCATTTCAGACACTTTAATTGCTACTGGCAGAAAACCTATAAAATCTCAAATGCTCTGTAAGGGGTGTGAGTTCTTGAGGTTTGATGAGGGATAGGGGGCCAATATAAGGGCCAAGTACCAGCACCGATTGCACATCATATATGCACACCCCCTGACCCCCTAATCGCCAGAACCCCCAATGCCGTCGGTTAGGCTCTCCAGCGATGCTCTGACGATGCTCCGGTGATGGTGCCTCGGGCGAAGAAAATGCGGCACCAGCACATGCCCGAGCCCAGCATGTTCACCGTGGCTCAAAATCTTAGACTGGGAATGAACTCTATATGCTTAGACATGGAATGAACTCCGTATGCCTAAGCCAACCCACGAAACGAACGTGCGGGCACTCAACCGACTGGAGAGGCAGAATGCGTAAGATGGGGATCGACCCAGTCCCTCTCTATGTGCTGTCGGTCTCACTACGCCAACCCTCGGTCTGACTGGGGCTTAGACATGGAATGAACTCCCTATGCCTAAGCCAACCCACGAAACGAGCGTGCAAGTGCTCAACCGACGGGAGAGGCAGAATGCGAAAGTCAGGTATTGGCTCGGTGCCATCTGCATGCTGCCGATCCTACTCTCGCAACCCTCCATCCAGTTCGATCTTAGACTGGGAATGAACTCTGTGTGCTTAGACTGGGAATGAACTCCATAAGCCTAAGTCAACCCATGAAACAAGCATGCGGGTGCTTAGCTGGCCGGAGAGGTAGAATGCACAAGTCGAAGATTGACCCCTGCATGCTGCCGATCCTGCTGCAGGTCCTACTACCGCAACCCTCGATCCGGTCTGATCTTAGACTGGGAATGAACTCCGTATGCTTAGACATGGAATGAACTCCGTATGCCCAAGCCAACCAATGAAACGAGCGTGCAGGCGCTTAGCCGGTCGAAGAGGCAGAATGTGAAAGTCGAGGACCGAACCAGCCCCTTCTTACGTGCTGTTGATCTGGCTACCGTAACCCTTGGTTTGGTCCGATCTTAGACTGGGAATGAACTACGTATGCCTAAGTCAACCCACGAAACGAGCTTTCGGGCGCTGAGCCAGTCGAAAAGGCATAATGCGCAAGTCGGGGATTGGCCCGATCCCCCTCTGCGTGCTGTCGGTGCCCCTGCCAGAACCCTCAGTCCGGCTGGGGCTTAGACATGGAATGAACTCCCTATGCCTAAGCTAACCCATGAAATTGGCTTGCAGGCGCTCAGCCAGCCGGAGAGGCAGAATGCGCAAGCTGGGGGTTAGCCCAATCCCCCATGTGTGCTATCGATCCTACTGTCGCAACCCTCGATCTAGTCTGATCTTAGACTGGGAATGAACTCTGTATGCTTAGACTTGGGATGAACTCCGTACGCCTAAGTCAACCCATGAAATGAACGTACGGGTGCTCAGCTGGCCAGAGAGGCCGACCGAAGAGGCATAATGCCCAAGCCGAGGATCAACCCGGTCCCCCACTACTTGCTACCAATTTCGCTACTGGTCCTGCTGCCACAACCCTCGGTCCGGCTGGGGCTTAGACATGGAATGAACTCCGTATGCCTAAGCCAACCCATGAAACGAGCGTGCAGGCACTCAGTCGACTAGAGAGGCAGAATGCGCAAGCTGGGGATCAACCCGATCCCCCCTGCGTGCTACCGATCCTGCTGCTGCTCCTACTATCGTAACCCTCGATCCAATCTGATCTTAGACTGGGAATGAACTCCATATGCTTAGATATGAAATGAATTACGTATGCCTAAGCCAACCCATGAAACGAGAGTGCGGGCGCTCAACCAGTCGGATAGGTAGAATACGCAAGTCGAGGACAGGCTCGGTCCCCCCTGCGTGCTGTCGATCCTGCTGCCGTAACCCTCGGTCTGATCCCATCTTAGATTGGGAATAAACTCTGCTTGCCTAAGTCAAGCCAAAAAATGAACGTGTAGGCGCTGAGTCGGCCGGAGTGGCATAATGCGCAAGTTGGGGATCGGCCCGATCCCCCTCTACATGCTACCAGTCCCGCTGCCACAACCCTCAGTCCGGTTGGGGCTTAGACATGGAATGAACTCCCTATGCCTAAGCCAACCCATGAAACGGGCGTGCGGGCACTCAGTCGACTGGAGAGGTAAAATATGTAAGCCGGGGATCGACTCGGTCGCCCCTGCGTACTGTCGATCCTGCTGCCACAACCCTCGATCTGGTCTGATCTTAGACTGGGAATGAACTTCGTATGCTTAGACTAGGGATTAACTCCATATGCCTAAGTCAACCCATACCATTTTCTAGAAAGAGTTTTGCCCCAAAATTTGGCAGAGGTGATCCTTTTATTTTTTTTGGTGTGCACAAAAAATTCAGCTAAAAAACTCGAAGTGGAGAAGATTTTGTGATCGTTTGAAAAAGGTGTCCCTATTCCAGACACTTTAATGGCTACTGGCAGCAACCTATAAAATCTCAAATGCTCTTTAAGGGGGTGTGAGTTCTCAAGGTTTGATGAGGGATAGGGGGCCAATATAAGGGCCAACTACCAGCACCCATCGCATATCATGTGTGCACACCCCCACGGCCCCCCAATCACCGGAACCCCCAATGCCGCTAGTTAGGCTCTCCGGCGATGGTCCGATGATGCTACGGCGATGGTGCCCCAGGCAAAGAAAATGTAGCACCAGCACATGCCCAAGCCCAGCATGTGCACCATGGCTCAAACTCTTACACTGGGAATGAACTCCGTATGCTTAGACATGGAATGAACTCCGTATGCCTAAGCCAACCCACGAAGCGAGCGTGCGGGTGCTTAGCCAACTGGAGAGGTAGAATGCACAAGTCAGGGATTGGCCCGATCCCGCTCTGGGTGCTACCGGTTTCGCTACCACAACCCTCAGTTCAGCTGGGGCTTAGACATGGAATGAACTCCTTATGTCAAAGCCAACCAACGAAACAGGCGTTCAGGCGCTCAGCCGACCAGAGAGGCAGAATGCGTAAGTCGAGATCGGCTCGGTCCCCCCTTCGTGCTGTCGATCCTGCTGCCGCAACCTTTGACCCAGTCCAATCTTAGACTAGGAATGAACTCTCTTTGCTTAGACTGGGGATGAACTCTGTATGCCTAAGTCAACCCACGAAACGAGCGTACGTACGCTCAGCCAGTCGGAGAGGCCAGCCAGAGAGGCGAAATGCACAAGCCAGGGATCGGCCTGATCCCCGCTGCGTGCTACCGATCCTGCTACTGGTCCTACTGCCACAACCCTCAGTCTGGTCTGATCTCAGACTAGGAATGAACTCCGTATGCTTTGACATGGAATGAACTCCATATGCCTAAGCCAACCCATAAAATGAGCGTGCGGGTGCTCAACTAGGCGGAGAGGTAGAATGCGTAAGTCAGGGACCAACCCGGTCCCTCCCTGCGTACTGTCAATCCTGTTGCCGCAACCCTCAGTCCGGTCCAATCTTAGACTGGGAATGAACTCCGTATGCGTAAGTCAACCCATGAAACAAGCGTTCGGGCATTGAGCCGATCGGAGAGGCACAATGAGCAAGCCGGGGATCGACCCGATCCCCCTCTGTGAGCTACCGATCCCGCTGCCACAACCCTTGGATCGGCTGGGGCTTAGACATGGAATGAACTACGTATGCCTAAGCCAACCCACGAAACGAGCGTGCGGGCACTCAGCCGACTGGAGAGGCAAAATGCATAAGCCGAGGATCGGTTCAGTCCCCCTCTTCATGCTATCGGTCCCGCTGCCACAACCCTCAATCTGACTGGGGCTTAGACATGGAATGAACTCCTTATGCCTAAGCCTAAGCCAACCCACGAAACGGGCGTACGGGAGCTCAGTCGATCGGAGAGGTAGAATGCGCAAGCCGGGGATCAGCCCGATCCCTTCTGCGTGCTGCCGATCTTGCTATAGCAACCCTCAGTTTGGTTCGATTTTAGATTGGAATGAACTCCATATGCTTAGATTGGGGATGAACTCTGTATGCCTAAGTCAATCGATGAAACGAGCGTGTGGCCGCCCAGCAGGCTGGAGAGTTCGATCGGAGAGGCAGAATGCGCAAGCTGGGGATCGGCCCGATCCCCCCAACATGCTATCGATCCTGCTACTGGTCCTGCTGTCGCAACCCTTGATCCAGTCTGATCATAGACTGGGAATGAACTCCATATGCCTAAGCCAACCCATGAAATGAGCGTACGGGCGCTCAGTCGATCGGAGAGGTAGAATACGTAAGTCGGGGACCAGCTCGATCCCACCCATCGTGCTGTCGATCCTACTGTTGCAACCCTCGATTCGGTCTGATCTTAGACTGGGAATGAACTCCATATGCCTAAGCCAACCCACAAAGCGAGCGTGTGGGTGCTCAGCCGGTCGAAGAGGCAGAATGCGTAAGCCAGGGATCGACCTGATCCCCCTCTATGTGCTGTCAGTCCCGCTACCACAACTCTCAGTTAGACTGGGGCTTAGACATGGAATGAACTCCCTCTGCCTATGCCAACCCACAAAACGAGCGTGCGGGTGCTCAGCCGGCCAGAGAGACAGAATACGTATGCTAGGGATCGGTTCGATCCCCCCTACGTGCTACCGATCCTGCTATCGCAACCCTCGGTCCAGTCTGATCTTAGACTGGGAATGAACTCTGTATGCTTAGATAAGGGATGAACTCCGTATGCCTAGTCAACCCACGAAACGAGCGTACAGGCGCTCAACCGACTGGAGAGGTTGGTCGGAGAGGCATAATGCGTAAGCTAGGGATCAGCCTGGTCCCTCTCTGTATGCTGCCGGTCCTACTGCCACAACCCTCAGTTCGACTGGGGCTTAGACATGGAATGAACTTCGTATGCCTAAGCCAACCCACGAAATGAGCGTACGAGCACTCAGCCAATCGTAGAGGTAGAATGCACAAGCCGAGGCTCGACCTAATCCCAACCTGCGTGCTACCGATCCTGCTGCTGGTCCTGCTGTTGCAACCCTCGATCCGATCCGATCTTAGACTGGGAATGAACTCCATATGCTTAAACATGGAATGAACTATGTATGCCTAAGCCAACCCATGAAACGAACGTATGGGTGCTCAGCCGGCCGGAGAGGCAGAATGCGAAAGCCGGGGACCGACCCGGTCCCCCCTGCATACTACCGATCCTACTACCGAAACCCTCAGTTCGGTCCGGTCCGGTCTTAGACTGGGAATGAACTCCGTATGCCAAAGTCAACCCATGAAACGAGCATTCATGTGCTGAGCCGACCACAGATGCATAATGTGCAAGTCAGGGAACAGCCCGATCCCCTTCTGCGTGCTGCCAGTCTCGCTGCCACCACCTCGGTCCGGCTGGGGCTTAGACATGGAATAAACTCCTTATGCCTAAGCCAACCCAAGAAATGGGCGTGCGGGTGCTCAGTCGATCAGACAGGTAGAATGCGTAAGCTGGGGATCCGCCTGATCCCCCCTGCGTGCTGCCAATCCTTTTGTCGCAACCCTCGGTCAGGTCTGATATTAGACTGGGAATGAACTCTGTATGGTTAGACTAGAGATGAACTCTGTATGCCTAAGTCAAGCCGCGAAACGAGCATACGGACGTTCAGCCAACCAGAGAGGCATGATGCACATGTCGGGGATCGAACGAGTGGTAGGTGGGTTCAAGCACATCTTCATATTTCTACTATGCCAATGCCATTTTTATGGCTTGTAAATTCATACAATGGTCCCCTACGCCTTCATGTGAAGTTTCGTGGCAAGACAACCCGTTTTCTATTTTTCACGATTTTTGAAACTTTTTACGGTTCGGGATTTTTTAAAAATTTTTTAGAAAGATTTTTGTCTCCAAATTTGGTGGAGGTGATCCTTGTATTTTTTTTCACATGCACAAAAAATTTCAGCTAAAAACTCAAAGTGGAGAAGATTTTGTGACCATTTGAAAAAAGTGTCCCCATTTTAGACACTTTAATGGCTACTGGCAGCAAACCTATAAAATCTCACATCCGCTTTAAGGGGGTGTGAGTTCTTGAGGTTTGATGAGGGATAGGTGGCCAATATAAGGGCCAAGTACCAGCACCCATCGCACATCATGTGCGCACACCCCTCGGCCCCCCAATCACCGAAACCCGTAATGCTGCTAGTTAGGTTCTCCGACGATGCTCCGACGATGGTGCCCTAGGTGAAAAAAATGTGGCACCAGCACATGCCCGAGCCCAGCATGTGCACCATGGCTCAAACTCTTAGACTGGGAATGAACTTCGTATGCTTCAACATGGAATGAACTCCGTAGGCCTAAGCCAACCCACGTAATGAGCGTGCGGGCGCTCAGCCGACCGGAGAGGTGGAATGCGCAAGCTGAGGATTGGCCTGGTCCCCCTCAGCATGCTACCTATCCCGCTACCACAACCTTTGATCCGACTAGGGCTTAGACATGGAATGAACTCCCTATGCCTAAGCCAACCCATGAAACGGACGTGCGGGCGCTTAGTTGGCCGGAGAGGCAGAATGGGCAAGCCAGGGATTAGCCCGGTCCCCCCTGCATCCTGTCGATCCTGCTGCCCCAACCCTCAGTCCAGTTCAATCTTAGACTGGGAATGAACTTTGTATGCTTAGACTGGGGATGAACTCTGTATGCCTAAGTCAACCCACGAAACGAGCGTACGGGCGCTCAGCCGGTCGGAGAGGTAGAATGTGCAAGCTGGGGATCGGCCTGATCAACCCCTGCGTGCTACTGATCCTGCTGTCGTAACCTTCAATCTGGTCTGATCTTAGATTGGGAATGATCTCCGTATGCTTATACATGGAATGAACTCCATATGCCTAAGCCAACCCTCGAAACGAGCGTACGGGTGCTCAGTTGGCCAGTGAGGTAGAATGCACAAGTCAGGGATCGGCCCAGTCCCCCCTCACGTGCTGTCAATCTTGCTGCCACAACCCTTGGACTGATCTGATCTTAGACTGGGAACGAACTCCGTATGCCTAAGTAAACCCACGAAACGCACGGTCGGGCACTGAGCCGGTCGGAGAGGCATAATGCGCAAGCTGGGGATCGACCCAGTCCACCTTTGCATGTTGTCGATCCCGCTGCCACAACCCTCAGTTCGGCTGGGGCTTAGACATGGAATGAACTCCCTATGCCTAAGCCAACCCAATAAACGGGTGTGCGAGCGCTCAACCGGCCGGAAAAGCAAAATGCGCAAGTCGAGGATTAGCCCGGTCCCTCCTGCGTGCTTCCGATCTTGCTGCCGTAACCCTCGGCCTGGTCTGATCTTAGACTAGGAATGAACTCTGTATGCTTAGACTAGGGATGAACTCCATATGCCTAAGTCAACCCATTAAACGAGCGTGCAGACGCTCAGCCGACTATAGAGGCAGGATGCATAAGCTAAGGATCGAGCGGGCGGTAGGTGGGTTCAAATACATCTTCATATTTTTGCCATGGCAGTGCCATTTTTATGGCTTGTAAATTCATACAATGGTCCCCTACGCCTTCATGTGAAGTTTCATGGCAAGATGACCCGTTTTCCATTTTTCATGATTTTTGAAACTTTCTGAGGTTTGAGATTTTTAAAATTTTTTTAGAAAGACTTTTGTCCCCAAATTTGGTAGAGGTGATCCTTGTATTTTTGTTGGCATGCATAAAAAAATTCAGCTAAAAACTCGAAGTGGAGAAGATTTTGTGACCGTTTGAAAAAAGTGTCCCCATTTCAGACACTTTAATGGCTACTGGCAGCAAACCTATAAAATCTCAAATGCTCTTTAAGAGGGTGTGAGTTCTCAAGGTTTGATGAGGGATAGGGGGCCAATATAAGGGCCAAGTACCTGCACCCATCGCACATCATGTGCGCACACCCTCGGGCCCCCCCCCAATCGCTGGAACCCCCAATGCTGCCGGTTAGGCTCTTCGGTGAAGCTCCGACGATGGTGCCCCGGGCAAAAAAAATGCGACACCAGCACACGCCTGAGCCCAGCATGTGCATTGTGGCTCAAACTCTTAGACTGGAATGAACTCCGTATGCTTACACTAGGGATGAACTCTGTATGCCTAAGTTAACCCACGAAATGAGCGTGCGGGCGTTCAGTCAGCTAGAGAGGCCGATCGGAGAGGCAGAATGTGCAAGTCAAGGATCGGCTCGGTCTCCCTCTGCGTGCTGCTGATCCTGCTACTGGTCCTACTATCGTAACCCTCGGTCTGATCCAATCTTAGACTGGGAATGAACTCTGTATGCTTAGACATGGAATGAACTCGGTATGCCTAAGCCAACCCACGAAACAAGCGTACGGGTGCTTAGCTGGCTAGAGAGGCAGAATGCACAAGCTGGGGACTGGCTCGGTCCCCCCTGTATGCTGTCGATCCTGCTGCCACAACCCTCGGTCCGATCCGATCTTGGACTGGGAATGAACTCTGTATGCCTAAGTCAACCAATGAAACGAGCGTTCGGGCGCTGAACTGACCGGAGAGGCATAATGCGCAAGCCGAGGATCGGCTCAATCCCCCTCTACATGTTTCCAGTCCCGCTGCCACAACCCTCCGTCCGGCTGGGGCTTAGACATGGAATGAACTTCCTATGCCTAAGCCAACCCACGAAATGAAAGTACGGGCGCTCAGCCGGTCGTAGAGGTAGAATGCGCAAGCCGGGGATCGGCCCGATCTCCCTTGCGTGCTACCGATCTTGCTGCCGCAACCCTCGGTCTGGTCTGATCTTAGACTGGGAATGAACTCCGTATGCTTAGATTGGAGATGAACTCCGTATGCCTAAGTCAACCCATGAAACGAGTGTGCGGGCACTCAGCCAGTTGGGGAGGCCGATCGAAGAGGCATAATGTGTAAGTCAGGGATTAGTTCGGTCCCCCTCTACGTGCTGCCACAACCGCAATCCCGCTGTCAATCTTGCTGCCACAACGTTCAATCCGACTGGGGCTTAGACATGGAATGAAGTCCGATGTCTAAGCCAACCCATGAAACGAGCGTGCGGGTGCTCAGCCGATCGGAGAGGCAGAATGTGCAAGCCAGGGATCGGCTCAGTCCCCCCTACGTGCTGCCGATCCTGCTACTGGTCCTACTATCGGAACCCTCAGTTTGGTCCGATCTTAGGCTGGGAATGAACTCCGTATGCTTAGACATGGAATGAACTCCGTATGCCTAAGCCAACCCACGAAACGAGCGTACGGGCGCTCTGCCGATCCCCCGAATCACCTCGACCCACCCATCGTCAGAACCCCTAATGCCGCCGGTTAGGCTCTCCGACGATCCTACGGCAATGGTGCCCCGAGCAAAAAAAATGCAGCACCAGCACATGTCTGAGCCCAGCATGTGCACCGTGGCTCAAAATCTTAGACTGGGAATGAACTCCGTATGCTTAGACATGGAATGAACTCCGTATCCCCAATCCAACCCACGAAACGAGCGTATGAGTGCTCAGCCGGTCGAAGAGGTAGAATGCACAGGCCAGGGATCGCTCTGATCCCCCCTGTGTGCTATCGATCCTACTACAGCAACCCTCAGTCCGATCCGATCTTAGACTAGGAATGAACTCCGTTTCCCTAAGTCAACCCATGAAACTAGCATGCGAGCACTGAGTCGACCGGAGTGGTATAATGGGCAAGCTAGGGATCAACCCGGTCTTTCACTGCGTGCTACCGATCCCACTGCCACAACCCTCGGCCCAGCTGGGGCTTAGACATGGAATGAACTCTCTATGCCTACCACGAAATGGGCGTGCGGGCATTCAACTGGCTGGAGAGGCAGAATACGTAAGCTGGGGATCGGCCCGATCCTCTTCTACATGCTACCGATCCCGCTACCATAGCCCTCAGTTCGGCTGGGGCTTAGACATGGAATGAACTCCCTATGCCTAAGCCAACCCACGAAACGAGCGTGCGGCGCTCAGCCGGTCAGAGAGGCAGAATGCACAAGTCGAGGATCGACCCGATCCCCCTTATGTGTTGCCGATCCTGCTGCCGTAACCTTCAGTCTGGTTCGATCTTAGATTGGGAATGAACTCTGTATGCTTAGACTGGGATGAACTCTGTATTCCTAAGTCAACCCATGAAACGAACGTATGGGCATTCAACCGACCAGAGAGACAGGATGCGCAAGCTGGGGATCGAACTAGTGGTAAGTGGGTTCAAGCACATCTTCATATTTCTGCCATACCAATGCCATTTTTATGGCTTGTAAATTCATACAATGGTCCCCTAAGCCTTCATGTGACGTTTCATGGCAAGATGACCCGTTTTCTATTTTTCACGATTTTCAAAACTTATTGCGGTTCAGGATTTTTTAAAATTTTTTTAGAGAGAGTTTTGTCCCCAAATTTGGTAGAGGTGATCCTTGTATTTTTGTTGGCATGCATAAAAAATTTAGTTAAAAACTCGAAGTGGAGAAGATTTTGTGAACGTTTGAAAAAAGTGGCCCTATTTCAGACACTTTAATGACTACTGGCAGCAAACCTATAAAATCTCAAATGCTCCTTAAGGAGGTGTTAGTTCTCGAGGTTTGATGAGGGATAGGGGGCCAATATAAGGGCCAAGTACCACCACCCATAGCACATCATGTGCGCACACCCCCGGCCCCCCCAATCATCGGAACCCCCAATGCCGCCGGTTAGGCTCTCCGACGATGCTCCGAGATGGTGCCCCGGGTGAATAAAATGTGGCACCAGTACATGCCCAAGTCTAGCACGTCCATCATGGCTCAAAATCTTAGATTGGGAATGAACTTCGTATGCTTATACATGGAATGAACTCCGTATGCCTAAGCCAACCCACGAAACAAGCGTGCGGGCGCTCAACCGGCCGAAGAGGCAGAATGCGCAAGCCGGGGATCGGCTGGTCACCCCTGTGTGCTATCAATCCTGTTGTTGCAACCCTTGGTCCGGTCCAATCTTAGACTGGGAATGAACTCCGTATGCCTAAGTCAACCCACGAAACGAGCGTGCAAGCGCTAAGCCAGTCGGAGAGGCATAATGCGCAAGCCGGGGATCGACTCAATCCCCCTCTGCGTGCTGCCGATCCCGCTACCACAACCCTCGATCCAACTGGGGCTTAGACATGGAATGAACTCTCTATGCCTAAGCCAACCCATGAAATGGGCGTGCGGGCGCTCAGCCAGCCGTAGAGGCAGAATACGCAAGCCGGGGATCGGCTTGGTCGCCCCTGCGTGCTGTCGATCCTACTGTCGCAACCCTCGGTTCAGTCTGATCTTAGATTGGGAATGACCTCCGTATGCTTAGACTGGGGATGAACTCCATATGCCTAAGTCAACCCACGAAACAAGCGTGCGGGCGCTCAACCGACCAGAGAGGCAAGATACACAAGCCGGGGATCGAACGGGTGGTAGGTGGGTTCAAGCGCATCTTCATATCTCTGCCATGCCAATGCCATTTCTATGGCTTTTAAATTCCTACAATTGGAACCCTAAGCCTTCATGAGAAGTTTCGTGGCAAGACAACCCATTTTCTATTTTTCACGATTTTCAAAACTTTTTGTGGTTTGGGATTTTTTAAAATTTTTTTAGAAAGAGTTTTGTCCCCAAATTTGGTAGAGGTGATCCTTGTATTTTTGTTGGCGTGCATAAAAAATTCAGCCAAAAACTCCAAGTGGAGAAGATTTTGTGACCGTTTGAAAAACGTGTCCCCATTTCAGACACTTTAATGGCTACTGGCAGCAAACCTATAAAATCTCAAATGCTCTTTAAGGGGTGTGAGTTCTCGAGGTTCGATGAGGGATAGGGGGCCAATATAAGGGCCAAGTACCAGCACCCATCGAACATCATGTGCGCACACCCCCCGGCCCCCCCAATCGTCGGAACCCCCAATGCCGCCGGTTAAGCTCTCCGACGATGCTCCGACGATGGTGCCCCAGGTGAAAAAAATGCGGCACCAACACATGCCCGAGCCTAGCATGTGCACCGTGGCTCAAAATCTTAGACTGGGAATGAACTCCGTATGCTTAGACATGGAATGAACTCCGTATACCTAAGCTAACCCATAAAATAAGCGTGCGGGCGCTCAGCCGATCAGAGAGGCAGAATGCACAAGTCGAGGATCGACCCGGTCCCCTCCTACGTGCTGTCGATCCTGCTATCGCAACCCTCAGTTTGATCAGATCTTATACTGGGAATGAACTTCGTATGCAAAAGTCAACCCATGAAACGAGCGTATGGGCGTTGAGCCGGTTGAAGAGGCATAATGCACAAGTCAGGGATTAGCCCAATCCCCCTCTGTGTGCTACCGGTCCCGCTACCACAACCCTCGGTCTGGCTGGGGCTTAGACATGGAATGAACTCCCTATGCCTAATTCAACCCACAAAATGGGCATGTGGGTGCTTAGTCGAACGGAGAGGCAGAAGGCGCAAGCCGGGGATCGGCCCAATCCCCCTTGCGTGCTGTCGATCCTACTGCCACAACCCTCGGTCCGATTTGATCTTAGATTGGGAATTAACTCTGTATGCCTAAGCCAACATACGAAACAAGCATGTGGGTGCTCAACCGATCGGAGAGGCAGAATGTGCAAGTCGAGGATCGGTCCTATCCCCCCTTGCGTGCTGTCAATCCTGCTGCTGGTTCAGCTGTCGCAACCCTCGGACCGGTCTGATCTTAGACTGGGAATGAACTCTGTATGCTTAGACATGGAATGAACTGCCTATGCCTAAGCCAACCCACGAAATGAGCGTGCAGGCGCTTAGCCGATCGGAGAGGCAGAATGCACAAGCCGGGGATCGACCCGATCCCCCCTGTGTGCTACTGATCCTGCTATCATAACCCTCGGTTCTGTTCGGTCCGATCTTAGCTTGGGAATGAACTCCTTATGCTTAGACTAGGGATGAACTTCGTATGCCTAAGTCAACCCAAGAAACGAGCATGCGGGCGCTCAACGACCAGAGAGGCAGGATGCGCAAACCGGGGATCGAATCGGTGGCAGGTGGGTTCAAGCACATCTTCATATTTCTACCATGCCAATGCAATTTTTATGGCTTGTAAATTCATACAATGGTCCCCTAAGCCTTCATTTAAAGTTTCGTGGCAAGACGACCCGTTTTCTATTTTTCATGATTTTTGAAACTTTTTACGGTTCGAGATTTTTTTAAATTTTTTTAGAAAGAGTTTTGTCCCCAAATTTGGTAGAGGTTATCCCTGTATTTTTTTTGGCATGCACAAAAAAATTCAGCTAAAAAATCGAAATGGAGAAGATTTTGTGACCATTTGAAAAAAGTGTCCCTATTTCAGACACTTTAATGGCTACTGGCAGCAAACCTATAAAATCTCAAATGCTCTTTAAGGGGGTGTGAGTTCTCAAGGTTTGATGAGGGATAGGGGACCAATATAAGGGCCAAGTATCAGCACCCATCGCACATCATGTGTGCACACCCCTCCGGCCCCCCCAATCGCTGTAACCCCCAATGTCGCCGGTTAGGCGCTTTGGCGATGCTACGATGGAGCTCCAACGATGCTCCGACAAAGGTACCCCGAGCAAAAAAAATGTGGCACCAGCACATGCCTGAGCCCAGCATGTGCACCATGGCTCAAAATCCTAGACTGGGAACGAACTCCACATGCTTAGACATGGAATGAACTCCGTATGCCTAAGCCAACCCACGAAACGAGCATGCGGGCGCTCAGTCGGTCGGAGAGGCAGAATGCACAAGCCGGGGATCGACCCGGTCCCCCCCTGTGTGCTATCAATCCTGCTGTCGTAACCCTCAGTCTGGTCTAATCTTAGACTGGGAATAAACTCCGTATGCATAAGTCAACCCACGAAACGAGCGTACGGGAGCTGAGCTGGCCGAAGAGGCATAATGTGCAAGCCGGGGATCGGCTCAGTCCACCCCTGCATGCTGTCTATCCCACTACCACAACCCTCGATTTGGCTGGGGCTTAGACATGGAATGAACTCCCTATGCCTAAGCCAACCCATGAAACGGGCGTGCGGGCGCTCAGTCGACCGGAGAGGCAGAATGCGCAAGCCGAGGATCGACCCAGTCCCCCCTGCGTGCTACCGATCCTGCTGCCATAACCCTCGATCCAGTTCGATCTTAGACTATGAACAAACTCCGTATGCTTAGACTGGGGATGAACTCCGTATGCCTAAGTCAACCCACGAAACGATCGTGCGGTTGCTCAGCCGATCAGAGAGGCTTAATCCGTAAGCCGGGGATCAACTCGGTCTCTCTCTGCATGCTGTCGATCCCTCTGCTAGTCTTGCTACCACAACCATCTGTCCGACTGGGGCTTAGACATGGAATGAACTCCGTATGCCTAAGCCAACCCACGAAACAAGTGAGCGGGCGCTTAGCCAACCGGAGAGGCAGAATGCGCAAGTCGAGGATCGGCCAAATCCCCCCTGCGTGCAGTCGATCCTGCTACTGGAACCCTCGGTCCGGTCCCATCTTAGACTGGGAATGAACTCCGTATGCTCAGACCTGGAATGAACTCCGTATGCCTAAGCCAACCCATGAAACGAGCGTGCGGGCACTCAGCTGGTCGGAGAGGCAGAATACGCAAGCCGAGGACCGACCCGATCCCCCCTGCATGCTGTCGATCCTACTGTCGCAACCCTGAGTCTGGTTCGATCTTAGACTAGGAATGAACTCTGTATGCCTAAGTCAACCCATGAAATGAGCATGCGGGCACTGAGCTGGCCGGAGAGGCATAATGTGCAAGTCGGGGATTGGCCCGGTCCCCTTTTGCGTGCTCCCCGTCCCGTTGCCATAACCCTCAGTCCGGCTAGGGATTAGACATGTTATGAACTCCCTATCCCTAAGCCAACCCATAAAACGGGCGTGCGGGCGCTCAGTCGATCGGAGAGGCAGAATGTGCAAGTCGGGGATTGACTCGATCCCCCCTGCGTGCGATCGATCCTGCTGCCGCAACCCTCTATCTAGTCCATCTTACACTGGGAATGAACTTTGTATGCTTAGACTGGAGATAAACTTCGTATGCCTAAGTCAACCCACGTAACGAGCGTGCGGGCGCTCAGCCGACCAGAGAGGCAAGATGTGCAAGCCGGAGATCGAACGGATGGTAGGTGGGTTCAAGCACATCTTCATATTTTTGCCATGCCAATGCCATTTTTATGGCTAGTAAATTCATACAATGGTCCCCTACGCCTTCATGTGAAGTTTCGTGGCAAGACGACCCATTTTCTATTTTTCATGATTTTTGAAACTTTTTGCGGTTCGGCATTTTTTAAAATTTTTTTAGAAAGTGTTTTGTCCCTAAATTTCGTAGAGGTAATCCTTGTATTTTTGTTGGCATGCATAAAAAAATTCAGCATAAAACTCAAAGTGGAGAAGATTTTGTGACCATTTTAAAAAAGTGTCTCCATTTCAGACACTTTAATGGCTACCGGCAGCAAATAGATAAAATCTCAAATGCCCTTTAAGGGGGTGTGAGTTCTCGAGGTTTGATGAGGGATAGGGGCCAATATAAGGGCCAAGTACCGACACCCATTGCACATCATGTGCGCACACCCCCCGGCCCCCCCAATCATCAGAACCCCCAATGCCGTCGGTTAGGCTCTCCGACGATGGTGGCCCGGGCAAAAAAAATGCACCACCAGCACATGTTCGAGCCAAACATGTGCACTGTAGCTTAGACATGGCCTAATACAAAGCCCGGGATTGGCCCGGTCCCCCTCTGTGTGCTGTCGATCCCGCTGCCATAACCCTCGATCCTACTGGGGTTTAGACATGGAATGAGCTCCCTATGCCTAAGCCAACCCACGAAATGGGCGTAGGGGGCTCAGCTGGCAGGAGAGGCAGAATGCACAAGCCAGGGGTCGGCCCAGCCCACCCAATGTACTGCCGATCCTACTACCACAACCTTCGGTCTAGTCTGATCTTATACTGGGAATGAACTTCGTATGCCTAAGTCAACCCATGAAACGAGCGTTCGGGCACTCAGCCGGCCGAAGAGGCATAATGCGCAAGTCGGGGATCAGCCTGATCCCCCTCTACATGTTGCCAATCACGCTGCCGATCCTGGTGCCACAACCCTCAGTTCGACTGGGGCTTCGACATGGTATGAACTCCGTATGCCTAAGCCAACCCGCAAAATGAGCGTGCGGGTGCTCAGCCAGCCGAAGAGGCAGAATGCGTAAGCCAGGGATCGACTCGGTCCCCCCTTGCGTGCTACCGATCCTGCTATTGGTTCGGCTGCTATAACCCTCAGTCTAGTCTGATCTTAGACTGGGAATGAACTTCGTATGCTTAGACATGGAATGAAGTCTGTATGCCAAAGCCAACCCACGAAATGAGCGTGCGGGCGCTCAGCCGACCAGAGAGGTAGAATGCGCAAGCCGGGAACTGGCCCGATCTCTCCTGCGTGCTGTCGATCCTGCTGCCGCAACCCTCGATCTGATCTGATCTTAGACTGGGAATGAACTCTGTATGCCTAAGTCAACACACGAAATGAGCGTATAGGCACTGAGTCGGTCGGAGAGGCATAATGCACAGGCTAGGGATCGGCCCGATCCCCCTCTGCATGCTACCAGTCCCGTTGCCACAACCCTCGGTCCGACTGAGGCTTATACATGGAATGGACTCCCTATGCCTAAGCCAACCCACAAAACGGGCGTGCGGGCGCTCAGCCGGCTGGAGAGGCAGAATGCACAAGCCGAGGATCGGCCCAGTCCCCCCTGCGTGGTATCGATCCTGCTGTCGTAACCCTCGATCCGATCCGATCTTAGACTAGGAATGAACTCCATATGCTTAGACTGGGGATGAACTCCGTATGCCTAAGTCAACCCATAAAATGAGCGTGTGGGCGCTCAACCGACTAGGGAGGCAGGATGCGCAAGCTAGGGATCGAACAGGTGGTAGGTGGGTTCAAGCACATTGTCATGTTTCTGCTATGCCAGTGCCATTTTTATGGCTTGTAAATTCATACAATGGTCCCCTAAGCCTTCATGTGAAGTTCCATGGCAAGATGACCCGTTTTCTATTTTTCACGATTTTTGAAACTTTTTACGGTTCGAGATTTTTTAAAATTTTTTTAGAAAGAGTTTTGTCCCCAAATTTGGTAGAGGTGATCCTTGTATTTTTTTTGGCATGCACAAAAAAATTCAGCTAAAAACTCGTAGTGGAGAAGATTTTGTGACCATTTGTGTCCCCATTTCAAACACTTTAATGGCTACTGGCAGCAAACCTATAAAATCTGAAATGCTCTTTAAGTGGGTGTGAGTTCTCGAGGTTTGATGAGGGATAGGGGCCAACCTAAGGGCCAAGTACCAGCACCCATCGCACATCATGTGCCCACACCCCCTGCCCCCCCAATCGCTGGAACCCCAATGCCACCGATTAGGCTCTCCGGTGATTCTCTAGCGATGGTGCCCCAGAAGAAAAAAATGGGGCACCAGCACATGCCCGAGCCCAGCATGTGCCCCGTGGCTCAAAATCTTAGACTGGGAATGAACTCCGTATGCTTAGACATGGAATGAACTTCGTATGCATAAGCCAACCCACGAAACAAGCGTACGGGCGTTCAGCCGACCAGAGAGGCAGAATGTGCAAGTCGGCCATTAGCCTGGTCCCCCCTACATGCTGTCAATCCTGCTGTCACAACCCTCGGTCTGGTCTGATCTTAGACTGGTAATGGACTCCATATGCATAAGTCAACCCACGAAACGAGCGTGGTGCCGATCCTATTACTGGTCCTGCTGTCGTAACCCTCGGTTTGGTTTGATCTTAGACTGGGAATGAACTCCGTATGCTTAGACATGGAATGAACTCTGTATGCCCAAGCCAACCCATGAAACGAGCGTGCGGGCGCTAAGTTGGCCGAAGAGGCAGAATGCACAAGCCGCAGATCGACCCGATCCCCTGCTGTGTGTTGTCAATCCTGGTGCTGTAACCCTCGGTCTGGTCCTATCTTACACTAGGAATGAACTCCGTATGCACAAGTCAACCCATGAAACGAGCGTGTGGGTGCTGAGCTGGCCGAAGAGGCATAATGCATGAGTCAGGGATCAGCCCGGTCCCCCTCTGCGTGTTACCGATCCCGTTGCCGCAACCCTCCATCCGACTGGGGCTTAGACATGGAATGAACTCCCTATGGCTAAGCCACCCCATGAAACGGGCATGCGATCGCTCGGTCGACCGGAGAGGCAAAATGCGCAAGCCGGGGATTGACCTGATCCCCCCTGCGTGTTGTCGATCCTGTTGCCATAACCCTCGATCCAGTCCGATCTTAGACTGGGAATGAACTCCGTATGCTTAGACTGGGGATGAACTTTGTATGCCTAAGTCAACCCACGAAACAAGCGTACGAACGCTCAGCCAGTCGGAGAGGCAGAATGCATAACCCGAGGATTAGCTCCGTTTACCTTTACGTGCTGTCGATCCCGCTGTTGGTCCTGTTGCCACAACCCTAAGTCCAGTTGGGGCTTAGGAATGGAATAAACTCTGTATGCCTAAGCCAACCCACGAAACGAGTGTGCGAGTGCTCAGTCGGTCGGAGAGGTAGAATGAGGAAGTTGGGGATCGGCTTGATCCCCCTCTACGTGCTGCCGGTCTCACTGCCATAACCCTCAGTCTGACTGGGGCTTAGACATGATATGAACTCCCTATGCCTAAGCTAACCCACAAAATGGGCGTGTGGGAGCTCAGCCAGTCGGAGAGGCAGAATGCGTAAGCCGGGGATCGACATGATCCCTCCTGCGTGCTGCCAATCCTGCTGTCGCGACCCTTGATCCGATCCGATCTTAGACTGGGAATGAACTCTGTATGCTTAGACTGGGGATGAACTTCGTATGCCTAAGTCAACCTATGAAACGAGCGTGTGGGCGCTCAGCCGACTACAGAGGCAGGACGCGCAAGCCGGGGATCGAACGGGTGGTAGGTGGGTTCAACCACATCTTCATATTTCTGAGATGCCAGTGCCATTTTTATGGTTTGTAAATTCATACAATTGTCCCCTAAGCCTTCATGTGAAGTTTCGTGGCAAGACGACCCATTTTCTATTTTTTACAATTTTTGAAACTTTTTGTAGTTCGAGATTTTTTAAAATTTTTTTAGAAAGATTTTTGTCCCCAAATTTGGTAGAGGTGGTCCTTGTATTTTTTTTGGCAAGCACAAAAACTTTCAGCTAAAAACTCGAAGTGGAGAAGATTTTGTGACCGTTTGAAAAAAGTATCCCCATTTCAGGCACTTTAATGGCTACTGGCAGCAAACCTATAAAATCTCAAATGCTCTTTAAGGGGGTGTGAGTTCTTGAAGTTTGATGAGGGATAGGGGGCCAATATAAGGGCCAAGTACCAACACCCATTGCACATCATGTGCCCACAACCCCCTGGCCCCCCCAATCGTCGGAACCCCCAATGCCACTGGTTAGGCTTTCCGGCGATGCTCCGACGATGGTGCCCTGGGCGAAAAAAATGCGGCACCAGTACATGCCCAAGCCCAGCATGTGCCCCGTGGCTTAAAATATTAGACTGGGAATGAACTCTGTATGCTTCGACTAGGAATGAACTCCGTATGCCTAAGTCAACCCATGAAATGAGCATGCAGGCGTTGAGCTGACCGAAGAGGCATAATGCGCAAGCCGGGGATCGACCCGGTCCCCCTCTACGTGTTGCCAGTCCCGCTGCCACAACCCTTGGTCTGGCTGGGGCTTGGACATCGAATGAACCCCCTATACCTAAGCTAACCCGCAAAATAGGTGTGCGGTCGCCCAATCGATCGGAGAGGCAGAATGCGTAAGCTGGGGATTGGCCCGATCCCCCCTGTGTGCTGGCGATCCTGCTGCTGCAACTACCGGTCCAATTTGATCTTAAACAGGGAATGAACTCTGTATGCCTAAGTCAACCCAAGTAACGAGCGTGCGGATGCTCAGCCAACCAGAGGGGCAGGATGCGCAAGCCGGAGATCGAACGGATGGTAGGTGGGTTCAAGCACATCTTCATATTTCTGCCATGCCAATGCCATTTTCATGGTGTGTAAATTCATACAATGGTCCCCTAAGCCTTCATGTGAAGTTTCGTGGCAAGATGACCCGTTCCCAACTTTGGTGGAGGTGATCCTTGTATTTTTTTTGGCATGCATAAAAAAATTCAGCTAAAAAATCGAAGTGGAGAAGATTTTGTGACCGTTTGAAAAAAGTGTTCCCATTCCAGACACTTTAATGGCTACTGGCAGCAAACCTATAAAATCTCAAATGCTCTTTAAGGGGGTGTGAGTTCTCGAGGTTTGATGAGGGATAGGGGGCCAATATAAGGGCCAAGTACCAGCACCCATCGCACATCATGTGCGCACACCCCCCGGCCCCCCCAATCACTGGAACCCCCAATACCGCCGGTTAGGTTCTCCGGTGATGCTCCGACGATGCTCTGGCGATGGTGCTCGAGCAAAAAAAATGGGGCACCAGCACATGCCCGAGCCTAGCATGTGCACTGTGGCTCAAAATCTTCGACTGGGAATGAACTCCATATGCTTAGACTTAGAATGAACTCCGTATGCCTAAGCCAACCTACGAAACGAGCGTGCGGGCGCTCAGCCGGTCGGAGAGGCATAATGCACAAGATAGGGATCGACCCGATCCCCCTCTGCGTACTGTCAGTCCTGCTGCCACAACCCTCGGTTTGGCTAGGGCTTAGACATGGAATCAACTCCCTATGCCTAAGCCAACCCACAAAACGGGCTTGTGGGTGCTCAGTCGGCTGGAGAGGCAGAATGCGCAAGCCGAGGATCGGCCCGATCCCCCCTACATGCTACCGATCCTGCTGCCGTAACCTTCGGTCCGGTCTGATCTTAGACTAGGAATAAACTCTGTATGCTTAGATTGGGGATGAACTTCGTATGCCTAAGTCAACCCACGAAACGAGCGTGCGGGCACTCAGCCGACCGGAGAGGTCGGCTTGAGAGGCATAATGCACAAGTCGGGGATCAGCTCGATCCCCCTCTACATGCCGCTAATCCCGCTGCCGGTCCTACTACCACAACCCTCGGTCCGGCTAGGGCTTAGACATGGAATGAACTCTGTATGCCTAAGCTAACCCACGAAACGGGCGTGCGAGCGCTCGGCCAGCCGGAGAGGAAAAATGCGTAAGCTGTGGATTGGCCTGATCCCCCCTGCATGCTGCCAATCCTGTTGCTGCAACCCTCGGTCCGGTCCGATCTTAGACTGGGAATGAACTCTGTATGCTTAGACATGGAATGAACTCCATATGCCTAAGCCAACCCACGAAACGAGCGTGCGGGTGCTCAGTCGGTCGGAGGGGCAGAATGCGTAAGCCGAGGATGAGCTCGGTCCCCCCTATGTGTTGTTGATCCTGCTACTACAACCCTCAGACTGGTCCAATCTTAGACTGGGAATAAACTTCGTATGCCTAAGTCAACCCACGAAACGAGCGTGTGGGCGCTGAGCCGACCGAAGAGGCATAATGCGCAAGCCAGGGATCACCCCGATCCCCCTCTACGTGCTGCCAGTCCCGCTGCCACAACCCTCGATCTGGCTAGGGCTTCGACATGGAATGAACTCCCTATGCCTAAGCCAACCCACGAAACGAGCCTATGGGCCCTCAGCCGGGCAGAGAGGCAGAATGCGCAAGCCGGGGATTGGCCTGATCCCCCCTGCATGCTGCCGATCCTGCTGCCGTAACCCTCGGTCCAGTTTGATCTTAGACTGGGAATGAAGTCCATATGCTTAGACTGGGGATTAACTCCGTATGCCTAAGTCAACCCACGAAACGAGCGTGCGGGCGCTCAGCCGACCAGAGAGGCAGGATGCGCAAGCCAGGAATCGAATGGGTGGTAGGTGGGTTCAAGCACATCTTCATATTTTTGCCATGCCAATGCCATTTTTATGGCTTGTAAATTCATACAATGGTCCCCTAAGCCTTCATGTGAAGTTTCATGGCAAGACAACCCGTTTTCTGTCTTTCACGATTTTCAAAACATTTTGCGGTTTGGGATTTTTAAAAATTTTTTTAGAAAGAGTTTTTTCCCTAAATTTAGTAGAGGTGATCCTTGTATTTTTTTTGGCATGCACAAAAAAATTCAGTTGAAAACTCAAAGTGGAGAAGATTTTGTGATCGTTTGAAAAAAGTGTCCCCATTTCAGACACTTTAATGGCTACTGGCAGCAAACCTATAAAATCTCAAATGCTCTTTAAGGGGGTGTGAGTTCTCAAGGTTTGATGAGGGATAGGGGGCCAATATAAGGGCCAAGTGTCACACCATTGCTATGTATCTCACTGATGTAGCCTTATTATGGTAGAGGCACAGGTGTGATGATGTTAGGCGTGGGAGCGCCAAGATTGGAACATGGGTAGAGTTCCAAAAGGAGTTCAGAGAACAATTTTACCCAGAGTATGCCGATGATGAGGCACAGGCAAAGTTACGCTAGCTGAGCCAGCAAGGGGACGTAAGGGAGTATGTCCAAAAATTCTCTGAACTGATGCTACAGATCTCGGATCTAGGCGGGAAGGATGCCTTATTTGCTTTCATGGATGGGCTGAAGCCATAGGTGAAGCATGAGCTACAAAGGAGAGGAGTTCATGACTTGGCTAAAGCCATTACTACTGTCGAGGCCTTGATAGAGTTCAAGCCTCTGAACAAGTTCGAGTCTACCAAGCCCAAGGGTAAGGGCAGGGACAATAGGGACCGAAAGAAGCAGTCCAAGGGGAAAGATCATGATCGGGAGTCCAAGGATGGAGACTGAGACCGTTCAACCAAGGATGGCGAGAGGAAGCCACCAGCAAGCAAGTGGAAGGAAAAGGGGGACCGAGAGCTACTAGCATACTACCTATGTGCAGGGAGCCACATAGCGCGCAATTACCCGTAGAAGGGAAAATTGGCTGCTATAGACAAGGAGTCTGACGAGGAGCCAGAGTTAGGGGCAGCAAAGCTTGGGTCGTTAATGCTTAATGTTGTCCAGAGTAAGGGGAGCCGTAAGCCAAAGGGCTTGATATTTATGGATCTGATGGTTGCGGGTCAGAAGGTGAGCGCACTGGTAGACACAGGTGCCTCACATCTTTTTATTTTAGGTGATAGAGCCCAAAAGCTCAGACTAAAGGTGTAGAAAGGGATTGGTACCATCAAAACGGTGAACTCCAATGAAGTTCCAGCCATTTGAGTAGCGCGGGGAGTGGAGTTGCAGCTTGGAGACTGGAAAGGCAAGGTGACAATTGAGGTAATACCCGTTGACGACTATGAGTTTGTGATTGGGTTGGATTTCCTTGTTCGGATTAACACCCTCCTTGTGCCTTTTGTCGATTATGTTTGCATCTTGGATGCACGGTGCCAATGCCTAGTGCCATTGAGGAGAGGGTTTGGAGTTGGGTCGCGGGTGGTGTCAGCCATCCAATTTGCCAAGGCAGTAAGCAGACAAGAAGACACCTTCTTGGCAGCCCTGAAATATGATGAGCCAAGGGAGAAGGAGACCGAGTCACCCTTGGAGGTGCTAAAGGTGCTGAAGACCTTTAGTGATGTGATGCCCGTAAAGCTACCTAGCAAGCTACCACCTAAGAGGGAGGTGGACCACAAGATCGAGCTGATGTCCGAGGCCAAGCCACCAGCTAGAGCCCCTTACCGAATGTCTCCACCAGAGTTGGAGGAGTTGAGGAAGCAGCTCAAAGAGTTAGTTGATGCTGGCTTCATCAGGCCATCGAAGGCACCCTATGGTGCACTGGTTCTATTTCAGTGCAAGCATGATAGGTCGTTACGACTGTACATAGACTATCGGGCTTTGAACAAGCTGACCATCAAGAACAAGTACCCCATCCCACTCATTGTGGACTTGTTCGATGAACTTGGGAGCGCAAGGTGGTTCACCAAGCTGGATTTGAGGTCAGGCTACTATCAAGTCAAGATCACGGAGGGAGATGAGCCAAAGACAGCATGTGTCACTCGGTATGGTTCGTATGAGTTCTTGGTGATGCCTTTCAAACTCACGAATGCCCCAGCAACATTCTGCACCCTTATGAACAAGGTACTTTAGTCATTCATTGATCGATTTGTTATGGTTTATTTGGATGACATTGTGATCTACAACCAGACTTTGGGAGAGCATGTAGACCACTTGAGATAGCTATTCGAGGTGTTACGGGAGCACAAGCTGTTTGTCAAGAGGGAGAAGTGCTCATTCACCCAGCAAGAGATCCCGTTCCTTGGCCACATAGTGGGAGGTGGCAGGATACGCATGGATGAAGGCAAGATACATGACATCCTGGAGTGGCAACCGCCAGCCAAGGTCACTGAGTTGAGATCGTTCCTTGGGCTGGTCAACTACTATAGGCGCTTCATCAAAGGTCACTCAGCAATTGCCACGCCATTGACTGACTTGCTCAAGAAAGGGAAAGCATGGGAGTGGAGCGCAGGGTGCCAAGAAGCTTTTGATAGGTTGAAGCGGGCTGTGACTAAGGAGCCAGTCTTGGCCTTGCCAGACCATGCCAAGCCATATAAGTTGCATACGGATGCATCAAACTTTGCCACAGGGGGCGTGTTGATGTAAGATGGATGTCTAGTGGCATTCAAGAGCAGGAAGCTGAACGAGACTGAGCACAAGTACACAGTCCAAGAGAAAGAGATGACTGCAGTGGTGCACTGCTTGTGCACTTGGTGCCATTACCTGTTGGGGTCGAGGTTCATGGTTAGGATGGACAAAGTGGCAACCAGCTACTTCGAGACGCAGAAGAAGCTATCCCTCAAGCAGGCGAGATGGGAAGATTTTCTTACAGAATTTGATTTCCAGATGGAGTACAAGCCGGGGTGAGCGAACCTAGTGGCAGACGCCCTAAGCAGGAAGACTAACCTTGTTGCCATTAGCTAACTAGAGGGGTCACTGGTGCCGCACATCAAGGAGGGACTTACGCATGATCCTACAACCAAGGCTTTGATGGAGTATGCCCAGTAAGGTAAGACTAGGCAGTTTTGGTTGCAGGATGGCTTGCTGTACACCAAGGGCAGTAGACTATTTGTGTCACAGCACGGGAAGCTCCGTAAGGAAGTTTTGCAAGAATGCCATGATTCAAGCTGGGCTGGACACCCCGGAGTGAGCCATACCTTGGTGCTGATCGAGGACCGGTACTACTGGCCGCACATGAGGGACGATGTGGAGGCCTATGCGAAGACTTGTCTTGTGTGCCAACAGGACAAGGTGGAGCTCAAGAAACCAGGCAGTCTCTTGGAGCCATTGCCAGTGCCAGAGCGACCATGGGAGAGTGTTTCTCTGGACTTTATAGTCGATCTACCCAAAGCAGAAGGGTTTGGAAGCATCATGGTAGTGGTGGATAGGTTTTCCAAGTATGGAATCTTCATTCCAGCAACCAAGGAGTGGCCAGCCGAGGAGGCAGCTCGATTGTTCCTGAAAAACATGGTTAAGTATTGGGGAGTGCCGAAGACCATTGTTAGTGATTGGAACAGGCGTTTCACGGGCAAGTTCTGGACTGAGTTGTTCAAGCTATTGGGGTCAGACTTAAACTTTTCCACCAGCATGCATCTGCAGACCGATGGGCAGACAGAATGAGTGAATGGACTATTGGAGGTCTACCTCAGGCACTATGTGAGTGCCACATAAGGGGACTGGCCAAAGCTGCTAGATATTGCGCAGTTTTCCTACAACTTGCAAAGGAGCGAGGCAACGAACCAGAGCCCGTTTAAGGTTGTGATAGGGCAACAAATACTAACACTCGGTTCGATTGCTGCAGGTTATATAGGGTCGAATCCAACAGCATACAAGTTTGCCAAGGCATGGCAGGAGCAAACTGACTTGGCCAGAGTTTGTCTACATAAGGCGGCCAAGATAGGTGGGCAAACCAAAATAGGTGGGACGTACAGTTCCAGGTTGGAAACTTGGTGTTGGTGAAGCTGCATCCCATTGTGCGCCATAGGGGGCTGCACAAAGGCCTAGTTCGGAGGTATGAGGGACCTTTTCGAGTAGTCAAGAGGGTAGGCAAGGTTGCCTACAAGCTGGATATGCCACCCAAGTCGAGGGTACACCCGATGTTCCATGTGAGCATACTAAAGCCGTTTCATGAGGATGAGGGAGATCCAGGACGGGTAGAGTCAAACCGTGCACCATTAGGAGCAAAGGCCTCATATGAGAAGGAGGTCTACAGCATCATAGCTGATCGGGAGGTGAGATGGAAGAACTATCAGCCAAGATAAGAGTACTTGGTGCGCTGGAAGGGACTTTCAGACAGTGAGGCGAGCTAGGAACTAGCAGATGACTTATGGCAGTTCGGGGACCAGAATACGCAGTACCATGCAGAAGACGCAACAAGGGCATTGCACAATCAGGTGGGGGAGAATGTCATGCCCTGGGCGAGCACGCCAGGCACATCAGGTGCACCAGCAGGCGAGCCAGAGGTTAAGGCCCGCAGACCAGGCGTGCTGGCAGGTATCTGCACGCAAAGCCTAGCAAACGAGTTCAGAACGCCCGCCCAACTTGTAAGCTAGTCCGTGAGACCAAGGCCTGGCATACAAGCTACCCGCACCACATCCAAAAGGGCCCAAGGTGCTGGACACGCAAGGGAAGCTTCTGGAAGCAGGCAGGATCAGTAGCAACATCCTGGTAGATTTGGTTGACCCTAAAAATTAGGAGTTAGCATCCTGATTGATTGTAATCTGTATTATCCCAAGATTTTAGCCTTTATTCTAGGGATATTGCCATTAAGTGTAAGCTAGAGCCTCAACTATAAATATAGGGCTACTCCTCCCTCATTTTTACACCATCAAACACTTTCGTTTCAGTGAATACAAGAGCATTTCTAAAATTCTACCTTCTTATCCTGTTTCTCTTTAACTTGCGTAATCAACCCTTCCCATTGTTCTAGTGCCCGTACGCTTGTGTTTTAGGCTGACTTAGGCATAAAGGAGGAGATTCCAAGCCTAAGGCTGCAAGATTTCTGAGTCTAAGGTCGGAGCCCGTGACACAAGTACCAGCACCCATCGTACATCATGTGTGCACACCCCTCGGCCCCTCAAATCGTCGGAACCCCCAATGCCACTGGTTAGGCTCTCCGGTGATGCTCCGACAATGGTGCCCCGGGTGAAAAAAATGTGGCACCAGCACATGCACCGTGGCTCAAAATCATAGACTGGGAATGAACTTCGTATGCTTAGATTGGGGATGAACTTCGTATGCCTTAGTCAACCCACGAAACGAGCGTGCGGGTGCTGGAGAGGTCGGTCGGAGAGGCATAATGCGTAAGCTGGGGATCAGCCCGATCCCCCTCTGCGTGATGTCAATCCCGCAGCCGGTCTTCCTGGCACAACCTTCGGTCTAGCTGGGGTTTAGACATGCAATGAACTCCGTATGCCTAAGCAACCCACGAAACGAGCGTGAGGGCGGTCAACTGGCCAGAGAGATAGAATGCGCAAGCCGAGGATCATCCTGATCCCCCCTGCATGCTGTCGATCCTACTACTGGTCCTGTAGCCGTAACCCTTGGTCTGGTCTGACCTGTAGCCGTAACCCTTGGTCTGGTCCGATCTTAGACTGGGAATGAACTTCGTATGCTTAGACATGGAATGAACTCCGTATGCCTAAGCCAACCCGCGAAACGAGCGTGCAGGCACTCAGCCGGCCGTAGAGGCAGAATGCGCTAGCCGAGAATTGGCCCGATCACCCATGCGTGCTGTCGATCCTACGACTGCAACCCTCAGTCTGGTCCGATCTTAGACTGGGAATGAACTCCGTATGCTTAAGTCAACCCACGAAACGAGCGTGCGGGCACTGAGCCGACCGAAGAGGCATAATGTGCAAGCCGGGGATCGGCCCGGTCCCCCTCTGCATGCTGTCGATCCCACTGCCACAACCCTCGGTCCGGCTAGGGCTTAGACATAGAATGAACTCCTTATGCCTAAGCCAACCCACGAAATGGGCGTGCGGGCGCTCAGTCGATTGGAGAGGCAGAATGCACAAGCCGAGGATTGGCCTAGTCCCTCCTGCGTACTGTCGATCTTGTTGCTGCAAACCTCAGTCCGGTCTGATCTTAGATTGGGAATGAACTCCATATGCTTAGACTGGGGATGAACTTCGTATGCCTAATTCAACCCATGAAACGAGCGTACGAGTGCTCAGCCGATCGGAGAGGCAAGATGCGCAAGCCGAATATTGAACGGGTGGTAGGTGGGTTCAAGGACATCTTCATATTTCTACCATGCCAATGCCATTTTTATGGTTTGTAAATTCATACAATGGTCCCCTAAGCCTTCTTGTGAAGTTTCATGGCAAGACAACCAGTTTTCTATTTTTCATGATTTTCGAAACATTTTATGGTTCGGGATTGTTTAAAACTTTTTTAGATAGTGTTTTGTCCCCAAATTTGGTAGAGGTGATCCTTGTATTTTTTTTGGCATGCACAAAAAAATTCAGCTAAAAACTCGAAGTGGAGAAGATTTTGCGACCGTTTGAAAAAAGTGTCCCCATTTCAGACACTTTAATGGTTACTGGCTGCAAAGCTATAAAATCTCAAATGCTCTTTAAGGGGGTGTGAGTTCTCAAGGTTTGATGAGGGATAGAGGGCCAATATAAGGGCCGAGTGTCACACCCTGGGTGGGTGCACCAGGCACATCAGACGCACCAACAGACGAGCCAGAGGTTGAGGCCCATAGACCAGGTGTGCTGGCGGGTATCTACACGCAAAGCCTAGCAAATAAGTTCAGAACGCCCGCCCAACTTGCAGGCCAGCCCGTGAGACCAAGGCCTGGCATACAAGCTGCCTGCACCACATCCAGAAGGGCCCAAGGTGCTGGACACGCAAGGGAAGCTTCTGGAAGCAGGCAGGATCAGCAACAGCATCCTGGCAGATTTGGTTGACGCTGAAAATCAGGAGTTAGCATCCTGATTGATTGTAATCTGTATAATCCCATGATTTTAGCCTTTATTCTAGGGATATTGCCATTAAGTGTAAGCTAGAGCCTCAACTATAAATAGAGGGCTGCTCCTCCCTCATTTGTACACCATCAAACACTTCTGTTTCAGTGAATACAAGAGCATTTCTAAAATTCTGCCTTCTTATCCTGTTTCTCTTTAACTTGCGTAATCAGCCCTTTCTGTTGTTCTAGTGCCCGTATGCTTATGTTTTAGGTTGATTTAGGCATAAAGGAGGAGATTCCAAGCCTAAGTCACACGGTTTCTGAGTCTAAGGTCGGAGCCCATGACAGTTGGTATTAGAGGAAGTTTGATTCTACGTGTTTGTGTAGTGCAAGTTAAAGGAGATGGCATCCCAAAGTGACTTTGCTAACCAACAGTAGAGGCCCAGGAGCATGGGCATGGAAGAGGGAGGAAAGCCAGTTCTAGAGATATCTGGTCTACCATGGACGATAGGCTGGCCAAGGTGAAGGTGACCATGGGTGACATAGGGGAGAAGCTTGAGGGGGTAGAGACTCACATTGCATCGCTAGACTCCATGGGGGAGGAGATCCAAAGTGAGTTGCAAGCTGCTTTCAACAAAGGCTTGGACATGTTCACCTAAAAGAATCAGACCTTGGAGGCTGAAGTGCTGACCTTGGGTGATGGCATGGAGGCCATGCGCCAGCGGATGGAGGAGCTTACCAGTGAGCTCGTTGCTTGCAAGACTGCCATTAAGAATGGCATGTTTGCTGGAGTGTCCAAGTCCAGATTGGATGTCCCCAAGCCTAAGGAGTTCAAGGGGACTAGGGCAGCCAAGAAAGTAGATAACTACCTTTAGGGTGTGGAGCAGTACTTCTAGGCCATGGGCATGTAAGACGAGGTGATAAAGGTAAGCACTGCTGCTATGTATCTCACTAATGTAGCCTTACTGTGGTAAAGGTGCAAGTGTGATGATGTCAGGCGTGGGAGCGCCAAGATTGGAACCTGGGCAGAGTTTCAAAAAGAGTTCAGAGAACAATTTTACCCGGAGTATGTCGATGATGAGGCACAAGCAAAGTTACGCAGGTTGAGCCAGCAAGGGGACATAAGGGAGTATGTCTAAAAATTCTCTAAACTGATGCTACAGATCTCAGATCTAGGTGAGAAAGATGCCTTATTTGCTTTCTTGGATGGGCTAAAGCCATGGGTGAAGCATGAGCTAGAAAGGAGAGGAGTTAATGACTTGGCTAAAGCCATGACTACTGCCGAGGCCTTGATAGAGTTCAAGCCTCTGAACAAGTTTGAGTCTACCAAGCCCAAGGGTAAGGGCAGGGATGATAGGGTCTGAAAGAAGCAGTCCAAGGGGAAGGATCGTGACTGGGAGTCCAAGGATGGAGACCGAGATCGTTCAACCAAGGATGGCGAGAGGAAGCCACCAGCAGGCAAGTGGAAAGCAATAGGAGACTGAGGGCCACTAGCATGCTACCTATGTGGAGGGAGCCACATAGCGGGCAATTACCCATAGAAAGGCAAGTTGGCTGCTGTAGACAAGGAGTCTAACGAGGAGCCAGAGTCAGGGGCAACAAAGCTTGGGTCATTGGTGCTTAATGCTGTCCAGAGTAAGGGGAGCCGTAAGCCAAATGGCTTGATGTTTATGGATCTAATGGTTGCAGGTCAGAAGGTGAGTGCACTGGTGGACACAGGTGCCTCACATCTTTTTATTTCAGGTGATAAGGCCCGGAAGCTCAGACTCAAGGTGCAAAAAGGGACTGGTACCATTAAAACGGTGAACTCCAAGGAAGTTCCAACCATTGGAGTAACGCACGGAGTGGAGTTACAGCTTGGAGACTGGAAAGGCAAGGAGACCATTGAGGTAATACCCCTTGACGACTATGAGTTTGTGATTAGGTTGGATTTCCTTATTCGGATTAACGCCCCTCTTGTGCCTTTTACCGATTGTGTTTGCATCTTGGATGCACGGTGCCAATGCCTAGTGCCATTGAGGAGAGGGTCTGGAGTTGGGTCGTGGGTGGTGTCAGCCATCCAATTTGCCAAGGCAGTAAGCAGACAAGAAGACACTTTCTTGGTAGCCCTGAAATATGATGAGCCAAGGGAGAAAGAGACCGAGTCACCCTTGGAAGTGCTAAAAGTGCTAAAGACCTTTAGTGATGTGATGCTCGTAAAGCTACCTAGCAAGCTACCACCTAAGAGGGAGGTGGACCATAAGATCGAGCTGGTGTCTGAGGCCAAGCCACCAGCTAGAGCCCCTTACCGAATGTCTCCACCAGAGTTGGAGGAGTTAAGGAAGTAGCTCAAAAAGTTAGTTGATGCTGGCTTCATCAGGCCATCGAAGGCACCCTATGGTGCACCGGTTCTATTTCAGCACAAGCATGATGGGTAGTCATGACTGTGCATAGACTACCAGGCTTTGAACAAGCTTACCATCAAGAACAAGTACCCCATCCCACTCATTGCAGACTTGTTCGATCAACTTGGGAGCACAAGGTGGTTCACCAAGCTGGATTTGAGGTTAGGCTACTATCGAGTCAAGATCGCGGAGGGAGATGAGCCAAAGATAGCATGTGTCACTCGGTATGGTTCGTATGAGTTCTTGGTGATGCCTTTCGGACTCACGAACGCCCCAATAACATTCTGCACCCTTATGAATAAGGTACTTCAGTCATTCCTTGAATGGTTTGTTGTGGTTTATTTGGATGACATTGTGATCTACAGCCAGACTTTGGGAGAGCATGTAGACCACTTGAGACAGGTGTTCGAGGTGTTGTGGGTGCACAAGCTGTTTGTCAAGAGGGAGAAGTGCTCATTCGCCCAACAGGAGATCTCATTCCTTGGCCACATAGTGGGAAGTGGCAGGATACGCATGGATGAAGGTAAGATACACGCCATCTTGGAGTGCCAACCGCCAGCCAAGGTCACTAAGTTGAGATCGTTGCTTAGGCTGGTCAACTACTACAGGTGCTTCATCAAAGGTCACTCAACAATAGCCACGCCATTGACTGACTTGCTCAAGAAAGGGAAAGCATGGGAGTGGAGCGCAGGGTGCCAGGAAGCCTTTGATAGGTTGAAGCAGGCTGTGACCGAAGAGCCAGTCTTGGCCTTGCCAGACCATGCCAAGTCGTATGAGGTGCATATGGATGCATTAGACTTTGCCGTGGAGGCGTGTTGATGCAGGAGGGACGTCCAGTCGTGTTCAAAAGCAGGAAGCTGAACGAGACTGAGCGCAAGTACACGGTCCAAGAGAAGGAGATGATTGCAGTGGTGCACTGCTTGCACACTTGGCACCATTACCTATTGGGGTCGAGGTTCATGGTGAGGACGGACAATGTGGTGACCAGCTACTTCCAGACGTAGAAGAAGCTATCCCCCAAGCTGGAGAGATGGTAAGATTTTCTTGCAGAATTTGTTTTTCAGATGGAGTACAAGCCAGGACGGGTGAACCTATTGGTAGACGCCCTAAGCAAAAAGGCTAACCTTGCTGCCATTAGTCAACCAGAGAGGTTATTGGTGCCGTGTATCAAGAAGGGACTTGCGCATGATCCTACAGCAAAGGCTTTGATGGAGTATGCCCAGCAAGGTAAGACTAGGTGGTTTTGGTAGCAGGATGGCTTACTGTACACCAGGGGCAGTAGACTGTTTGTGGCATAGCACGGGAAGCTCCGCAAGGAAGTTTTGCAAGAATGTCATGATTCAAGGTGGGCTGGATACCCCAGAGTGAGTCGTACCTTGGCACTGATCGAGGACCGGTACTACTGGCCACACATGAGGGATGATGTGGAAGCCTATGTGAAGACTTGTCTTGTGTGCCAACAGGACAAGGTGGAGTTCAAGAAACCAAGCAGTCTCTTGGAGCAATTGGCAATGCCAGAGCGACCATGGGAGAGTGTTTCTCTGGACTTTATAGTCGGTCTACCTAAAGCAGAAGGGTTTGGAAGCATCATGGTAGTGGTGGATAGGTTTTCCAAGTATGGAATCTTCATTCTAGCAACCGAGGAGTGCCCAATCGAGGAGGCAGCTCGATTGTTCCTGAAAAACATGGTTAAGTACTGAAGAGTGCCGAGGACCATTGTTAGTGATCGGGACTAGCGTTTCACGGGCAGGTTCTGGATTGAGTTGTTCAAGCTGTTGGGGTCAGACTTGAACTTTTCCACCAGCATGCATCCGCAGACCGATGGGCAGACAGAACGAGTGAATGGACTATTGGAGGTATACCTGAGGCACTATGTGAATGCCACACAAAGGGACTGGCCAAAGCTACTTGATATTGCGTAGTTTTCCTACAACTTGCAAAGGAGCGAGGCAACGAACCAGAGCCCATTTGAGGTTATGACAGGGCAACAACCACTAACACCCGGTTCGATTGCTGTAGGTTATACAAGACTGAATCCAGTAGCATACAAGTTTGCCAAGGCATGGCAAGAGCAAATTGACTTGGCCAGAATTTGTCTAAACAAGGCAGCCAAGAGGTCGAAAAAGTGGGCAGACCAGAATAGGCGGGACGTGCAGTTCCAGGTTGGAGACTTGGTTTGGTGAAGCTGCATCCCATTGTGCGCCATAGAGGGCTACACAAAGGCTTAGTCTGGAGGTATGAGGGACCTTTCTGAGTAGTCAAGAGGGTAGGCAAGGTTGCCTACAAGCTGGATATGCTACCCAAGCTGAGGGTACACCCGGTGTTCCATGTGAGCATGCTCAAGCCATTCCATAAAGATGAGGGAGATCCAGGATGGGCAAAGTCAAAGCGTACGCCATTGAGAGCAAGGGTCTCATATGAGAAGGAGGTCTATAACATCATAGCTGACCAAGAGGTGAGACGGAAGAACTATCAGCCAAGATAAGAGTACTTGGTGCATTGGAAGGGACTTCTAGACAGCGAGGTGAGCTGGGAATCAGTAGATGACTTATGGCAGTTCAGGGACCAGATCAGGCAGTACCATACAGAAGACACAATGAGGCCATTGCACAATCAGGTGAGGGAGAATGTCACACCCTGGGCGGGTGCGTCAGGCACATCAGGTGCACCAGCAGGTGAACCAGAGGTTAAGGCCCGCAGACTAGGCGTGCTGGCGAGTATCTGTGCATAAAGCATAGCAAACGAGTTTAGAACGCCCGCCCAACTTGCAGGCTAACCCGTGAGACCAAGGCCTGGCATATAAGCTACCTGCACCACATCCAGAAGGGCCCAAGGTGCTGGACAAGCAAGGGAAGCTTTTGAAAGCAGGCAGGATTAGCAGCAGCATCCTAGCAGATTTGGTTGACCCTGAAAATCAGGAGTTAGCATCCCGATTGATTGCAATCTGTATAATCCCAAGATTTTAGCCTTTATTCTAGGGATATTGTGATTAAGTGTAAGATAAAGCCTCAACTATAAATAGAGGGCTGCTCTTCCCTCATTTGTACACCATCAAACACTTTCATTTCAGTGAATACAAGAGCATTTCCAGAATTCTGCCTTCTTATCCTGTTTCTCTTTAACTTGCGTAATCAGCCCTTCCCATTGTTGTAGTGCCCGTACGCTTGTGTTTTAGGCTGACCTAGGCATAAAAGAGGAGATTCCAAGCCTAAGGCTGCACGATTTCTGAGTCTAAGGTCGGAGCCCGTGACACAAGTACCAGCACCCATTGCACATCATGTGTGCACACCCCTCGGCTCCCCCAATCGTCGGAACCCCCAATGCCGTCAGTTAGGCTCTTCAACGATGCTCCGGCGATGCTCTGATGATGGTGCCCCAGGCAAAAAAAATGTGGCAGCAGCACATGCTCGAGCCCAGATGTGCACCATGGCTCAAAATCTTAGACTGGGAATGAACTCCGTATGCTTAGACATGGAATGAACTCCGTATGCCTAAGCCAACCCACGAAACGAGAGTGCGGGCGCTCAGTTGGCCAGAGAGGCAGAATGCGCAAGTTGGGGATCGACCTAATCCCTCCCTGCGTGCTGTCGATCCTACTACCGCAACCCTTGGTCTGGTCCGATCTTAGACTAGGAATGAACTCCGTATGCATAAGTCAACCAATGAAACAAGTGTGCGGGCGTTGAGCCAGTCGAAGAGGTATAATGCGCAAGCCGGGGATCGGCCCGGTCCCTCTCTGCGTGCTACCGGTCCTGCTGCCACAACCCTCAGTCTGGCTGGGGCTTAGACATGGAATGAACTCCCTATGAAGTGAACCCATGAAAAGGGCGTGTGGGCGTTCATTCGATCGGAGAGGCAGAATGCACAAGCCAGGGATCGACCCGGTCCCCCCCGCGTCTTGTCGATCCTACTGCCACAACCTTCGATCTGATCCGATCTTAGACTGGGGATGAACTCCATATGCTTAGACTGGGGATGAACTCCGTATGTCTAAGTCAACCCATGAAACGAGCATACGGGCACTCAATTGACCGGAGAGGCCGACCGAAGAGGCATAATGCACAAGCTGGGGATCAGCCTGATCCCCCTCTACGTACCGCCTATCCCGCTGCTGGTCCTGCTACCACAACCCTCTGTCCGACTGGGGCTTAGACATGGAATGAACTCTGTATGCCTAAGCCAACCCACGAAATGAGTGTGCGGGCGCTTAGCCAGACAGAGAGGCAGAATTCGCAAGCCGAGGATTAACCTGGTACCCCCTGCGTGCTGTCGATCCTATTGCTGGTCCTGCTGCCACAACCCTTGGTCCGGTTCGATCTTAGACTGGGAGTGAACTCCGTATGCTTAGACATGGAATGAACTCTGTATGTCTAAGCCAACCCACGAAATGAGCGTGCGGGCACTCAGTCGGTCGGAGAGGCAGAATGCACAAGCCGAGGATCGACCCGATCCCCCCTACGTGCTGTCGATCCTGCTACTGTAACCCTCAGTCTGGTTCGATCTTAGACTGGGAATGAACTCCGTATGCCTAAGTCAACCCAAGAAACGAGCGTGCGGGTGCTGAGCCGATCGAAAAGGCATAATGCGTAAGCCAGGGATCGGCCCGGGCCCCCTCTGCATGCTGCCAGTCCCGCTGCCACAACCCTTGGTTTGGTTGGGGCTTACACATGGAATGAACTACCTATGCCTAAGCCAACCCACGAAACAGGCATACGGGCACTCAGTCGGCTGGAGAGGTAGAATGCGTAAGTCGAGGATCGTCCCGATCCATCCTGCATGCTACCGATCCTGTTTCTGCAGCCCTCGGTTTGGTCTGATCTTAAACTGAGAATGAACTCCATATGCTTAGACTGGGGATGAACTTCGTATGCCTAAGTCAACCCACGAAATGAGCGTTCGAGCGCTCAGTCGGCCAGAGAGGTAGGATGCGCAAGTCGGGGATCGAACGGGTGGTAGGTGGGTTCAAGCACATCTTCATATTTCTGCCATGCCAATGCCATTTTTATGGCTTGTAAATTCATACAATGGTCCCCTAAGCCTTCAAGTGAAGTTTCGTGGCAAGACGACCAGTTTTCTATTTTTCATGATTTTTGAAACTTTTTACGGTTCGGGATTTTTTAAAATTTTTTTAGAAAGAGTTTTGTCCCCAAATTTTTAGAGTACTTTTGTTGGCATGCATAAAAAAATTCAGCTAAAAACTCGAAGAGGAGAAGATTTTGTGACCGTTTGAAAAAAGTGTCCCCATTTCAGACATTTTAATGGCTACTGGGAGCAAACCTATAAAATCTCAAATGCTCTTTAAAGGGGTGTGAGTTCTCGAGGTTTGAGGAGGGATAGGGGCCCAACATAAGGGCCAAGTACTAGCACCCATTGCACATCATGTGCGCACACCCCCCGGCACCCCAATGTCATCGATTAGCCTCTCCGACTATGCTTCGACGACGGTGCCTCGGGCGAAAAAAATGTGGGACCAGCACATGCCCGAGCCCAGCATGTGCACTGTGGCTCAAAATCTTAGACTGGGAATGAACCCGCATCCTTAGACATGGAATGAACTCTGTATGCCTAAGCCAACCTACGAAACCAGTGTACGGGCGTTCAACCGACCGGAGAGGCAAAATGTGCAAGCCGGGGATCGGCCCGATCCCTCCGTGTGTGCTGTCCATCCTGCTGTCGCAACCCTCCGTCCGGTCCGATCTTAGACTGAGAATGAACTCCGTATGCATAAGTCAACCCACGAAACGAGCGTGCGGGTGTTAAGCCGACCGAAGAGGCATAATGTGCAGGCTGGGGATCGATCTGGTCCCACTCTACGTGCTGCCGGTCTTGCTGCCACAACCCTCGGCCTGGCTGGGGCTTAGACATGGAATGAACTCCCTAGGCCTAAGCCAACCCACGAAACGGGTGCGCGGGTGCTCAACCAGCCGGAGAGGCAGAATGTGCAAGTCGGGGATCGGCCAGGTCCCCCCTGCGTGCTGTCGATCCTGCTGCCGCAACCCTCAGTCTGATCCGATCTTAGACTGGGAATGAACTCCATATGCTTAGACTGGGGATGAACTTCGTATGCCTAAGTCAACCCACGAAACGAGCGTGCGGGCGCTTAGCCGATCGGAGAGGTAGAATGCACAAGCTGGGGATCAGCCCAGTCCCCTTCTGCGTGCTGCCGATCCCGCTGCCACAACCCTCGATTCGACTGGGGCTTAGACATGGAATGAACTCCCTATGCCTAAGCCAACCCATAAAATGGGCTTGCGGGCACTCAGCCGACCGGAGAGGCAGAATGCGCAAGCTGGGGACCGGCCTGATCCCCCCTGCGTGCTATCGGTCTTGCTGCCGTAACCCTCGGTCCGGTTTAATCTTAGACTGGGAATGAACTCCGTATGCATAAATCAACCCATAAAATGAGCGTGCGGGTGCTGAACCGGCTGAAGAGGCATAATGTGCAAGTCGGGGATCAGCCCGGTCCCCCTCTGCGTGCTGCTGGTCCAGCTACCACAGCCCTCGGTCTAGCTAGGGCTGAGACATGGAATGAACTCCCTATGCCTAAGCCAACCCATGAAACAGGCATGCGGGTGCTCAGCCAGCAGGAGAGGCAGAATGCGCAAGCCGATCCTATTGCCACAACCCTCGGTCCGGTCTGATCCTACACTGGGAATGAACTCCGTATGCTTAGACTAGGGATGAACTCTGTATGCCTAATTCAACCCTCGAAATGAGCGCGCGAGCATTTAGCCGGCCGAAGAGGCTGGCCAAAAAGGCATAATGCGCAAGTCAGGGATCAGCCAGGTCCCCCTCTACGTGCTATCGATCCCGCTACCGGTCCTGCTGCCACAACCCTCGATCCGGCTGGGGCTTAGACATGGAATGAACTCCGTATGCCTAAGCCAAACCATGAAATGAGCGTACAGGCACTCAGCCGATCGGAGGGGCAGAATACACAAGCTGGAGCCCTGTCCCCCCTATGTGCTACCGATTCTACTGCTAGACCTGCTGTCGCAACCCTCGGTCCGGTCTAATCTTAGACTGGGAACGAACTCCGTATGCTTAGACATGGAATGAACTCCATATGCCTAAGCCAACCCATGAAACGAGCCTGCGTGCGGGTGCTCAGCTGGCCGAAGAGGTAGAATGCACAAGCTAGGGATCGACGCGGTCCCCACCTACATGCTATCGATCTTGCTGCCGCAACCCTCAGTTTGGTCCGATCTTAGACTGGGAATGAACTCCGTATGCCTAAGTCAACCCATGAAATGAGCGTGCGGGCACTGAGTTGGCCGGAGAGGCATAATACGCAAGCCAAGGATCGACCCGGTCCACCTCTGCATGCTGTCGGTCCCGCTGCCACAACCAACGGTCTAGCTAGGGCTTAGACATGGAATGAACTCCCTATGCCTAAGCCAACCCACGAAACGGGCATGCGGGTGCTCAGCCGAACAGAGAGGCAGAATTTACAAGTCGGGGATCGGCCCGATCCCCCCTGCGTGCTGTCGATCCTGCTGCGGCCACCCTTAGTCCAGTCCGATCTTAGACAAGGAATGAACTCTGTATGCTTAGACTGGGGATGAACTTCGTATGCCTAAGTCAACCCACTAAACGAGCGTGCGGGCGTTCAGTCGACCAAAAAGGCAGGATGCGCAAGCCGGGGATCGAACGAGAGGTAGGTGGATTCAAGCACATCTTCATATTTTTTGCCATGACAATGCCATTTTTATGGCTTGTAAATACATACAATGGTCCCCTAAGCCTTCATGTGAAGTTTCATGGCAAGACGACCCATTTTCTATTTTTCACGATTTTTCAAACTTTTTGCCTTTCGAGATTTTTTAAACTTTTTTTAGAAAGATTTTTGTCCCCAAATTTGGTAGAGGTGATCCTTGTATTTTTGTTGGCATGCACAAAAAAATTCAGCTAAAAAATCGAAGTGGAGAAGATTTTTTGACCATTTGAAAAAAGTGTCCCCATTTTAGACATTTTAATGGCTACTGGCAGCAAACCTATAAAATCTCAAATGCTCTTTAAAGGGGTGTGAGTTCTCGAGGTTTGATGAGGGATAGGGGGCGAATATAAGGGCCAAGTACTAGCACCCATCGCACATCATGTGCGCACACCCCCCGACCCCCCTAATCATCGAAAACAGTAATGCCATCGGTTAGGCTCTCCGGCAATGCTTCGGCGATGGTGCCCCGGGCAAAAAAAATAAGGTACCAGGACATGCCCGAACCCACGAAACGATTGTGCGGGCGCTCAACCGGCCATAGAGGCAGAATGCGCAAGCCGAGGATTGGTCCGGTCCCCCCTACATGCTGTCGATCCTGCTAGCGTAAGCATCAGTTCGGTCTGATCTTAGACTGGGAATGAACTCCGTATGCTTAAGTCCACCCATGAAACGAGTGTACGGGTGCTGAACCAGTCGAAGAGGCATAATGCGCAAGCTGGGGATCGACCCGGTCCCCATCTGCATGCTGTCGGTCCCGCTGCCACAACCTTCGATCCGACTGGGTCTTAAACATGGAATGAATTCTTTACACCTAAGGCAACCCATGAAATGGGTGTGCGGGTGCTCAACCAGTCGAAGAGGCAGAATGCGCAAGCTGGGGATCGACCTGGTCCACCCTGCGTGCTGTCGATCCTGCTGCCTCAACCCTCGGTCCGGTCTGATCTTAGACAGGGAATGAACTCCGTATGCTTAGATTGGGGATGAACTTCATATGCCTGAGTCAACCCATGAAGTGAGCATGCGGGTGCTCAGCCGGCCGGAGAGGCGTAATGTGCAAGTCGGGGATCAGCCCGGTCCCTCTCTGCGTGTTGCCGATCCCGTTGCCGGTCTTGCTACCACAACCCTCGATCCAACTGGGGCTTAGACATTGAATGAACTCCGTATGCCTAAGCCAACCCACGAAACCAGTGTACGGGCGCTCAGCCGACCGGAGAGGCAGAATGCGCAAGCCGGGGATTGGCCCCGTCCCCTCTGCGTGCTGTCGATTCTACAGCTAGTCCTACTACCGCAACCCTCGATCTGGTCTGATCTTAGACTAGGAATGAACTTCGTATGCTTAGACATGGAATGAACTCCGTATGCCTAAGCCAACCCACGAAAGGAGCGTACGGGTGCTCAGCCGGTCGAAGAGGCAAAATGCACAAGCCGGGGACCGGCCCGATCCCCCCCACGTACTGTTGATCTTGCTACTGCAACCCTTGGTCCGATCTGATCTTAGACTGGTAATGAACTCCGTATGCCTAAGTCAACCCATGAAACAAGCGTGCAGGCGCTCAGCCGATCGGAGAGGCAGGATGCGCAAGCCGGGGATCGAACGGGTGGTAGGTGGGTTCAAGCACATCTTCATATTTCTGCCATGCCAATGCCATTTTTATGGCTTGTAAATTCATATAACGGTCCCCTAAGCCTTCATGTGAAGTTTCGTGGCAAGACGACCCGCTTTCTATTTTTTAAGATTTTCAAAACTTTTTGGGGTTCGGGATTTTTTTAAATTTTTTTAGAAAGATTTTTGTCCCCAAATTTGGTAGAAGTTATCCTTGTATTTTTATTGGCATGCACAAAAAAATTCAGCTAAAAATTCAAAGTGGAGAAGATTTTGTGACTGTTTGAAAAAAGTGTCCCCATTTCAGACACTTTAATGGCTACTGGCAGCAAACCTATAAAATCTCAAATGCTCTTTAAGGGGGTGTGAGTTCTCAAGGTTTGATGGGGGATAGGGGGCCAATATAAGGGCCAAGTACCAGCACCCATCGCACATCATGTGCACGCACCCCCCGGCCCCCCCATCGCCAAAACCTCCAATGCCGTTGATTAGGCTCTCCGACGATACTCCGACGATGCTCCGGTGATGGTGCCTCGGGTGAAAAAAATACGGCACCAGCACATGCCCAAGCCCAACATGTGCATCACGGCTCAAACTCTTACACTGGAATGAACTCCATATGCTTACACACGAAATGAACTCCGTATGCCTAAGCCAACCCATGAAACGAGCGTGCAGGCACTCAGCCGGTCGGAGTGGCAGAATGCGCAAGCCAAGGATGGACCCGATCCCCTTCTGTGTGCTATCGGTCCCACTGCCACAACCCTCGGTCTGGCTGGGGCTTAGACATGGAATGAACTCCCTATGCCTAAGCCAACCCACGAAACGGACGTGCGGTCGCTCAGCCGACCGAAGAGGCAAAATGCGCCACCCGGGGATCGACCCGATCCCCCCTACGTGGTGCCGATCTTGCTGTCACAACCCTTGGTCCGGTCTGATCTTAGGCTGGGAATGAACTCCGTATGCTTAAACTAGGGATGAACTCCGTATGCCTAAGTCAACCCACGAAACGAGCGTGCGGGCGCTCAGCCGACCAGAGAGGCAGGATGCGCAAGCCGGGGATCGAACGGGTGATAGGTGGGTTCAAGCACATCTTCATATTTCTGCCATGCCAATGCCATTTTTGTGGCTTGCAAATTCATACAATGGTCCCCTAAGCCTTCATGTGAAGTTTCGTGGCAAGACAACCCATTTTCTATTTTCTATGATTTTTGAAACTTTTTGCGGTTCGGGATTTTTTAAAATTTTTTAGAAAGATTTTTGTCCGCAAATTTGGTAGAGGTGACCCTTGTATTTTTTTTGGCATGCACAAAAAAATTCAGCTAAAAACTCGAAGTGGAGAATATTTTGTAATCGTTTGAAAAAAGTGTCTCCATTTCAGACACTTTAATGGCTACAGGCAGCAAACCTATTAAATCTCAAATGCTCTTTAAGGGGGTGTGAGTTCTCAAGGTTTGATGAGGGATAGGGGCCAATATAAGAGCCAAGTACCAGCACCCATCGCACATAATGTGCACACACCCCCTGGCCCCCCCAATCGTCAGAACCCCCAATGCCGCCGGTTAGGCTCTCCGATGATGCTCCGGCGATGGTGCCCCAGGCAAACTCCATATGCTTAGACTGGGGATGAACTCCGTATGCCTAAGTCAATCCATGAAATGAGCGTGCGGGCGCTCAGCCGATCGAAGAGGCATAATGTGCAAGCTAGGAAGCAGCCCGATCCCTCCCTGCGTGTTGTCGATCCTGCTATCACAACCCTCGGTCTGGTCCGATCTTAGACTGGGAATGAACTCCGTATGCCTAAGCGAACCCACGAAACGGGCGTGTGGGTGCTCAGCCGACCGAAGAGGCATAATGCATAAGCCAGGGACCGACCCGATCCCCCTTGTGTGCTATCGATCCTGCTACCGTAACCCTCGATCCGGTCTGATCTTAGACTGGGAATGAACTCCGTATGCCTAAGTCAACACACGAAACGAGTGTGCGAGCACTGAGCCGGTCGGAGAGGCATAATGTGCAAGCCGAGGATTAACCTGGTCCCCCTCTACGTGCTACCGATCCCGCTGTGGGTCCTGCTACCACAACCCTCGGTCTGGCTGGGGCTTAGACATGGAATGAACTCCGTATGCCTAAGCCAACCTACGAAACGAGCGTGCGGGCGCTCAACCGGGCAAAGAGGCAGAATGCACAAGCCAGGGATCGGCTCGATCCCCCTTGGTGCTGTCGATCCTACACCGCAACCCTCAATCTGATCTGATCTTAGACTAGGAATGAACTCCGTATCCATAAGTCAACCCATGAAACGAGCGTGCGGGTGCTGAGCCGATCAAAGAGGCATAATGCGCAAGCCGAGGATCAGCTCGATCCCCCTCTGTGTGCTGACGGTCTGGCTTTCACAACCCTCGATCCGGTCCTGTCTTAGACTGGGAATGAACTCTGTATGCTTAGACTGGGGATGAACTCCGCATGCCTAAGTCAACCCACGAAACGAATGTACGGGCGCTCAGTCGGTTGGAGAGGCCGGCCAGAGAGGCATAATGCACAAGTCGAGGATTAGCCTGATCCCCCTCTGCGTACTGTCGATCCTGCTGCCACAACCCTCGGTCTGGCTGGGGCTTAGACATGGAATGAACTTTGTATGCCTAAGCGAACCCACGAAATGAGCGTGTGGGTGCTCAGCCAGTCGGAGAGGTAGAATTCGTAAACCAGGGATCGACCCGGTCCCCCCTACGTGCTATCGATCCTACTACCGTAACCCTTGGTCCGATCCGATCTTAGATTGGGAATGTGACACTAGCACATGCCCAAGCCCAGCATGTGCACTGTGGCTCAAAATCTTAGACTAGGAATGAACTCCGTATGCTTAGACATGGAATGAACCCTGTATGCCTAAGCCAACCCATGAAATGAGCGTACGGGCGCTCAGTCGGCTGGAAAGGCAGAATGCGCAAGCCGAGGATTGACCCGATCCCCCATGCGTGCTGTCGATCCTGCTGTCGCAACCTTCGGTCCGGTCCGATCTTAGACTGGGAATGAACTCTGTATGCTTACACTGGGGATGAACTCCGTATGCCTAAGTCAACCCATGAAACGAGCATGCGGGCGCTCAGCCAACCGGAGAGGCATAATGCGTAAGTCGAGGATCAGCTCGACCCCCACTACGTGCTGTCGATCTCACTGCCGGTCCTACTGCCACAACCTTCGGTCTAGTTGAGACTTAGACATGGAATGAACTCCGTATGCCTAAGCCAACCCATGAAACGAGCGTGCGGGTGCTAAGCTGGTCGGAGAGGCAGAATGTGCAAGTCAGGATCGGCCCAGTCCCCCTGCATGCTGTCGATCCTACTGCTGGTCCTGCTACCATAACCCTCGGCCCGGTCCCCCCTACGTGCTTCTGATCCTGCTGCTGGTCCTACTGCCGTAACCCTCAGTCTGATTTTAGACTGGGAATGAACTTCGTATGCTTAGACATGGAATGAACTCCGTATGCCTAAGCCAACACACGAAACAAGTGTGCGGGTGCTCAGCCGGTCGGAGAGGCAGAATGCACAAGCCAGGGAATGGCCCGGTCACCCACTGTGTGCTGTCGATCTTGCTATGGAAACCCTCGGTCCGGTCCAATCTTAGACTGAGAATGAACTTCATATGCCTAAGTCAACCCACGAAATGAGCGTATGGGTGCTGAATCGGCCAGAGAGGCATAATGCGCAAATTGAGGATTAGCTCGATCCCCGTCTGCATGCTGTCGGTCCAGCTGAGGCTTAGACATGGAATGAACTCCCTATGCCTAAGCCAACCCACGAAACGGACGTGCAAGCACTTAGCCGGCCGAAGAGGCAGAATGCACAAGTCGAGGATCAGCCCGGTCCCCCCTGCGTGCTGCTGATCCTGCTACCGCAATCCTCGATGCAATCCAATCTTAGACTGGGAATTAACTTCGTATGCTTAGACTAAGGATGAACTCCATATGCCTAAGTCAACCCACGAAACGAGCATGCGGGCGCTCAACCGACCAGATAGGCAGGATGAGCAAGCCAGGGATCGAACGGGAGGTAGGTGGGTTCAAGCACATCTTCATATTTCTACCATACCAATTCCATTTTTATGGTGTGTAAATTCATACAATGGTCCCCTAAGCCTTCATGTGAAGTTTCGTGGCAAGACAACTCGTTTTCTATTTTTCACGATTTTTGAAACTTTTGCGGTTCAAGATTTTTTAAAATTTTTTTAGAAAACCTTTTGTCCCCAAATTTGGTAGAGGTGATCCTTTTATTTTTGTCAGCATGCATAAAACAATTCAGATAAAAACTCGAACTAGAGAAGATTTTGTGACCGTTTGAAAAAAGTGTCCCCATTTCAGACACTTTAATAGCTACTAGCAGCAAACCTATAAAATCTCAAATGCTCTTTAAAGGGGTGTGAGTTCTCGAGGTTTGATGAGGGATAGGGGTCCAATATAAGGGCCAAGTACCAGCACCCATCAGACATCATGTGCACACACCCCCTGGCCCCCCAATCATCGAAACCCCCAATGCCGTTGGTTAAGCTCTCCGGCGATGCTTCGGTGATGGTGCCCCGGGCCAAAAAAATGTGGTACCAGCACATGCCCGAGCCCAACATGTGCACCGTGGCTCAAAATCTTAGACTGGGAATAAACTTCGTATGCTTAGAGGTGGAATGAACTTCGTATGCTTAGAGGTGGAATGAACTTCGTATGCCTAAGCCAACCTACGAAACGAGCGTACGGGCGCTCAGCCAGCCAGAGAGGTAGAATGCGCAAGTCAGAGATCGGCCCTGCCCTCCTACGTGCTACCAATCCTGCTGCTGCAACCCTTGGTCCTGTCTAATCTTAGACTGTCACAACCCTCGGTCCAGTCCAACCAGAGTAAGGGGAACCGCAAGTCAAAGGGCTTGATGTTTGCGGATCTGATGGTTGCAGGTCAGAAGGTGAGTGCACTGGTGGACACAGGTGCCTCACATCTTTTTATTTTAGGTGATAGAGCCCGAAAGCTCAGACTAAAGGTGTAGAAAGGGACTGATACCATCAAAACGGTGAACTCCAAGGAAGTTCCAGCCATTGGAGTAGCACGGGGAGTGGAGTTACAGCTTAGAGATTGGAAAGGCAAGGAGACCATTGAGGTAATACCCCTTGATGACTATGAGTTTGTGATTGGGTTGGATTTCCTTGTTCAGATTAACCCCCTTCTTGTGCCTTTTGTCAATTGTGTTTGCATCTTGGATGCACGGTGCCAATGCCTAGTGCCATTGAGGAGAGGGTCTGGAGTTGGGTCGCGAGTGGTGTCAGCCATCCAATTTGCCAAGGCGATAAGCAGACAAGAAGACACCTTCTTGGTAGCCCTGAAATATGATGAGCCAAGGGAGAAGGAGATCGAGTCACCCTTGGAGGTGCTAAAGGTGCTGAAGACCTTTAGTGATGTGATGCTCGCAAAGCTACCTAGCAAGCTACCACCTAAGAGAGAGGTGGACCACAAGATCGAGCTGGTGTCCAAGACCAAGCCACCAGCTAGAGCCCCTTATCGAATGTCTCCACCAAAGTTGGAGGAGTTGAGGAAGTAGCTCAAAGAGTTAGTTGATGCTGGCTTTATCAGGCCATCGACGCCACCCTATGGTGTATCGATTTTATTTCAGCACAAGCATGATGGGTTGTTACGGCTATGCATAGACTATCGGGCTTTGAACAAGCTGACCGTCAAGAACAAGTACCCCATCCCACTCATTACGGACTTGTTCGATCAACTTGGGAGTGCCAGGTGGTTCACCAAGTTGGATTTAAGGTCAGGCTACTATCAAGTTAGGATCACGGAGGGAGATGAGCCAAAGATAGCATGTGTCACTCGGTATGGTTCGTATGAGTTCTTGTGATGCCTTTCAAACTCATGAATGCCCCAGCAACATTCTGCACCCTTATGAACAAGGTACTTCAATCATTCCTTGATCGATTTGTTGTGGTTTATTTGGATGACATTGTTATCTAAAGCCAGACTTTGGGAGAGCATATAGACCACTTGAGACAGGTGTTCGAGATGCTACGGGCGCACAAGCTGTTTGTCAAGAGGGAGAAGTGCTCATTTGCCCAGCAAGAGATCCCATTCCTTGGCCACATAGTGGGAGGTGGCAGGATACGCATGGATGAAGGCAAGATACACGCCATCCTGGAGTGGCAACCACCAGCGAAGGTCACTGAGTTAAGATCATTCCTTGGGCTGGTCAACTACTACAGGCGCTTCATCAAAGGTCACTCAGCAATAGCCACGCCATTGATTGACTTGCTCAAGAAAAGAAAGCATGGGAGTGGAGCGCAAGGTGCTAGGAAGCCTTTGACAGGCTGAAGCGTGTTGTGATCGAGGAGCCAGTCTTAGCCTTGCCAGACAATGCCAAGCCGTATAAGGTGCATATGGATGCATCAGACTTTGCCATAGGGGGCGTGTTGATGCAGAAGGGACGTCTAGTCACGTTCTTGAGTAGGAAGCTGAACGAGACTGAGTGCAAGTACACGGTCCAAGAGAAAGAGATGACTGCAGTGGTGCACTGCTTGCGCACTTGGCGCCATTACTAGTTGGGGTCGAGGTTCATGGTTAGGATGGACAATGTGGCGACTAGCTACTTCCAGACGTAAAAGAAGCTGTCCCTCAAGCAGGTGAGCTGGCAAGATTTTCTTATAGAATTTGATTTCCAGATGGAGTACAAGCCGAGGCGGGTGAACCTAGTGGCAAGCACCCCTGAGCAGGAAGGCTAACCTTGCTACCATTAGCTAACCAAAGGGGTCACCAGTGTCACACATCAAGAAGGGACTTGTGCATGATCCTACAGCCAAGGCTTTGATGGAGTACACCCAGCAAGGTAAGACTAGGCGGTTTTGGTTGTAGGATGGCTTACTGTACACCAGACGAAATAGACTGTTTGTGCCACAGCACGAAAAGCTCCACAAGGAAGTTTTGCAAGAATGCCATGATTCAAGGTGGGCTGGACACCCCGGAGTGAGCTGTACCTTGGCGTTGATCGAGGATCGATACTACTGGCCGCACATGAGGGACGATGTGGAGGCCTATGTGAAGACTTGTCTTGTGTGCCAACAGGACAAGGTGGAGCTCAAGAAACTAGGTGGTCTCTTGGAGCCATTGCCAGTGCCAGAGTGACCATGGAAGAGTGTTTCTCTGGACTTTATAGTCAGTCTACCCAAAGCAGAAGGGTTTGAAAGCATCATGGTAGTGGTGGACAGGTTTTCCAAGTATGAATCTTCGTTCCAGCAACCAAGAAGTACCCAACCGAGGAGGCAGCTCGATTGTTCCTGAAGAACATGGTTAAGTACTGGGGAGTTCCGAGGACCATTGTTAGTGATCGGGACGGGCATTTCACGGATAGGTTTTGGACTGAGTTGTTCAAGCTGTTGGGGTCAGACTTGAACTTTTCCACCAGCATGCATCTGTAGATCGATGGGCAGACAGAACGAGTGAATGGACTATTGGAGGTCTACCTCAGGCACTATTTGAGTGCCACATAAAGGGACTAGCCAAAGCTGCTAGATATTGCATAGTTTTCCTACAACTTGCAAAGGAACGAGGCAATGAACCGGAGCCCATTTGAGGTTGTGATAGGGCAACAACCACTAACACCTGGTTCGATTGTTGCAGGTTATACAGGGTTGAATCTAGCAGCATACAAGTTTGCCAAGGCATGGTAGGAGCAAACTAACTTTGCCAGAGTTTGTCTACACAAGGCAAGCATGAGGTCAAAGAAGTGGGCAGACCAGAATAGGTGGGACGTGTAGTTCCATGTTAGAGACTTGGTATTGGTGAAGCTGCATCCCATTGTGTGCCATAGAGGGCTGCACAAAGGCCTAGTCTGGAGGTATGAGGGACCTTTTCGAGTAGTCAAGAGGGTAGGCAAGGTTGCCTACAAGCTGGATATGCCACCCAAGCTGAGGGTACACTGATGTTCCATGTAAGCATGCTCAAGCCGTTCCATGAGGATGAGGGAGATCCAGGATGGGCAGAGTCAAAGCGGGCACCATTAGGAGCAAGGGCCTCATATGAGAAGGAGGTCCATAGCATCATAGCTGACTGGGAGGTGAGACGAAAGAACTATCAGCCAAGACAAGAGTACTTGGTGTGCTGGAAGGGACTTTCAGATAGTGAGGTGAGCTGGGAACCAGCAGATGACTTATGGTAGTTTGGGGACCAGATCAGGTAGTACCATGCAGAAGATGCAATGAGGGCATTGCGCAATCAGGTGGGGGAAAATGTCACTCCTTGGGAGGGCACGCTAGGCACATCAGGCGCACCAGCAGTTGAGCCAGAGGTTGAGGCCCATAGACCAGGCGTGCTGGCAGGTATCTACACGCAAAGCCTAGCAAACGAGTTCAAAACAGCCGCCCAACTTGCAGGCCAGCCCGTGAGACCAAGGCCTAGCATACAAGCTGCCCGCACCACATCCAGAAGGGCCCAAGGTGCTGGACACACAAGGGAAGCTTCTGGAAGCAGGCAGGATCAACAGCAGCATCCTGGCAGATTTGGTTGACCCTGAAAATCAGGAGTTAGCATCCTGATTGATTGTAATCTGTATAATCCATGATTTTAGACTTTATTCTAGGGATATTGCCATTAAGTGTAAGCTAGAGCGTCAACTATAAATAGAGGGCTGCACCTCCTGCATTTGTACACCATCAAACACTTTCATTTTAGTGAATACAAGAGCATTTCCAGAATTCTGCCTTCTTATCATGTTTCTCTTTAACTTGCGTAATCAGCCCTTCTCGTTGTTCTAGCACCCGTACGCTTGTGTTTTAGGTTGACTTAGGCATAAAAGAGGAGATTCCAAGCCTAAGACCGCACGATTTCTGAGTCTATGATCGAAGCCCGTGACACAAGTACCAGCACCAATCGCACAACATGTGCACACACCCCCTGGCCCCTCCAATCATCGAAACCCCTAATGCCACCGGTTACGCTCTCCGGCGATGCTCCGGTGATGCTCCGGTGATGGTGCCCCGAGCAAAAAACATGCGGCACCAGCACATGCCCGAGCCTAGCATGTGCACCGTGGCTCAAAATCTTAGGTTGGGAATGAACTCCGTATGCTTAGACATGGAATGAACACCGTATGCCTAAGCCAACCCATGAAATGAGCATGCGGGCGCTCATTCGGCCGGAGAGGTAGAATGCACAAGTCGGGGATCGACCCAATCCCTCCATGCGTGCTGTCAATCCTGCTACCGTAACCCTCGGTCCGGTCTGATCTTAGACTAGGAATGAACTCCATATGCATAAGTCAACCCATGAAACGAGCATGCGGGCGCTGAGCCAACCGAAGAGGCATAATGAGCAAGTCGAGGATCGGCTCGGTAACCCTCTACGTGCTACCGGTCCCTTTGCCACAACCCTCGGTTTGACTGGGGCTTAGACATTGAATGAACTCCTTATGCCTATGCCAACCCACGAAACAGGCGTGCGGGTGCTCAGCCAGCCGGAGAGGCAGAATGCGCAAGCTGAGGATCGACCCAGACCCTAATCTGTGCTGTCGATCTTGCTGCAGCAACCCTCGGTCCAGTCCGATCTTAGACTAGGAATGAACTCCGTATGCTTAGACTGGGGATGAACTTCGTATGCCTATGTCAACCCATGAAACAAGCGTGCGGGCGCTCAGTCTGCCGAGAGGCAGAATGCGCAAGCCAGGGATCCGATCGGTCCCCCCCGGCGTGCTGTCAATCCAGCTGTCACAACCCTCGGTCCGGTTCGATCTTAGACTGCGAATGAACTCCATATGCTTAGGCATGGAATGAACTCCGTATGCCTAAGCCAACCCACGAAATGAGCATGCGGGTGCTCAGCCGGTCGGAGAGGTAGAATGCACAAGTCGGGGATGGCTCGATCCCCCCAAGCGTGCTGTCGATCCTACTGCTGCAACCCTTGGTTCGATCCGATCTTAGACTGGGAATGAACTCTGTATGCCTAAGTCAACCCACGAAACGAGCATACGGGTGCTAAGCCGGCCAGAGAGGCATAATGTGCAAGCTAGGGATCGATCCCATCCCCCTCTGCGTGCTGTCGGTCCCGCTACCACAACCTTCAGTTCGGCTGGGGCTTAGACATGGAATGAACTCCCTATGCCTAAGCCAACCCATGAAATGGGTGTGCGGGTGCTCAGCCGGTCGAAAAGGCAGATTGTGTAAGTCGAGGATCAGCCCGATCGCCCTTGCGTGCTATTGATCCTGTTGTCGCAACCCTCGGTCCGGTCCGGTCCGATCTTAGACTAGGAATGAACTCCGTATGCTTAGACTGGGGATAAACTCTGTATGCTTATGTTAACCCACAAAACGACCGTGCGGGCGTTCAGCCGACCGAAGAGGCAGGATGTCCAAGCTGGGGATCGAATGGGTGGTAGGTGGGTTCAAGCACATCTTCATATTTCTACCATGCCAATGCCATTTTTATGGCTTGTAAATTCATACAATGGTCCCCTAAGCCTTCATGTGAAGTTTCGTGGCAAGACAACCCGTTTTCTATTTTTCACAATTTTTGAAACTTTCTGCGGTTTGGGATTTTTAAAATTTTTTTAGATATAGTTTTGTCCCCAAATTTGGTAGAGGTGATCCTTGCATTTATGTTGGCATGCACAAAACAATTCAGCTAAAAACATGAAGTGGAGAAGATTTTGTGACCATTTGAAAAAAGTGTCCCAATTTCAGACACTTTAATGGCTACTGGCAGCAAACCTATAAAATCTCAAATGCTCTTTAAAGGGGTGTGAGTTCTCAAGGTTTGATGAGGGATAGGGGGCCAATATAAGGGCCAAGTACCTGCACCCATCGCACATCATGTGCGCACACCCCCTGGTCTCCCCAATCGTCGGAACCCCCAATGCCGCTGATTAGGCTCTCTGACGATGCACCGACGATGGTACCTCGGGCGAAAAAAATGCTGCACCAGCACATGCTCGAGCCCAACATGTGCATCGTGGCTCAAACTCTTAGACTGGAGTGAACTTCATACGCTTAGACATGAAATGAACTCTGTATGCATAAGCCTACCCACGAAACGAGCGTACGTGCGCTCAGTCGACCGAAGAGGCAGAATGCGCAAGCTGGGGATCGACCCAGTCCCCCTCTACGTTTTGTCGGTCCCACTACCACAACCCTCAGTTTGGCTGGGGCTTAGACATGGAATGAACTCCCTGTGCCTAAGCCAACCCATGAAACGAGCGTACGGGCGCTCAGTCGGCCCTAGGGGTAGAATACGCAAGTTGGGGATCGGCCCGATCCCCCCTGCGTGTTGCTGATCCTGCTATTGTAACCTTTGGTCCGATCCGATCTTAGACTGGGAATGAACTCCATATGCTTAGACTAGGGATGAACTCCGTATGCCTAAGTCAACCCACGAAACGAGCGTGCGGACGCTCAACCGACCAGAGAGGCAGGATGCGCAAGCCGGGGATCGAACGGGTGGTAGGTGGGTTCAAGCACATCTTCATATTTCTGCTGTGCCAATACCATTTTTATGGCTTGTAAATTCATACAATGGTCCCCTAAGCCTTCATGTGAAGTTTCGTGACAAGACAACCCGTTTTTTATTTTTCATGATTTTTAAAACTTTTTGCGGTTCGAGATTTTTTAAAATTTTTCTAGAAAGATTTTTGTCCCCAAATTTGGTAGAGGTGATCCCTTTATTTTTTTTGGCATGCACAAAAACATTCAGCTAAAAACTCGAAATGGAGAAGATTTTGTGACCGTTTGAAAAACGTGTCCCCCTTTAAGACACTTTAATGGCTACTGGCAACGAACCTATAAAATCTCAAATGCTCTTTAAAGGGGTGTGAGTTCTTGAGGTTTGATGAGGGATAGGGGGCCAATATAAGGGCCAAGTACCAGCACCCATCGTACATCATGTGCGCACACCCCCTGGCCCCCCCAATCGTCGGAACCCCCAATGTCGCCGGTTAGGCTCTTCGACGATATTTCGGTGATGGTGCCCTGGGCGAAAAAAATGTGGCACCAGAACATGCTTGAGCCCAAAATGTGCACTGTGGCTCAAAATCTTAGACTAGGAATGAACTCCGTATGCTTAGACTTGGAATGACCTCCGTATGCTTAAGGCAATCCACAAAACGAGCGTGGGGGCGCTCAGCCGGCCAGAGAGGTAGAATGCGCAAGCCGGGGATCGGCTCGGTCCCCTATGTGCTGCTGATCCTACTACCGTAACCCTTGGTTTGGTCCAATCTTAGACTGGGAATGAACTCTGTATGCTTAGACATGGAATGAACTCCGTACGCCTAAGCCAACCCACGAAACGAGCGTGCGGGTTCTCAGCCGGTCGGAGAGGCAGAATGTGCAAGCCGAGGATCGGCCCAGTCCCCCCTGCGTGCTATCGACCCTGCTACCGTAACCCTCGATCCGATCTGATCTTAGACTAGGAATCAACTCCGTATGCCTAAGTCAACCCATGAAACGAACGTGTGGGGGTTGAGCCGATCGGAGAGGCATAATGCGCAAGCCGGGGACCGGCCCGGTCCCCCTTAGCATGCTGTCGGTTCCGTTGCCACAACCCTCGGTCTGACTGGGGCTTAGACATGGAATGAACTCCCTATGCCTAAGCCAACCCATGAAACGGGCGTGCGGGTGCTCAGCTGGCTGGAGAGGCAAAATGCGCAAGCCGAGGATCGGCCCGATCCCCCCTACATGCTATCGATCCTACTACCGTAACCCTCGATCCGGTCTGATCTTACATTGGGAATGAACTCCGTATACTTAGATTGGAGATGAACTCCGTATGCCTAAGTCAACCCATGAAATAAGCGTACGGGCGCTCAGCCGACCAGAGAGGTAGGATGCACAAGCCGGGGATCGAACGGGTGGTCGGTGGGTTCAAGCACATTTTCATATTTCTGCCATGCCAATGCCATTTTTATGGCTTGTAAATTCATACAATGGTCCCCTAAGCCTTCATGTGAAGTTTCGTGGCAAGACGACCCGTTTTCTATTTTTCACAAATTTTGAAACTTTCTGGGGTTTGGGATTTTTTAAAATTTTTTTCGAAAGAGTTTTGTCCCCAAATTTGGTGGAGGTTATCCTCGTATTTTTTTTGGCATGCAAAAAAAAATTCAGCTAAAAACTCGAAGTGGAGAAGATTTTGTGACCGTTTGAAAAAAGTGTCCCCATTTCAAACACTTTAATGGCTAGGGGTAGCAAACCTATAAAATCTCAAATGAAGGGGGTGTGAGTTCTCGAGGTTTGATGAGGGATAGGGAGCCAATATAAGGGCCAAGTACCAGCACCCATCGCACATCACGTGCCACACCCCCCGGCCACCCCAATCCCCGGAAACCCCAATGCCGTCGGTGAGGCTCTCCAGCGATGCTTCGGCGATGGTGCCCCGGGCGAAAAAAATGCAGCACCAGCACATGCCCGAGCCTAGAATGTGCATCGTGACTTAAAATCATAGACTGGGAATGAACTCTGCATGCTTATACATGGAATGAACTCCGTATGCCTAAGCCAACCCACGAAACGAGCGTACGGGCACTCAGTCGATCGGAGAGGCAGAATGCTCAAGCTAGGGATCGGCTCGGTCCCCCTGTGTGCTGCCGATCCTACTGCTATAACCCTCGGTCTGGTCTGATCTTAGACTAGGAATGAACTCTGTATGCTTAGACTGGGGATGAACTCTGTATGCGTAAGTCGACCCACGAAACGAGCGTGTAAGCACTCAGCCGACCAAAGAGGTAGGATGCGCAAGCCGGGGATCGAATGGGTGGTAGGTGGGTTCAAGCACATCTTCATATTTCTGCCATTCCAATGCCATTTTTATGGCTTGTAAATTCATACAATGGTCCCGTAAGCCTTCATGTGAAGTTTTGTGGCAAGACGACCCGTTTTCTATTTTTCATGATTTTCAAAACTTTTTGCGGTTTGGGATTTTTTAAAATTTTTTTAGAAAGAGTTTTGTCCCCAAATCTGGTAGAGGTGATCCTTGTATTTTTGTTGGCATGCACAAAAAAATTCAGCTAAAAACTCGAAGTGGAGAAAATTTTGTGACCGTTTGAAAAAAGTGTCCCTATTTCAGACACTTTAATTGCTACTGGCAGCAAACCTATAAAATCTCAAATGCTCTTTAAGGGGGTGTGAGTTCTTGAGGTTTGGTGAGGGATAGGGGGCCAATATAAGGGCCAAGTACCAACACCCATCACACATCATGTGCGCACACGCCCCGGCCCCCCTAATCACCGGAACCCTCAATGCCGCCGGTTAGGCTCTCCGGCAATGCTCCGATGTTGGTGCCCTGGGCAAAAAAATTTGGCACCACCACATGCTCGACCCCAGCATGTGCACTGTGGCTCAAACTCTTAGACTGGGAATGAACTCCGTATGCTTAGACATGGAATGAACTCCGTATGCCTAAGTCAACTGACGAAACGAGCGTGCGGGCGTTCAACTGGCCAGAGAGGTAGAATGCGCAAGCTGGGGGTCGACCCGATCCCCCCCTGCGTGCTATCGATCCTGCTGCTGCAACCCTCAATCCGGTCTGATCTTAGATTGGGAATGAACTCTGTATGCAAAAGTCAACCCACGAAACGAGCGTACAGGCGCTAAGCCGACCGAAGAGGCATAATGCGCAAGTCAGGGATTGGCCCGCTCCCCCTCTGCGTGCTGCAGGTCCCGCTGCCACAACCCTCAGTCCGACTGGGGCTTAGACATGGAATGAACTCCCTATACCTAAGCCAACCCATGAAACGGGCATGTGAGCGCTCAGCCGACTGGAGCGACAGAATGCGCATGCCGGGGATCGACCCCGATCCCCCCTACGTGCTGCCAGTCCTGCTGCCACAACCCTCGGTCTGGTCTGATCTTAGATAGGGAATGAACTCTGAATGCTTAGACATGGAATGAGCTATGTATGCCTAAGCCAACCCATGAAATGAGCGTGTGGCTGCTCAGCCGACCGAAGAGGCAGAATGCGCAAGCCAGGGATCGGCCCGGTCCCCTCTGCCT